>NC_090744.1:116000395-116022895 GCF_036898095.1 Palaemon carinicauda | reverse complement strand
GGGATCAGAGCCCCAGGCTTATTTGATTATGTAAAATGTCTAAATGTGCAAAATTTATCATATATATATATATATATATATATATATATATATATATATATATATATATATATATATATATATATATATATATATATATATATATATATATATATATATATATATATATGTATAAATTATATAATGTGTGCGTGTGTATGTTTTCGTGTGTGTGAATGTGTCTATGTATTCATATTTGTACGTGTTTATCTTTGTACTACATATATTACAAACCTAATTGACATTACTTCTGCAAAAATACAAAATTTTCAAATACAGTATCATAATTATTATTATTTCATTACATGTGGCACGAAGATATTTTTAATAATATAAGCGACCACAACAAAAGATTCACGATTCACGATTCCGAGTCTTTTTTTTTTTATGTCACATGGAATATATATATTTTTTTTTTCTCAAAGCAACTGTATGATAAATTTTCAAGAAGTTTTACTAGTTAAAAAATAAAATTTGTTGATTTAAAAGCGTTTTACTAATAATTAATTTCATATAGATTAATTATAGTAGTATTATATCGCAGTCCTAGTTCGAAGTGGAACTGTGAATCGTATTTGCTTATCTGGTGTTCCCAAGATAACAATTGTTGTGCAACGTATCCTGTTGATAAGAAACTGTCCAAATATTCTGTCCAATTATTCAAGTTACTGTTGATTGACAGGTGAATGAACACATCCTTTAACCGTCTGTTTAATTGTATTTTGCCAAACGTTATACTAGTAAGTATGCTTCATTCATTTATCGCCTAGTTCATGAAATCTAGATTTTCCAGTTATTCCAGAATTTCCAGTTTTGTTCATGAAATCTATATTTTCCAGTTATTCCAGAATTTCCAGTTTTGTTCATGAAATCTATATTTTCCAGTTATTCCAGAATTTCCAGTTTTGTTCATGAAATCTATATTTTCCAGTTATTCCAGAATTTCCAGTTTTGTTCATGAAATCTATATTTTCCAGTTATTCCAGAATTTCCAGTTTTGTTCATGAAATCTATATTTTCCAGAATTTCCAGTTTTATACATTTGTGGCCAATATTATTATTTTGTGATAACATCTAACTCTCTCTCTAGTGTTTATGAAGGGTTGTCTGTTTGAAATAGTTTTTTTTTTATTTTAACAATTATGAACATTTTGAACAGCTGTCTTTGCGAAATCGATGTTTTTTGGATGGGAAAAAACGATTATTATTATTATTATTATTATTATTATTATTATTATTATTATTATTATTATTATCCAAGCTACAACCCTAGTTGGAAAAGCAAGATGCTATAAGCCCAGGGGCTCCAACAGGGAAAAATAACCCAGTGAAGAAAGGAAATAGATAAATGAAGAGAATCCTATTGTAATCGTAGTAACATAAAATTCTTGTGTCATTAATAATAATTCTACGAATAAGCATAATACATGAAAATGTAGCAAGGTTATTTACTTGCATGTGTTCTACGATAATTTAACCTAATCTACCGAAGTGGGCTAGAGTAAGGTGTATGTATGACAGCGGTCTTCTATATGTGTATGATGACAGCCCCCGTATTTTCAACTCTATAGGAAACTTGTATAGAATAGAAACTGTTCAGAAAGTTCCAAATACTCCTGGTAAGGACTTACCAAATAGATATATGATTAGGAGCCTTTGTATGTCAGCGGCCAGTTCCTCCCGTGTGGATTAAAGATGGGCATCAACCAACCTCAACTTCTCCCCTTAACCCAACCTACAAGCTGTGTCCTTACCTACTTACCTAATGGGAGCCGGCTAACGCCCCTCTGCGACCCCCCTTACCTACTTACCTAATGGGGGCCGGCTAACGCCCCTCTGCGACCCCCCTTACCTACTTACCTAATGGGTGCCGGTATCCCCTCTGCGACCCCCCTTACCTACTTACCTAATGGGGGCCGGCTAACGCCCCTCTGCGACCCCCCTTACCTACTTACCTAATGGGGGCCGGCTAACGCCCCCTCTGTGACCCCCCTTACCTACTTACCTAATGGGGGCCGGCTAACGTCCCCTCTGCGACCCCCCTTACACTGCTGTATTCTAAGTTAGCCATAATCATACATACAGTTGGCTGCTGTCATACATAAGCCTACACCTCTAAAATTATTTTGAAAACCATTAAAATTGTCGTGAAATTTATATGTCGTACGAACTCTGTACACAGAAACGCAGTTTCTCGCTCCCGTAGTGGGCCAGAGTAATAAAACATACAGGGACTCGCTATGACTTGACCCTAACTAACCTATGCAACATATAACCTTTGGTTTGAATTATGGTTTATATGAAAAATTTATATAATGAATATTCGTTATCTGATTAAGACGAAAAATATCATGAAACCTATCGGAAATTAACGATAAATGAAGTATTTGGTGAAATATGATGTTAGTCGCAGTGATTTTTACAGGCTGAAGGCCGGTTGGGTTGCTATTCATGTTCTTATGGGTCAGTAGCTTGACGAGGTGATATTTAAATTCAAGTGGCCAAAGTAGGCAGTGACCTTCTGCACCATAACTGTTGGTGGTTAGCTCAAGGTAGCCCACTTAACCTATACTAACTCAAAGATCGCTGGTAACCTAATAGGATCTCTTGGTTCCAGTCGCAAAGGGAAAAAAATAAAAAAAGGATTTTGAGGATATAAGATAGGAGAGAGAGGGGGAGGGGGAGGGAGAGGGAGAGAAAGAGGGAGAGGGGGAGAAAGAGGGGGAGGGGGAGGGAGAGAGAGAGGTTGCCAGGTGTTCTAGGATGAAGGTGTAGGATCTCTTGGTTCCAGTCGCAAAGGGAAAAAATTAGAATTTCTAACCTGATATCTTTTAGTTAAAATGGGAAAAGATGTCTCCAGCCACTTTGAAATTTCTTAGTGTTGCTATTGGTAAGCTTTTCTGTGTGGAAACAAATTGTATGTACGATTAATATTAAAGGATACAAGATAAAGTGACGATTCTCCTCAAAATACAGTTGCTAACATCATTTACAGGATTAGGCAAGACGTTATGGACGAGCGTGGCCAGTATAACATGACCACAGATGTGTGTGTAAGCGTGTGTGTATGAACCCCACTTTCAAGCTTTTTGATGAGTTTGAATGTTGTTCATAATGCTATATTATTAATAGAGGTAGGGCAGTTCCAAGCACCTTTTGTTGGTATCTTCTCATAGTGTCTTTGCCTGTCAGGCTTTTTTTGCACCAGAAGAAGGTTATGTTTTTCCCACCGTGTGTGTGTTTGTTTGTGAACAGTTTCCTGGCCATAATTTTAATTGTAATGAAACTTGCAGGGATTAACTGTTAAGTAAAAAGCTAGAAATTATTAAATCTTGGAAGGTCACGGTCAAGCAAAATGTCCAATTAACGTAATCAGCCATAAGTTTAGAAATTGTTGTCACAGAGACTTCAATTGGTTCGCATTTAAGTGTATGAAAATCCACGCCAATTAACCCTTTTACCCCCAGGCTATTAGGAAATTTCCAACCCTTAACCCCCAGGGGGTTATTTTTTTCCCAGCACATTTTGCAGTGTATATTTTTTTTAAATTGCTCTAACAGCCTTAATTTTTGTCATAGAGAGGTCAGGTTGGTCTCATTCTCTTGGAAAATGCCTGAATTTTCTCAAAAAATGATCAAAAATATAAAAAAAAAAATTTTATAGCATTTTTTTTGCAAGGACTTACCGGTACGTCCATGGGGGTAATTTTTTGCAAGGACTTACCGGTATGTCCATGGGGGTAAAGGGATGGCCTTTGTGAAACGTACCAGTACGTCCTTTGGGGGTAAAAGGGTTAATACATGTTAAGGTCAAAGATCAAGGTCAAGCAAAAGGTTGAGAAATAAGCTGCCACGGGAGTGGTCTGCGCTCTACTCAGTGCCCTCTAGTGTATAGTATTTTCAATACCCTATCAGCCGTTATAATACCCTGTCTTTCATGAAACCCAATCGGTTTGGAATATATGAGTCAGCTATGCTGCAAATATTGACATAAACATAAAAATTTTAATTTTGGATTTATTACAGGTGTTGGAACGGTGTTTTTGCTCTCATACTATGAAATACTAACTGGAGCAATATGGATGACTTAGTGTCCTATGAACACCAGGTAGCAGGCTGGCACAATGGCTCTCTTTCGTGTGAGTAAGAATTCCCAGCTGTACAGGAACAAACATCTTTGGGATAACTTCAATGAGTTCTCAAAATGGGTTAATAATCAGTGGCTTTTGAAGGGCATGTTTAGATATTTTGATTCTCAGGAAAATTCTTATGCCAATGAAACCAACAAACAGAAGGATTGCATATTTGTATTGTCATAATAATCTATCTAGTGTGAAATTTCGCTTTGATGATTCGGTGAAATTATTCCCTCGTCGGCCTCAAGAAGTACCAGACTCCGTTTAGAATGCTCTACTTGACAGCGAAGAATTTTATGAAAGGGAAACGATTAAGGTTATTAAGGAATGAGGGAGTGTTAAATGCTGTTGGGAAGATGAATAATCGTAACCGTATTTCCCGTGTCATAAGACGCACCTTTTTTCACGAAAAATGCCCCCCAAAATCACCCTGCGTCTTAACACTTAAGAAAAAGTTGTATAGGGGAGTTTGACACCCCTCAAACACAACTATAGACATACAAGTACTCAAACTCACGAGAGATGGAATATAAACCTACAATTATCATTCATTTTTTTTTCTAAAATTGCCTTGCTAATTTAAGGGTGTGTCTTACCACTTGTAGCGCCTTATGACACGGGAAATACGGTATGTTATTTTGTAATAATTCTCCCTTTATGTTGGAATACTTCAGTTTTTTATTCTTGCCTGTCTGTTTCAGTGGTACTCTTATTATGTATTCATATAGATTTTCATTTGTGATCTTGCTCCATAAAGATACAAATTACTTGAAAAGTTGTAATATTTGGTGCTTTTGGAAACAAATAATCATTTGATTATGTACTCGCTTGGCTTTCATATGTAATACAGTAATTTTCATAATGATAGCGAGCTGATTGCTAACATATCTTATGATACTTCAAAAGTTTTACGTTGTTTAAATCAATTAGTGTTTACAGCATCAAGTTCAGAATTGCAATTTACAGCATTCCTTAGAGATCATTAATATAATATTTGAATGGTAAACAATTTTGAATTTAAATATGGAACGAAAAGTATGACGTGTCTTTAAAATATTTTGTATATGGAAGGAAAAGTATGACATTCGTGTTCTAAATATTTTGTATGGAGAAAGATCAGGCTAATATATTTTATTTTCCATAGGTGTATTAAAAAACAAGAAAGGGCAAATTCTGAAACCAGTGAAGCTCAATGCAAATCCTACTTATGATGAGCTTATCAAGAGAGATAAGGAGAAAGAAACAAGTAGTGAAGGTATGTTTAATACGTTTTTAGATTTTGGTAGACAGCATTACTTTATTGGTGAATAACAAGCCACTTCTTTTAGCCCTTTTACCCCCAAAGGACGTACTGTACTGGTACGTTTCACAAAACCCATCCCTTTACCCCCATGGACGTACCTGTACGTCCTTGCAAAAAAAATGCTATAAAATTTTTTTTTTCATATTTTTGATAATTTTTGAAAAAATTCAGGCATTTACCAAGAGAATGAGACCAACCTGACCTCTCTATGACAAAAATGAAGGCTGTTAGAGCAATTTAAAAAATATATACTGCAAAATGTGCTGGGAAAAAAATAACCCCTTGGGGGTTAAGGGTTGGAAATTTCCAAAGAGCCTGGGGGTAAAAGGGTTAAGAACTTGCAGTTTTAAACCTGGTATTGGAATATTTTATTTTTTAGCATTAACGAGACATCTTTCTACCTCTTGGAGTCAAATATTTTACTCTCGGATATTAATCAGACTAATGATAATTTGTCTTAGAGTTCTTCTGATGAACTTCTCTTCTTGTTCAAGGAATGAATATGTAGATTATTTTATTTCACACTACCTAAGAGCAACTCAGATTTTGGTTTCAAACAATATCACTTCATTAAAATATTAAAGATACTGGTATATCAGGACCACAAATTGTCAGTTAGCTGTGCTGTTGCATTAACTGTGGACTACAAATTGTCAGTTAGCTGTGCTGCTGCATTAACTGTGGACTATAAATTGTTAGTTAGCTGTGCTGTTGCATTAACTGAGGACTACAAATTGTTAGTTAGCTGTGCTGTTGCATTAACTGAGGACTACAAATTGTTAGTTAGCTGTGCTGCTGCATTAACTGTGGACTATAAATTGTTAGTTAGCTGTGCTGTTGCATTAACTGTGGACTACAAATTGTCAGTTAGCTGTGCTGCTGCATTAACTGTGGACTATAAATTGTTAGTTAGCTGTGCTGTTGCATTAACTGAGGACTACAAATTGTTAGTTAGCTGTGCTGTTGCATTAACTGAGGACTATAAATTATTAGTTAGCTGTGCTGTTGCATTAACTGAAGACTACAAATTGTTAGTTAGCTGTGCTGTTGCATTAACTGTGGACTACAATTGTCAGTTCGTTGTGCTTTTGCATTAACAGAGACTTCATATTTTTGTTAGGACATACAGTACATTCTTTATTCCTTAAGAAAAAGAAATTACGACCAGAATGACGTAACTAATTTGGTAGCTGAATCAGTGGAACTTTTATAAGTTTAAACCTGTTGCATATATCAACATAAATCTAAGTTCATAGAAAACGGGAATAGGGTAAACTACACAAAAAGCTGGTCGGTTAGGATAGAGTTACCAGTAACTCCTAAGAAGGTAGTTCTAGGTAAGTATGTTAGGAAAAATACAATTTTCAATATTAATCTTACCCGGTGATCATGTAGCTGCAGCTCTGCTGCCCGACAGAAAAAACCTACGGGCGGGATACGCCAGCGATCGCTATACAGGTGGGGGTGTACAACAACAGCGCCATCTGTCGAGTAGGTACTCAAGTACTTCTTGTCAACACAGAACCAATTTTCTCTCTGTCGTGCCACCGGCAAGACCTACTTGATACGCTGTTGTTTCTGGAGTTGATTTTCACGCTATTTGGTGAAGTATTCTCTCTAGTTATTAGCTTTCGCTGTACAGAAGTTATCATCAATACTTTATCACTTTCATTGATTAGATTTTGGATTATTTGTTGACGACTTGGATAGATTTTGGATTTCCCCCTTTGACTAATTCAAGATGTCTGACCCTACTCAAGTCCCCAAGTACAGGCAGTGTAGCGCTAGGGACTGTTCTAGGCGTCTTCCGAAGGCCTCTATAGATCCTCACACCGTTTGTTCCAATTGTAGGGGTAAAGCCTGTCAATTGGAAGATCGATGTGAGGAATGCGCTGGGCTTTCGGAATTCGATTTTCAAGAATTCCTTAAGAATGCACGTAGGCTAGAGAAGGATAGGATCAGGAGGAGTTCGTCTCGCTCTATTGATTTTTCCTCTCCCCATGCCCCACATCCTATTCCTTCCCCTGTAGTGGTTACACCCGACCCTTCTACTAGCTCTCATCAACCTTCGATGGCGGATATGATGCGTGCCATTCAGGCTCTTGGTGACAGAGTTGAGTCATTAGCGAATGACCGCAATCAACTCTTGGCTGACGTCAAAGAGTTGAAGGAGAAAAGTGCTGTGGGAAGTGTAGTGAGTGTCAGTGCAGTGAAAAGTGTCAGTGTTACGCATGAGGGTGCGTCTGTTCGTGCCTGTCGTCCTCCCAGTCCGGGACCTCTTGCAAGCTCCCAAGCCCAGGGGAGAAGCAATGTCGTACGACCAAAGGGTTCGACAGGCCTTGATCAGCGTACAGACGTTCCCTCCGTGGTTGAGGACGTATCTTGCAGAGATCGTCCCACCCACAAACAGACGAGTGAGCCCATTCATTCCTCGTCTGCGGAAGAGGTTTCTCGACAGAAACGCTGGACCAAGGTCTCACGACCTCTCAAGCGCAAGGTCCCTTCCGAGCGAGTCCAACGGCCCAGGTGTAGCCACTGGGTCAGTTCGGACTCGCCGCAGTCTTCCGAAGACTGCACACCTCCCAAGAGAGGTAGAGTGGTTCCGCAGCAGGCAATCACTCCGTCTGTTGCCGCACCAACCGCTGTAGACCCTAAGTGATCTTTGCTGCAGTCTATGCAGACTCAGCTAGCTTCCTTCATGCAGGAGTATCGTGCTGAGAAGGTTGATGCTGCACCCGTTAACCTACAACCTGCCACGGTTGTGCGCTCAGCTGACACTGCGGCTGCCTGCTCCCACACTCCGGCTGTGAGAGCTCCACCACCGATGCGCAGTCGACCCTGCCAGACGCATGTTGATGTTAGCCGACGTGCAGCACCCTCCGTTGACATGCGTGAGCTACCGCATCAGCAGGAAGGTGGAGTCAAGCTGCCGTGTTTTGACGCGATGCGTCAGTCTCCGCAACCCACGGCAGTCCCCACCACGCACCACCACTCTGCTTTGGTTGTTGCCAGCTCTCAGACTGACCAACAGCGGCATGACGTTGGATCCAGTGCAGCTACGCATGCACCCGTGCTGCCGGATTCAGCCGTTCTGCTTTCTTCTCCTCCTTTGCCGCTTCCTCCTCAGCATTCGGATGAAGGAATCTCTGATGACGACGAAGCTGCGCATTTGGACGATCAACACTCCGACATAGATGAACCCAAGACTACGCCTCCCTCCTTAGACTTTAGGAAAGTCCTTGCCCTGTTTAAGGAGTTGTATCCGGACCAGTTTGTGTCTGCAGCTCCACGCTCACCTCCCTCTGAGTTCGCTTTAGGCATGCAGTCAGCAGCTCCTGCCTTTACGAAGCTCGTACTCGCTCGCTCGTCCAAGAGAGCTTTAAGGGTACTGGGAGAGTGGCTGCAGACCAAGAAGCAACTTGGGAAGACTACCTTCATGTTTCCCCCGGCCAAGCTTGCTTCCAGATCTAGCGTCTGGTATGCCACAGGAGAGGTTCTCGGCTTGGGAGTTCCTGCCTCTGCCCAGGGCGACTTCTCAAGTCTGGTAGACTCTCCCCACAGACTGGCTATGAGACGGTCCAAGATTTGCTGGACTTCTTCGGACATGGACCATCTTTTGAAGGGAGTTTTCCGTGCGTTTGAGATCTTTAACTTCCTGGACTGGTGTTTGGGAGCGTTGAGCAGAAAGACCTCCCCTTCGGATAAGGACTCTGCCATGCTCATCATGTCCTGCATGGACAAAGCCATTCGGAATGGGTCTGGCGAGCTTGCGGCTTCTTTCGTGTCTGGAGTTCTCAAGAAGCGAGATCACCTTTGCTCCTTCTTGTCGGCGGGAGTCACACCATGTCAGAAGTCAGAGCTGATGTTTGCTCCGCTATCCAAGTGTCTCTTTCCTGAAGAGCTGATCAAGGGGATTGCCGCCTCGTTGATCCAGAAAGACACCCATGACCTGGTGGCGTCATCCGCACGTAAAGTCACAGCTTTACCTTCCGTGCCTAAACCTAGGATTGACACACCAGCGTCTAGGTTCATTCCGCCCTTTCGTGGCAGAACCTCCAGCAGAGGAGGTACCCGTGCCGATAGTCAACGTGGCAACAAGAAGAAGGGTTCCAAGTCCTCAAGAAGCAAAGTCTGACTGCCATCTTCTCCAGACAGCAGTGGGAGCCAGGCTCAAGAACTACTGGCAGGCCTGGGAGAACAGGGGTGCAGACGCACAGTCTGTGAAGTTACTCAGAGAGGGGTACAGGATTCCATTCTTGCGGAAGCCCCCTCTAGCAACAACTCCCATCGACCTCTCTCCCAGGTACAGAGAGGAGGACAAGAGGCTAGCTTTACAGCAAGAGGTGTCTCTCTTGCTACAGAAGGGAGCGGTAGTCATAGTCCGGGACCATCAATCCCCGGGCTTCTACAACCGTCTCTTCTTAGTGGCGAAGAAGACAGGAGGGTGGAGACCAGTGCTAGACGTCAGTGCTCTAAATGTCTTTGTCACCAAGCAGACGTTCACCATGGAGACGACGAAGTCGGTGCTAGCATCGGTCAGGAAGGAAGACTGGATGGTCTCGTTAGACCTAAAGGACGCGTACTTTCACGTCCCCATCCACCCATATTCCCAACCTTTTCTAAGGTTCGTCTTTGGGAAGGTGGTTTACCAGTTCCAAGCCCTGTGCTTTGGCCTAAGCACGGCACCTCTAGTGTTTACCAAACTGATGAGGAATATTGCCAAATTCCTGCATTTAGCAGACATCAGAGCCTCCCTCTATTTGGACGACTGGCTTTTAAGAGCTGCGTCAAGTCGTCGCTGTCTGGAGAATCTAAAATGGACTCTGGATCTGACCAAGGAATTGGGTCTCCTGGTCAATATAGAAAAGTCCCAACTCGTCCCATCCCAAACTATAGTCTATCTAGGTATGGAGATTCAGAGTCAAGCTTTTCGGGCTTTTCCGTCGGCCCCCAGAATCAGTCAAGCCCAAGAATGCATCCAGTGCATGCTGAAGAGGAACCGATGTTCAGTCAGACAGTGGATGAGTCTGATAGGGACGCTTTCATCGCTGGACCAGTTCATCGCGTTAGGGAGACTCCACCTCCGACCCCTTCAGTATCACCTAGCTGCTCACTGGAGAAAGGACATGACGCTAGAAGCGGTCTCAGTTCCTATATCCGAGAAGATGAAGTCTGCACTGACTTGGTGGAAGAACAACATTCTTCTCAGGGAAGGTCTACCACTGGCTGTTCAGACCCCCGACCACCTTCTCTTCTCGGACGCATCGGACACGGGCTGGGGTGCGACACTGGACGGTCGGGAATGCTCGGGCACGTGGAATCCGGATCAAAGAGCACTACACATCAACTGCAAGGAGCTACTGGCAGTTCATCTGGCCTTGAGAAGCTTCAAGTCCCTCCTTCTAGGCAAGGTGGTGGAGGTGAACTCCGACAACACCACAGCCTTGGCGTACATCTCCAAGCAAGGAGGGACTCATTCGATGACGTTGTTCGAGATCGCAAGGGACCTCCTCACCTGGTCAAGAGATCGAAACATATCTCTTGTAACGAGGTTCATTCAAGGCGACATGAATGTCATGGCAGACCGCCTCAGCCGGAAGGGTCAGATCATCCCTACAGAATGGACCCTTCACAAGAATGTTTGCAACAGACTATGGACCCTGTGGGGTCAGCCCACCATAGATCTGTTCGCTACCTCGATGACCAAGAGGCTCCCAAATTATTGCTCACCGATTCCGGACCCAGCAGCAGTTCACATAGATGCCTTTCTTCTGGATTGGTCCCATCTAGACCTTTATGCGTTCCCCCCGTTCAAGATTGTCAACAAGGTACTGCAGAAGTTCGCCACTCAAGAAGGGACAAGGTTGACGTTGGTTGCTCCCCTCTGGCCCGCGAGAGAATGGTTCACCGAGGTACTGCAATGGCTAGTAGACGTTCCCAGGACTCTTCCTCTAAGAGTGGACCTTCTGCGTCAGCCGCATGTAAAGAAGGTACACCCAAGCCTCCACGCTCTTCGTCTGACTGCCTTCAGACTATCGAAAGACTCTCAAGAGCTAGAGGCTTTTCGAAGGAGGCAGCCAGAGCGATTGCCAGAGCAAGGAGGACATCCACTCTCAAAGTCTACCAGTCGAAGTGGGAAGTCTTCCGAAGCTGGTGCAAGGCGAATTCAGTATCCTCAACCAGTACCTCTGTAACTCAGATAGCTGACTTCCTTTTACACCTAAGGAAGGTAAGATCCCTTTCAGCTCCTACGATCAAAGGTTACAGAAGCATGTTGGCAGCAGTCTTCCGCCACAGAGGCTTAGATCTTTCCAACAACAAAGATCTACAGGACCTCCTTAAGTCTTTTGAGACCTCAAAGGAGCGTCGGTTAGCCACACCAGGTTGGAACTTAGACGTGGTTTTAAGGTTCCTGATGTCAGCAAGGTTCGAACCGCTTCAATCAGCCTCTTTTAAAGATCTCACTTTGAAGACTCTTTTCCTCGTTTGCTTAGCAACAGCTAAAAGAGTCAGTGAGATACACGCCTTCAGCAGGAACATAGGATTTACATCTGAAACGGCTACATGTTCCTTACAGCTTGGTTTTTTAGCTAAAAACGAACTCCCTTCTCGTCCTTGGCCCAAATCGTTCGAGATTCCAAGTCTGTCCAGTTTGGTTGGAAACGAACAAGAGAGAGTACTATGCCCAGTAAGAGCTCTTAAGTACTATTTAAGACGTACGAAGCCATTACGAGGACAATCAGAAGCTTTATGGTGTTCTATTAAGAAACCTGCTTTACCGATGTCGAAGAACGCAGTTTCTTATTACATCAGACTTTTGATTAGAGAAGCCCATTCTCATCTGAATGAGGAGGACCATGCCTTGCTGAAGGTAAGGACACATGAAGTTAGAGCTGTCGCAACTTCAGTGGCCTTCAAACAAAACAGATCTCTGCAGAGTGTAATGGATGCAACCTATTGGAGAAGCAAGTCAGTGTTCGCATCATTTTACCTTAAAGATGTCCAGTCTCTTTACGAGAACTGCTACACCCTGGGACCATTCGTAGCAGCGAGTGCAGTAGTAGGTGAGGGCTCAACCACTACATTCCCATAATCCCATAACCTTTTTTAATCTTTCTCTTGAAATGCTTTTTATTGTTGTTTTTGGGTTGTACGGAAGGCTAAGAAGCCTTTCGCATCCTGGTTGATTTGGCGGGTGGTCAAATTCTTTCTTGAGAAGCGCCTAGATTAGAGGTTGTGATGAGGTCCTTTAGTATGGGTTGCAGCCCTTCATACTTCAGCACCTAGGAGTCGCTCAGCATCCTAAGAGGATCGCGAGGCTCAGTAAGGAAGACGTACTTAAAAAGGCAGAGTAATGGTTCAAGTCGACTTCCTTACCAGGTACTTATTAATTTTATGTTTGTTATTTTGAATAACTGCTAAAATGAAATACGGGATACTTAGCTTCTAATATTAACATGTATGCTGGTCTCCACCCACCCCCCTGGGTGTGAATCAGCTACATGATCACCGGGTAAGATTAATATTGAAAAATGTTATTTTCATTAGTAAAATAAATTTTTGAATATACTTACCCGGTGATCATGAATTAAAGGACCCACCCTTCCTCCCCATAGAGACCCAGTGGACCGAGGAGAAAATTGGTTCTGTGTTGACAAGAAGTACTTGAGTACCTATTCGACAGATGGCGCTGTTGTTGTACACCCCCACCTGTATAGCGATCGCTGGCGTATCCCGCGCGTAGGTTTTTTCTGTCGGGCAGCAGAGCTGCAGCTACATGATCACCGGGTAAGTATATTCAAAAATTTATTTTACTAATGAAAATAACATATTACCTAAAAATTTGTGATTTCATAGTTTATATATGACTTATTTATTTAACGTTGCGGCTGATCTTGATTTGTTTTATAATTTGTAATTAATTCTCATTCATAGTCTGTTCGTTCACTATTTCCTTTTTGTATTGAGGTGCTTTCTCTGTTGGCACTCTAGGTCTTGTAGCATTCTGGTTTCCCTGTTATCTTTTCCAATTAGGATTGTTGCTTGACTTTTAACCCTTTTACCCCCAAAGGACGTACTGGTACGTTTCACAAAAGCCATCCCTTTACCCCCATGGACGTACTGGTACGTTTCACAAAAGCTATCCCTTTACCCCCATGGACGTACTGGTACGTTTCACAAAAGCCATCCCTTTACCCCCATGGACGTACCGGTACGTCCTTGCGAAAAAATGCTATAATTTTTTTTTTTTCAATATTAAACTTACCCGATAATCATGTAGCTGTCAACTCCGTTGCCCGACAGAATTCTACGGAAGGGATACGCCAGCGATCGCTATACAAGAGGGGGGTGTACTCACAAGCGCCACCTGTGGCCAGGTACTGCAGTACTTCTTGTTGACACCACTTCAATTTTTCCTCTGTCGTGCTTCCGGCAAGACGTTCATGGATACGCTTATAATTTTGGAGTCTTGTTCACGGTTTTTGGTGAAGTATTGCTTTAAGATTTCAGCTTTCGCTATTCAGGAAGTTTTATTATTAGCTAGGCTAGCTTTTGGAATTAATTTGATTAATTATGGTGACGAAGAGAGTATGAACTCTCTTTCACCTTTTAATGGCCGACCCTTCCCTTAGACGGAAGTGTTGGTGTCTAAGAGAGTATAGACTCTCTTTCTTAATTTTGCTTAACAAAAGTTATAGATTTATTTTATATCTCTCCGCCTTTTATAGGCCTCTTCGATTAACTTCATTTTTTATAAAATTATTAAAATTAATTTTTATATTTGTTTATATTCGACCTTTCCTAATAGTAGGCGGTCTTTTCTTGTACCGAAGTTAATTAACATTGAGCCCGTCATTTCGGTTTTACCTGTTAACATATTATGCTATTTTAATGTTTTTGAAAGAATTTCTTTGATAGTCTCGTACTGTTTCAAAGTTGAACTAACGTTTTGTTTTGTCTCTGCAGTTGTTGACGTTCAGAACGTTCAACTTGCGCTCTATCGTTACGATAGAGAGAGAATTTTCACGGTGTCACGTTGCAGTAAGAGTAAACCGTTTATAACGTTTTGTTCATTCTTTCTTAGCTTAATGGTTTTAATTCTAATAAAGGAACTTTTTATTTGGGAAATCTTTCAGTTTTTTTCCTTTAACAATAATATGTTTTAACGAGTATATATGATTGGGCTCTTCTCTCAGGTTCTAAGTCTAGAGAGAGAGATAGAGAGAGATAGAGACGGAGGGAGAGAGAGCTGGATAAACGTTTCGTTCAAGCGAGTAACGTTGTTATCGTTTTTGCTCTTCTCCCTAGTCTCTTTAGGGGAAGAAGGTAAACGTTTCTAGAGTTTATTCTTGTTCTCAAGCTTTATGCGGTGAGAGATTTTAAACGTAGTTTATTTGATCTAGTGTTTAGTCTCTTTCCAGCCACTGAATTATTTATCTTTCATTAGTTTTTTCTGTTACATTGTAATTCTGTTTTCGCAATTACTAACTTTTAAAGAAGGATAGAATTGCGTGTTTCAGGTACAAACCACTTAAAGTTTCGAGTTCAGTGAAATAAGTGCAAACAGAAATTCAAAAGTGATAAGTGATTAGCGCAAAGTGTGTCAGTGGTGTGCGTGAGGGTACTTCTTGCGTGCCAGTCGTCCTCCCAGTCCGGGACCTCTTGCAAGCTCCCAAGCCCAGGGGAGAAGCAATGTCGAAGGGCAAAAGGGTTCGGCAGGCCTTGATCGGCACACAGAAGTATCCTCGGTGGTTGCGGGCGTGTCTTACAGAGACCGTCACTCCCACCCGCAGACGATTGAGCCCTTATTTTACTCGTCTGCAGAAGAAATTTCGGGGAGATAACGCTGGACTCAGGTCTCAAGACCTCTTAAACGTAAAGTCCAGACCTCTAGAGTTCAACAACCCGGATGCAGTCATTGGGTTAGCTCTGACTCTCCGCAGTCATCAGGTGACTGCACACCTCCTAAGAGAGGTAAGGTGATGCCGCAACAGACCTCATCTTCTGTTAAGGCTTTGCCTCAGCAGACCTTAGCGTCTGCCGACCCCAAGATGACTTTGCTGCAGTCCATGCAGTCACAGCTTGCGGTCTTAATGCGTGAGTGTCAGGCTGAGAAGGTTACACCTCCTCCTGCGATCGCTCCGCCTCACCGCAGTCCAGTCTGCCAGGCGTACGATGTTGAGGTTCCTCAGGATACCTTACCGCGTACTGAGTTGCCAGTTACCAGCAGTGTGCAGCAACCTCCGCCTTCCTTAAGGCAACCTCAGCAATGGGAGCAGGAATCTTATGCCTTACTTCCTCCGCTTCCGCTTGCGGTTCCACCAGCGAGGCAACAATCTCTTGAGGTACGACAACCTCTTCCATCAATGAGGCAGCCACCTCAGCACTCGCTGCAGCGACCTCAAGGCGAGAGCCTCAACTCCTTAGGCTAGCACCTCAGGAACCTCAACTCGCGAGACAAGAACTGCGTTCTGCGCAGCCGCTACCTCAACTCTCGCAGCTCACACCTCAGGAACCTTAACTCGTTCCTCAGGAACCTGCTACTGCGCATCCGCAACCCTTACAGCAAGCGCAACTCTTGAGGCAGCAACCTCATGCTATGAGTCAGCCACCTCAACGCATGCATCTGCCACTTTCTCCTCAACTTGAGCCTCTTCCCATTCAACTTGGAAATAACAAATGACAATAATAACACCTCATTACTTTCATAACTTGCATTTGTAATCATATACATGTATGCCTACACAAACATTATGATAATGGAGGTTATTTGTATTACTTATATAAAAATATATATGTATTCCTTGCAATATATTTTTAACAATATCGCAAAATATGGCAAAAATATCTTCAAAACAAAAATGAATCATGAGTTATGAATGTAAGGTAAATATTATGTTGATATTAAAACCCCATGCAAGCATGCATGAAGTAATGCAGTGTTGCCAACAGGGCGAGTTTCCCTTTCCTGAGGTGAAGTAGATTATAGTACATTTAGTGTAGCTTAATTCTACGATTATCATGCCGGCTATCAAATTCATCAACAAAACAGTCTAAATCAATTCCCTCGGCACGTGCACTTTCAATGGACGGTAATGCGATATTACTCACTCTAGCACTGGTCATGGAATTTCTGAGAAATGTTACACGCCATGCAACACGCTCTGCTTACCTTACAGCATGCTCTACATACAGCATGCTCTGCATACAGCATGCTCTGCATACAACATGCTCTGCATACCTTACCGCATGCTTCTCAGTCACACATCTTTGGTTGTTGCCAACTCACTAGACTGTCAAGCAGTTTCATAACGTTGCCTTCTAGTCTGCTTTTGCACCAGTGAAACCCTCACTGAGAGAACTTAACTTTTCTCGGATATGGTCCCTGTAGATGAGAAAGTGCTTTTCTCCCTCCTTCTGATATTCCCTTGAGGACTCTGTCATTTGGAGAGGAGCCTTTAGCTGCGTAGCCTCCTATGGACTTTTATTTAAGCATAACATGCTCCCAGGGAAGGTAATGGTTCCACTTCAGTCGCTAACCCCGTCTGTTACCACACCTGCTCCCATAGACCTTGAGCTGTGTTGCAAGACATGCAGTCCAAGCTTAGTCCTTGTTAGAGGATTTTTTTGTTTACGGAGTCAGTGTGTCACTGGGAAGACGTTCAACAACCAGCAGAAGTGACTTGTTGTGACGCAGTGCGGCAACCTCAGCAACCCGATAAGGAGTTGTCTGTACGACCCAGACAGTCTAGACAGCTTCGGGTTGTCACTGTACTTCCTCGCTTCCCCATGGTTGACAGTTCACAGACTGTGCAGCAGTACCATGATCTTGTGTCCGGCTCCGTCAGACGACTGGCTTTTAAGAGCTCCCACAAGTCGTCGCTGTCTGGAGATTCTCAGATGGACTATGGATCTGACCAAGGAACTGGGCCTCCTGGTCAATTTTGAGGAGTCTCAGCTCGTCCCATCCCAGACCATTGTCTCCCTGGGTATGGATCTTCAGAGTCGAGCTTTTCGGGCTTTTCCGTCGGCCCCAAGGATCTTCCAAGCCCTAGAATGCATCCAGAGCATGCTGAGAAGGAACCGATGCTCAGTCAGGTAGTGGATGAGTCTAACAGGGACACTTTCATCGCTGGCCCTGTTCATCGTGTTAGGGAGACTCCACCTCCCCCCCTTCAGTATCATCTAGCTGCTCACTGGATAAAGGACATGACGCTAGAGACGGTCTCAGTTCCTGTTTCCGAAGAGGGGAGGTCTTCTCTCGCGTGGTGTAAGAACAGCTTTCTTCTCAAGGAAGTCTACCTTTGGCTGTTCAGAAACCCGACCGCCTTCTCCTCTCGGACGCATCAGACACGGGCTGGGGTGCGACTTTGGACGGACAGGAATGCTCGGGAACATGGAATCAGGAACAAAGGACACTTCACATCAATTGCAAGGAGTTGTTGGCGGTTCTTCTGGCCTTGATAAACTTCAAGTCCCTCCAGCTTAACAAAGTGGTGGAGGTGGACTCTGACAACACCACAGCCCTGGCTTACATCTTCAAGCAGGGAGGGACTCTTTCGTGAAGTTGTTCTAGATCGCAAGGGACCTCCTCATCTGGTCTAAAGATCGAAAGCTCACGCTGGTAACGAGGTTCATTCAGGGCGGTATGAATGTCATGGCAGATCACCTCAGCCGGAAGGGTCAGGTCATCCCCACAGAGTGGACCCTTCACAAGAATGTTTGCAGCAGACTTTGGGCCCTGTGGGGTCAGCCAACCATAGATCTGTTCGCTACCTCGATAACCTAGAGACTCCTGTTGTATTGTTCTCCGATTCCAGACCCAGCAGCAGTTCACGTGGATGCTTTTCTGCTGGATTGGTTCCATCTCGACCTGTATGCATTCCCGCCGTTCAAGATTGTCAACAGGGTACTTCAGAAGTTCTCCTCTCGCAAAGGGACACGGCTGACGTTGGTTGGCTCCGCTCTGGCCCGCGAGAGAATGGTTCTTAGAGGCACTGCAATGGCTGGTCGACATTCCCAGGGCTCTTCCTCTAGGAGTGAACCTTCTACGTCTACCTCACGTAAAGAAGGTACACCCAAACCTCCACGCTCTTCGTCTGACTGCCTTCAGACTTTCGAAAGACTCTCAAGAGCTAGGGGCTTTTCGAAGGAGGCAGCCAGAGCGATTGCCAAAGCAAGGAGAACATCCACTCTCAGAATCTATCAGTCTCAAGGGGAAGTCTTCCGTAGCTGGTACAAGACCAATGCAGTTTCCTCAACCAGTACCACTGTAACCCAGATTGCTGACTTCCTGTTATATCTAAGGAAAGTAAGATCCCTTTCAGCTCCTACGATCAAGGGTTACAGAAGTATGTTGGCAGCGGTTTTCCGCCACAGAGGCTTGGATCTTTCCACCAACAAAGATCTACAGGACCTCCCTAGGTCTTTTAAGACCTCAAAGGAACGTCGGTTGTCCACTCCAGGCTGGAATCTAGACGTGGTCCTAAGGTTCCTTATGTCATCAAGATTTGAACCTCTCCAATCAGCCTCTTTTTAGGACCTCACATTAAAAACTCTTTTCCTCGTGTGCTTGACAACAGCTAAAAGAGTAAGTGAGATCCACACCTTCAGCAGGATCATTGTTTTCACATCTGAAACGGCTACATGTTCCTTGCAGCTCGGTTTTTGCTAAACGAGCTTCCTTCACGTCCTTGGCCTAAGTCGTTCGAGATCCCAAGCCTGTCCAACTTGGTGGGGAATGAACTGGAGAGAGTACTTTGCCCAGTTAGAGCTCTTAGGTACTATCTAAAAAGGTCTTAACCTTTACGAGGACAATCAGAAGCCTTATGGTGTGCTATCAAGAAACCTTCTTTTCCAAGTTCTAAGAACTCAGTTTCTTACTATTCAGGCTTCTGATTAGAGAAGCACATTCTCATCTGAAGGAAGAAGACCTTGCTTTGCTGAAGGTAAGGACACATGAAGTGGGAGCTGTGGCTACTTCAGTGGCCTTCAAACAGAGCCATTCTCTGCAGAGTGTTATGGATGCATTCTATTGGAGAAGCAAGTCAGTGTTCGCATCATTCTATCTCAAAGATGTCCAGTCTCTTTACGAGTACTGCTACACCCTGGGACCATTCGTAGCAACGAATGCAGTAGTAGGCGAGGGCTCAGCCACTACATTCCCATAATCCCATAACCTTTTAACCTTTCTCTTGAATACTTTTTGTGGGTTGTACGGTCGGCTAAGAAGCCTTCCACATCCTTGTTGATTTGGCGGGTGGTCAATTCTTTCTTGAGAAGCGCCGAGGTTAAAGGTTGTGATGAGGTCCTTTAGTATGGGTTGCAGCCCTTGATACTTCAGCACCTTAGAGTTGTTCAGCCTCCTAAGAGGAACGCTGCGCTCAGTAAGGAAGACGAACTTATTTAAGGCAGAGTAATGGCTCAAGTCGACTTCCTTACCAGGTACTTGTAATTTCATTGTTATTTTGAATAACTGATAATATGAAATACGGGATACTTAGCTTCTTGATATACATGTACACTGGTTTTCACCCACCTCCCTGGGTGTGAATCAGCTACATGATTATCGGGTAAGTTTAATATTGAAAAATGTTATTTTCATTAGTAAAATAAATTTTTGAATATACTTACCCGATAATCATGATTTAATTGACCCACCCTTCCTCCCCATAGAACCAGTGGACCGAGGAAAAATTGAAGTGGTGTCAACAAGAAGTACTGCAGTACCTGGCCACAGGTGGCGCTTGTGAGTACACCCCCCTCTTGTATAGCGATCGCTGGCGTATCCCTTCCGTAGAATTCTGTCGGGCAACGGAGTTGACAGCTACATGATTATCGGGTAAGTATATTCAAAAATTTATTTTACTAATGAAAATAACATTTTTTCATATTTTTGATAATTTTTTGAGAAAATTCAGGCATTTTCCAAGAGACTGAGACCAACCTGACCTCTCTATGACAAAAATTAAGGCTTTTAGATCAATTTAAAAAATATATACTGCAAAATGTGCTGGGAAAAAAATAACCCCCTGGGGGTTAAGGGTTGGAAATTTCCAAATAGCCTGGGGGTAAAAGGGTTAATAAGCATAAATCTAATTCCATTTCGTTAATAAGATTTCTAATCTTTATGGTTTTATTCCCCACCGATTGAAATTTATCAGACCACACTTCCTAAAATTATGAAGTCTCTTTGGCAGTTCAAGCAAGGTCTTCAAGGAGTACAGTTGTATATATTTCGTAAGGATTCATTTTGGGCACACAGATGAATGAACTATTGTTATGGGCGACACAAACTCAGAAACTCAACTTTAACCTTTATTCCGTTAACCTTTATTCCGTTAACAGTAGTAGTAGTAGTAGTAGTAGTAGTAGTAGTAGTAGTAGTAGTAACAATAATGATTGTTATATAGATGTAAACCTTAACTCGTATAAATTTTTCCTATTTAAACAGAACTTATTCCTGTATGCCGAGATGAAAGGGCATTTTACGAGATGGTGAGTGCTTCCACTAAACCTGATGATGTAGCGTTGAAGGCGCTGATTCCAAAATATTATGGATGTCAAGAGGTTGAAAAGGAAGATGGCAGTTGTAAGTATACGACTGTATTGGAATGACTGGTATGATTGCGTGTGGTAATTACCTCCGCCAACAAAGTTGGAAGGAGGTTATGTTTTACCCCCTGTTTGTGTATTTGTTTGGTTGGTTGCGTGTGGTAATTACCTCCGCCAACAAAGTTGGAAGGAGGTTATGTTTTACCCCCTGTTTGTGTATTTGTTCGGTTGGTTGTGAACAGCTTCCTGCCCACAATTTTAATCGTAGAATAATGAAACTTGCTGGGATGAACTTTTATGTACAAAGCTAGAAATGATAAAATTTTGGAAGGTCAATGTCAAAAGTCAAGGTCGTGGTCAAGGAAAAAGGTCCAATTCATGTAATCAGTTATAAGTTTAGACATCGCTGTCACAGAGACTTCAAACTTTGTTCATATTTAAGTGTAGGAAAATCCACGCTAATTAATATGTGTTAGTCAAAGGTCAAGTTCAAGGTCGAGCAAAAGGTCGAGAAATAAGCTGTTGTGGTAGAAGTCTGCACTCTACTGAGTGTCCCTCTAGTTTTTAAATGGTTTTTCCTACGCTTCCGTATGAATGGCATTTTAAAACCTGTGTGCGAGTATAGTTTTTGAAACTGCTTATTAACTATTTATGAAATGCCATAGCCTCTGTACCATAGCCCTACACTATCTTGAGGTAGAGTTCCTTTGCTTGAGGGTACACTCGGGCACACTATTCTATCTTATTTCTGTTCCTCTTATTTTTTTAAGTTTTTATATACTGTATATGAAGGATTTCTTAAAATTTTACTCTTCTCAAAATATTATATTTTAATTGTTCATTATTTGTCTTGTTTATTCATTTCCTTTCCTCACAGGGCTACTTTTCATTGTTGGAGCCCTCGTGCTTATAGCATCCTGCTTTTCCAACTAGAGTTGTAGCTCAGCTAGTAATAATAATAATATGCTTCTTACCATATTTTCAGGTACACCTCATTTAATCCTTGAAGATTTGGCCTATGGATTGGGCCTTCCGTGTGTTATGGATATTAAAGTGGGTGTCTCGCAAGACTATCCAAATAAGGGGAAAGTTATTAGTAAGGTAAATAATTTTAAACATAAGACTTACCCGATAGTTATATATATAGCTTTAATTATATATAACTACTGGGTAAGTATGTTTAAAAATGGTATTTTCATTATAAAATAAATTTTTGAACATACTTACCCGGTAGTTATATATAATTAAAGCTATATATATAACTACTGAGTAAGTATGTTCAAAAATTTATTTTATAATGAAAATACCATTTTTGTTGCTTCATAACTGAAGCAAACATAAATACAGACAGCATGTCTGTGTCTTATGTATATAATTGGAGACAAGTTGAACATTGAGAATTAGAAAAAAATTATAATATGCTAAAGCAATGTGTGCAAGGAAATATTTCAGGGTCAATCTTGTTTAT
>NC_090744.1:115967483-115999895 GCF_036898095.1 Palaemon carinicauda | reverse complement strand
GTGTTATGGATATTAAAGTGGGTGTCTCGCAAGACTATCCAAATAAGGGGAAAGTTATTAGTAAGGTAAATAATTTTAAACATAAGACTTACCCGGTAGTTATATATATAGCTCTAATTATATATAACTACCGGGTAAGTATGTTCAAAAATTTATTTTATAATGAAAATACCATTTTTAAACATAAGACTTACCCGGTAGTTTTATGTAATTAAAGCTATATATATAACTACCGGGTAAGTATGTTCAAAAATTTATTTTATAATGAAAATACCATTTTTAAACATAAGACTTACCCGGTAGTTTTATATAATTAAAGCTATATATATAACTACCGGGTAAGTATGTTCAAAAATTTATTTTATAATGAAAATACCATTTTTGTTGCTACATAACAAAAGCAAACATTAATACAGACAGCATGTCTGTGTCTTATGTATATAATTGGAGGCAAGTTGAACATTGAGAATTAGAAAAAATTATAATATGCTAAAGCAATGTGTGCAAGGAAATATTTTATGGTCAATCTTGTTTTTTTCAATATTAAACTTACCCGATGATCATATAGCTGTCAGCTCTGCTGCCCGACAGAAAAACCTACGGGCGGAATACGCCAGCGATCGCTATACAGGTGGGGGTGTACATCAACAGCGCCATCTGTCAAGTAGGTACTCAAGTACTCGATGTCAACACAGAACCAATTTTCTCTCTGTCGTGCCACTGGCAAGACCTACTAAATACGCTGTTACTGACTGGATTTGTTTTCACAACTATTTGGTGAAGTACACTATTCTAGTTTTGAGCTTTCGCTATGCAGGGGTTTTATCTTCATTTCAAAACTTGAACTCGTTTTGGATAGATTTAATTATGGTGACAAAGAGAGTATGGACTCTCTTTCACTTTTAAATGGCCGACCCTTCCCTTAGACGGAAGTGTGTTTAGGTTTCTAGTTATTTTGCTTAACACGTTATAGATCTATATATTTTATATCTCTCCGCCTTTATTAGGCCTCTTCGATTAACTTTCCTTTTATTATAAACATATAAAATAAATTTTTATGTTTTGTTTATGTGCGACCTTTCCTGATATAGGCGGTCCTAACTTGGAACCGAAGTTAATCAACGTTGAGCCCGTTATATCGTATTTAACCTTTAAAGAATTTAAAACTTTTTAAATTTAATGTTTTATGAAAGAATTTCTTTGATAGTCTTCGTACTGTTTTCAAGATGAACTAACGTTTATTAGTCTACGCAGTTGTTGACGTTCAGGACGTTCAACATGCGCTCTATCGTTACGTTAGAGAGAGAGTGTATCACGGTTTCACTTTGCAGTAAGAGTAAACCGATTCTAGCGTTTCGTTCATTCTTTCTTAGCTTAAATGGTTTAAATTCTATATTAAAGGAACTTTTTATTTGGAAAACCTTTCAGTTTTTTCCTTTAGCAATCTCATGTTTTGACGATATATATTGGGCTCTTCTCTCAGGTGCGAAATCTAGAGAGAAAGAGAGAGATAGAGACGGAGGGAGAGAGAGGAGAAAAAAAAACGTTTCGTTCAAGCGGGTAACGTTGTTCTCGTTTTACTCTCCTCCCTAGTCGCTGTAGGGGAAGAAGGTAAAACGTTTCTAGGGTTTTATTCTTGTTCCCAGGCTATGTGCGGTGAGAGATTGTAAACGTAGTTTATTTGATCTAGTGTTTAGTCTCTTTCCCAGCCACTGAATTCTTTATCTTTATATATGTTTTCTGTTGCATTATACGACTGTTTTCGCAATTACTACCTTTTAATGAAAGGTAGGATTGCGTGTTTCAGGTAGAAATCAGTAAAAGTTTCGATTTCAGTGAAATAAGTGCAAAACAGAAAATCAAGTGATAAAGTGATATGCGCAAAGTGTTACAGTGTTGCGTCCGAGGGTTCGTCTGTTCGTGCCTGTCGTTCACCTAGTCCGGGACCTCTTGCAAGCTCCCAAGCCCAGGGGAGAAGTAATGTCGAACGACTTATGGGTTCCTCAGGCCTTGATCAACGAACAGACGTTTTTCCCTCCGTGGTTTCGGGCGTATCTACCCAAGATCGCCCCACCCACACAAAGACGAGAGAGCCCATTTACTTCTCGTCTGCGGAAGAGGTTTCTCGTAAGAAACCTTGGACCAAGGTCTCGCAGCTTATTAAGTGCAAGTCGGTCCCTTCCGCCCAAGTCCAACGGCCCAGGTGTAGCCACTGGGTCAGTTCGGACTCGCTGCAGTCATCCGACGACTGCACACCTCCCAAGAGAGGCAAGGTGGTACCACAACAGGCAGTAACTCCGTCTGTTGCCGCACCCGCTGTTTTAGACCCTCAGTCACAACGGACAGTAGTTCCGTCTGTTGCCGCTTTTGTAGACCCTAGTGGTCTTTACTGCAGTCTATGCAGACTCAGTTAGCTGCGGTTATGCAGGAGTTTCGTGCGGAGAAGGTTAACGCTGCACCCGTTAGCCTACAACCTGCCACGGTTGTGCGCCCAGCTCACGCTGAGGCTGCCTGCTCCCACACTCCGGCTGCGGAGAGGTTGGCGCTGCACCCGTCAGCCTACAACCTGCCACGGTTGTGCACCCAGCAGACGCTGAGGCTGCCTGCTCCCACACTCCGGCTGCGGAGAGGTTGGCGCTGCACCCGTTAGCCTACAACCTGCCACGGTTGTGCGCCCAGCAGACGCTGAGGCTGCCTGCTCCCACACTCCGGCTGTGAGAGCTCCTCCACCCATGCGCAATCGACCCTGCCAGACGCATGCTGACTCCCACAGACGCACGGAGCACTCCGTTGCCGTGCGTGAGCTACCACAACAACAGGAGGGTGGAGTTAAGCTGCCGTGTTTTGACACGGTGCGTCAGCCTCCGCAACCCACTGTGGTTACCGCCGCTCGCCCGCAGCAGACTAGTCAGTCAGGAGTTGAGGCTTCCCCACACAGCTTTGGTTGTTGCCAGCTCACAGACTGTCAAGCAGTTACATGACGTTGCCTTCTGGTCTGCTACTAATGCACCAGTGCTGTATGTCCTCACGCACCTGTTGTGGTTGACAGTTCAGTTTTTTGACAGTTCACAGACTGTCAAGCAGTTACATAACGTTGCCTTCTGGTCTGCTGCTAATGCACCAGTGCTGTATGTCCTCACGCACCTGTTGTGGTTGAAAGTTCAGTTTTTGACAGTTCACAGACTGTCAAGCAGTTACATAACGTTGCCTTCTGGTCTGCTGCTTATGCACCTGTGAGACCCTCACTGAGATAACCTAGCTTTTCTCGGACAAGGTTCCTGTAGATGAGAAAGTGCTGTTCTCCCTCCTACTGATATTCCTTTGAGGACTCTGTCATTTGGAGAGGAGCCTTAAGCTGCTTAGCCTCCTATGGACTTTAATTAAAGCACTCAAGGCTTCCAGGGATGGTAAATGGTTCCGCTTCAGTCGCTAACCCCGTCTGTTGCCACACCTGCTCCCGTAGACCCTAATGGGCTTTGCTGCAAGACATGCAGTCCAAGCTTGTGTCCTTGATAGAGGACTTTTTACGGAGAAGAACCTTCTGGCCAACAACCTTCCTACCGGTTGGTTGTGCGCCCTGTTGACGCTGAGGTATCCTACTCGCGTCCGCCAGTTGAGGTGGTTCCTCCACCGATGCGACCCAGTGTGGGTTGTCAGTCGCACGTTGACGTTAAGCGACTCTCGGAGGTGGTTGTTGACGTTCAGTGTGTCACTAGGAAGACGTTCAACAACCAGCAGAGGTGACTTGTTGTGACGCAGTGCGTCAACCTCAGCAACCCGGTAGGGTGTTGACTGCACAACCCAGACAGTCTAGACAGTTTCGGGTTGACTCTGTACTTCCTCGCGTCCCCATGGTTGACAGTTCACAGACTGTGCAGCAGTACCATGATATTGCGTCCGGCTCCGTCACGCATCCACCAGTGCGACCGGATTCAGCGAGTCAGACGTTGCCCACTCCGTTGCCGTTTCCTCATCAGTTTCGGATGAGGAACCCTCTGATGAGGACGTTGCTGAACAAGACGATCAACCCCCAGCCCTGCTATCCATCCAGAAGATGCTGAAGAAGAAACGCTGCCCTGTCAGGCTGTGGATGAGTCTGGTAAGGACACTGTCATCCGTGGTTCAATTTGTGTCACTTGGAAGACTACACCTCCGTCCTCTTCTGTATCATCTAGCTTTTCACTGGAAAAAGGACAAGACGCTAGAAGCGGTCTCGATCCCGGTTTCCGGAAAGATAAAGTCTGGTCTGACTTGGTGAAAGGACTTTATCAACCTTAGAAAGGGTCTTCCCCTGACTGTTCAGACTCCCAACCACGTTCTCTTCTCGGACGCATCGGACGTAGGCTGGGGTGCGACATTAGGCGGTAGGGAATGCTCGGGATTATGGAACTCGAGTCAAAGGACAATGCATTTCAACTGCAAGAAGCTACTGGCAGTACGTCTGACCTGGAAAAGCTTCAGGTCTCTCCTTCAAGGCAAAGTGGTGGAGGTGAACTCGGACAACACCCGGCTTTGACGTACATCTCCAAGCAAGGAGGGACCTACTCTCTGACATGGTACGAGATCGCAAGGGACCTCCTCACCTGGTCAACAGGTCTAGACTTTTCACTAGTAACGAGGTTCATCCAAGGCAACTTGAATGTCATAGCAGATTGTCTCAGTAGGAAGGGACAAATAATTCCAACAGATTGGACCCTCCACAAGGATGTATGCAAGAGACTTTGGGCCACCTGGGGCCAGCCAACCATAGATCTCTTCGCAACCTCGATGACCAAGAGGCTCCCAATAGTTTGCTCACCTATCCCGGACCCAGCAGTAGTTCATATAGATGCCTTTCTACTAGATTGGTCACATCTAGATCTATATGCATTCCCTCCGTTCAAGATTGTCAACAAGGTACTGCAGAAGTTCGCCTCTTACGAAGGGACAAGGTTGACGCTAGTTGCTTCCCTCTGGCCCGCGAGAGAATAACTCACCGAGGTTCTTCGATGGCTAGTAGACGTTCCCAGAACACTTCCCCTAAGGGTGGACCTTCTACGTCAGCCACGCGTAAAGAAGGTACACCAAGGCCTCCACGCTCTTCGTCTGACTGCCTTCAGACTATCGAAAGACTCTCGAGAGCTAGAGGCTTTTCGAAGGAGGCAACCAGAGCGTTTGCTAGAGCAAGGAGAACATCCACCCTTAGAATCTACCAATCGAAGTGGGAAATCTTCCGAAACTGGTGCAAGTCAGTATCCGTATCCTCGACCAGTACCTCTGTAACTCAATAGCTGACTTTCTCTTATTTCTGAGGAAAGAACGATCTCTTTCAGCTCCCACTATCAAGGGTTACAGAAGCATGTTGGCATCAGTCTTCCGTCACAGAGGCTTAGATCTTTCCAACAATAAAGATCTACAAGACCTCCTTAAGTCTTTTGAGACCACGAAGGAGCGTCGTTTGGTTACACCTGGTTGGAATTTAGACGTGGTACTAAGATTCCTTATGTCAGACAGGTTCGAACCGCTTCAATCAGCCTCCCTGAAAGATCTCACCTTTAAGACTCTTTTCCTGATATGCTTAACCACAGCTAAAAGAGTCAGTGAGATTCATGCCTTCAGCAAGAACATCGGATTCTCATCCGAAACGGCTACATGTTCTACAACTTGGTTTTCTAGCCAAACACGAGCTGCCTTCTCGGCCTTGACCAATATCATTCGATATTCCAAACTTATCGTATGGTTGGAAATGAACTAGAAAGAGTATTATGTCCTGTAAGAGCTCTTAAGTTCTATTTTAAAACCTTTACGAGGCCCGTCTGAAGCTTTATGGTGTTCAGTTAAGAATCCATCTTTGCCTATGTCAGAGAATTCTTTATCCTATTTTATCAGACTGTTAATACGAGAAGCTCATTCCCATCTGAATGAGGAAGACCAAGCTTTGCTGAAGGTAAGGACACACGAAGTTAGAGCTGTCGCAACTTCCGTGGCCTTTAAACAAAATAGATCTCTGCAAAGTATATTCGACGCAACCTATTGGAAAAGCAAATCAGTGTTCGCGTCTTTTATCTTAAGAATGTCCAGTCTCTTTACGAGAACTGCTACACTCTGGGACCATTCGTAGCAACGAGTGCAGTAGTGGTGAGGGCTCCACCACTACAATTCCCTAATTCCATAACCTTTTTAATCTTTCTCTTGAAATGTTTTATTATATTTTTGGGTTGTCAGGAAGGCTAAGAAGCCTTTCGCATCCTACTTGATTTGGCGGGTGGTCAAAGTCATTTCTTGAGAAGCGCCTAGATTAGAGGTTTTGATGAGGACCTTTAGTATGGGTTGCAACCCTTCATACTTCAGCTCCTAGGAGTCGCTCAGCATCCTATGAGGATCGCGAGGCTCAGTAAGGAAGACGTACTTAAAAAGGCAGAGTAATTGTTCAAGTCGACTTCCTTACCAGGTACTTATTTACTTATTTATTTTATGTTTGTTATTTTGAATAACTGCTAAAATAAGATACGGAATACTTAGCTCATAATAATGTCAACATGTAATGCTGGTCTCTACCCACCCCCCTGGGTGTGAATCAGCTATATGATCATCGGGTAAGTTTAATATTGAAAAATGTTATTTTCCTTAGTAAAATAAATTTTTGAATATACTTACCCGATGATCATAAATTAAAGGACCCACCCATCCTCCCCAGTGGACAGAGGAGAAAATTGGTTCTTTGTTGACATCGAGTACTTGAGTACCTACTTGACAGATGGCGCTGTTGATGTACACCCCCACCTGTATAGCGATCGCTGGCGTATTCCGCCCGTAGGTTTTTCTGTCGGGCAGCAGAGCTGACAGCTATATGATCATCGGGTAAGTATATTCAAAAATTTATTTTACTAATGAAAATAACATATTGTTCAACTCGATTAACCCTTTTACCCCCAAGGACGTACTGGTACGTTTCACAAAAGCCATCCCTTTACCCCCATGGACGTACCGGTACGTCCTTGCAAAAAAATGCTATAATTTTTTTTTTTTTTTCATATTTTTGATAATTTTTGAGAAAATTCATGCATTTTCCAAGAGAATGGGACCAACCTGACCTCTCTATGACAAAAATGAAGGCTGTTAGAGCAATTTAAAAAAAATATACTGCAAAATGTGCTGGGAAAAAAATAACCTCTTGGGGGTTAAGGGTTGGAAATTTTCTAAAGAGCCTGGGGGTAAAAGGGTTAAGATTATATATAAAGTATATGTAGCTTGTCAATATTTTGAAATGTTAACCCTTTTACCCCCAGGCTATTTGGAAATTTCCAACCCTTAACGCCCAGGGGGTTATTTTTTTCCCAGCACATTTTGCAGTATATATTTTTTAAATTGCTCTAACAGCCTTCATTTTTGTCATAGAGAGTTCAGGTTGGTCTCATTCTCTTGGAAAATGCCTGAATTTTCTCAAAAAATTATCAAAAATATGAAAAAAAATAGTTTTTATAGCATTTTTTTGCAAGGACGTACCGGTACGTCCATGGGGGTAAAGAAATGGGTTTTGTGAAACGTACCAGTACGTCCTTTGGGGGTAAAAGGGTTAACAGAACTTTTTTTTTTTTTAATTCACAGACCAAGACCAAGTATGCAACTCAGGAGTCCCACGGCTTTTGTTTAACTGGTGCACGTGTCTTCCATCCAGTCAAGGGACGTCTCACTCTTGATCTTCGTCCTGATGCCTGTAAACGGCTTACAGCCAGTCAGGTCTTTAACGGTGAGTGGATATCAGTAACTGGGAGTAAATGTTTACTATGATATGGTTGTGATCAGGGTTGCCGTTTCGTGGAATTTCGTCTGCTATTGTAGAAATATTGTGACATCTGGCAACTGACTGTAGAATTTTTTTCTACATCCACAGTCTTTCACTTGAAGCATGAATCAGTGCATGAATAGGAAGAAAAATATGAAAAAAATTATGGTAAAATATGTTGATTTATGTAAATTCATCAAAATAATGCTAAATACTTGAAATCAGTGTAACTTTAGGCTTTAATATACATACATATACCAAAGGCACTTCCCCCAATTTTGGGGGGTAGCCGACATCAACAAGAAACAAAACAAAAAAGGGGACCTCTACTCTCTATGCCCCCTGTGGCCGCGGGGGCATAAAACAATTAGAATAGCGCCAACGTTATCCCTGCGTGTCGTAAGAGGCGACTAAAAGGGACGGGACGAGGGGGCTGGGAACCCCCTCTCCTGAATTGAAATTCCTGTGAGACATCATCAAAGGCTTTAATATGACGTGGATAATTCCACGTCATGTAGAATAAAGATCTACATTTGAAATAAAGCTTATTTTTTTCACCAATCATGATGGGATAGAAAACGGAGGGAAATTTGACGTCACTAGCAGCTACGAACTTATGGCAGCTCTGTGTGATGGCAACACTCAGTATTCCACAGTGTTGTGTAGAAAAACGGCAGCCCTGGTTGTGATATGTGTTACTATGTACGTACAAACGTTTTGTCCTATAAAATAGAGAATGCCTTTAATGGAGCTGAAACAACCCTTAGATTGTTAACCCTTTTACTCCCTAAGGACGTACTGGTACGTTTCACAAATCTCATCCCTTTACCCCCATGGATGTACCGGTACGTCCTTGCAAAAAACTGCTATTTACATTTTTTTTTTTTTGCTTATTTTTGATAATTTTTTGAGAAACTTCAGGCATTTTTCAAGAGAATGAGACCAACCTGACCTCTCTATGAGAAAAATTAAGGCTGTTAGAGCAATTTAAAAAAAAATATACTGCAAAATGTGTTTGAAAAAAATAACCCCTGGGGGTTAAGGGTTGGAAAATTCCAAATAGCCTGGGGGTAAAAGGGTTAACCCTTTTACCCCCAAAAGGACGTACTGGTACATTTCACAAAACTCATCCCTTTACCCCCATGGGCGTACCGGTGTGTCCTTGCAAAAAAATGCTATTTACATTTTGTTTTTGCATATTTTTGATAATTTTTTGAGAAACTTCAGGCATTTTCCAAGAGAATGAGACCAATCTGACCTCTCTATGATGAAAATTAAGGCTGTTAGAGCAATTTAAACAAATATACTGCAAAATGTGCTTGAAAAAAAATAACCCCTGGGGGTTAAGGGTTGGAAAATTCCAAATAGCCTGGGGGTAAAAGGGTTAACCCTTTTACCCCCAAAAGGACGTACTGGTACATTTCACAAAACTCATCCCTTTACCCCCATGGATGTACCGGTACGTCCTTGCAAAAAACTGCTATTTACATTTTTTTTTTTTTCTTATTTTTGATAATTTTTTGAGAAACTTCAGGCATTTTTCAAGAGAATGAGACCAACCTGACCTCTCTATGACAAAAATTAAGGCTGTTAGAGCAATTTAAAAAAAAAATATACTGCAAAATGTGCTTGAAAAAAAATAACCCCTGGGGGTTAAGGGTTGGAAAATTCCAAATAGCCTGGGGGTAAAAGGGTTAATGATATAACCAATGACTTGTGTTTACTGCTCAAGTAGTTTTGTTGCCATGCTAACACCAACATGGGACAGAAAGCATCAAGTCTCTTAGAGTGGTAATGTAAGATGGCTCCCAATTTGTAGTGGGGAATTATACGATTTAAAGGTCGTTTTGTACACGGAAATTTTTGGTAATAAAAAATATAAGAGAATCGTAACATGCCAATGTAAGCCTTGATGAAAGGCAAAGTGACTGGCTCATTCCTTTGATGAGAGGCAAAGTGACTGGCTCATTCCTTTGATGAAAGGCAAAGTGACTGGCTCATTCCTTTGATGAAAGGCAAAGTGACTGGCTCATTCCTTTGATGAAAGGCAAAGTGACTGGCTCATTCCTTTGATGAAAGGCAAAGTGACTGGCTCATTCCTTTGATGAAAAGCAAAGTGACTGGCTCATTCCTTTGATGAAAGGCAAAGTGACTGGCTCATTCCTTTGATGAAAGGCAAAGTGACTGGCTCATTCCTTTGATGAAAGGCAAAGTGACTGGCTCATTCCTTTGATGAAAGGCAAAGTGACTGGCTCATTCCTTTGATGAAAGGCAAAGTGACTGGCTCATTCCTTTGATGAAAGGCAAAGTGACTGGCTCATTTCTTTGATGAAAGGCAAAGTGACTGGCTCATTCCTTTGATGAAAGGCAAAGGGACTGGCTCATTCCTTTGATGAAAGGCAAAGTGACTGGCTCATTCCTTTGATGAAAGGCAAAGTGACTGGCTCATTCCTTTGATGAATGGCAAAGTGACTGGCTCATTCCTTTGATGAAAGGCAAAGTGACTGGCTCATTCCTTTGATGAAAGGCAAAGTGACTGGCTCATTCCTCCCTTGGGATGAAAAGGTGGTATCATTGCATGCTGGATTTGTCATTGATGCTGGTAATATTTCTGATTACCATTCTTATAATACAAGATCTGTAAGAAATAGTTTCCCAAATCCTCCCTTAACCCCCAGGGGTTATTTTTTTTCAAGCACATTTTGCAGTATATTTTTTAAAATTGCTCTAACAGCCTTAATTTTCATCATAGAGAGGTCAGATTGGTCTCATTCTCTTGGAAAATGCCTGAAGTTTCTCAAAAAATTATCAAAAATATGCAAAAAAAAAATGCATAAATAGCACTTTTTTGCAAGGACGCACCGGTACGCCCATGGGGGTAAAGGGATGAGTTTTGAGAAACGTACCAGTACGTCCTTTTGGTGGTAAAAGGGTTAACTATATTGTTAAGGAATTCAATTGCTGTTCCAGCTCCTCAGAAGATATTCCCTATTTTAAAGAACTCGGCTTTATACAGCTATGAAATATAAAGATAATTTTTAAATTATTATGATTTGTCAGGTTATAATTTTTCTAACTTTCAAGTTCAGTTTTGCTTGTGATGACGTTGAGTGAAAGTCTTCTCACTTGCTCTCAATTTTCTTTATATATCAGAACCATGGATCTTCTCATTGCAGGGTGTATATAATACAGTATATTCAACACAGCTACATGCAAACAGAAACTAATGAATAGGTTTTGTTTCAGTTTTGAGGGGGTTCAGTCAACTAAGTTTCCCAGCTAGCAAGCAGTTATGCGAGTCCTTGGTTGAAGGCCTCCTTAGCATCAAAAACTGGATTTTGGAGCAACGGAGCTACAAGATCCGAAGAGGCTCCATACTCATTCTGTATGAGGCCGGGGATGTTTCGGATGGATCTGTACCAACTTCTATCGCAACGTCTTGTACAGACAACAAAGAAGAAACTCCTAAGAAGTTTAAAGTTGTGGTAAAAATGATTGACTTTGCTCATGTATTTCAAGCGTTTGGTGAGCAAGATGATAATTATCTTGAGGGTTTGAATAATTTGATAGACTTTTTTGGCACATGCAAGCACCAGGATGAAAATGAATATGATTCAGGAATAAAATTCTTATCTACTGTTATACCCTAATTGTTGAAATGCTTCTCAAATTAAACTGTTAAGGAGCTTCCTGGGTATGTTTCATGCTGTTGCTAGAAGATATGGATATTGTTTTCTTCCTACACAACATACAAACCTTTGTACTGTAAATAACAAGATTGTTTCAACAGGGGCCGGAATTTGTCGTTAAAGTTGCATAATGATAGGTTATCCAGCTGGCAAGGGTGCAGAGTGAGAAGCCCCACTCCCTTTTCCTGTCAGAGATTCCTCACTTTTTGAGCACTTCCAGGGAAGAAAATTAAAACCAGTTTTAGTTCCACAGCTCTTCCAACCCTTTAACCCTTTTACCCCCAGTTTTGGTTCCACAGCCCTTTCAACCCTTTAAGTAGTGAGTCTCCTTAACCCTTTTACCCCCAAAGGACGTACTGGTACGTTCCACAAAACTCATCCCTTTACCCCCATGGACGTACTGGTACGTCCTTGCAAAAAACTGCTATTTACATTTTTTTTCATAATTTTGATAATTTTTTGAGAAACTTCAGGCATTTTCCAAGAGAATGAGACCAACCTGACCTCTCTAAGACAAAAATTAAAAAATATACTGCAAAATGTGCTTGAAAAAAAATAACCCTTGGGGGTTAAGGGTTGGAAATTTCCAAATACCCTGGGGGTAAAAGGGTTAAGTAGTGAGTCTCCCTAATTAAATGAATAGGGTTTGTAAACCGTATAGAAACAGACGATAGATTCGCAAAGTGATTTGTGCTTCCTAGCTATGCAAACCTGATTCTTTTAGCCAACTTCCCTCCATAACCACCCCTCTCAGTCCTGGGCCGAAAGATCAAAAGAGGACTATCCAACTGGAAAGGGGTGGGACTTCTCACCCCGCAGCCTTGCCAGTTGGATAACCGCTTGCTATCCAACTTTAACGACAGGTCCTAACTCGCACCGATACAATCTCTAACTAAAGAACTCTGGTTTGAAAATTTCTCATTTCTCTTTTAAATGTCTTAACTATTGTTGTGATTATATGTTGTGAATGAAAATGGTGTCCATTTCATATTCATATGATTTGATGTGGATATTTAATGATCCATAATTTTGTAATAAACAGTATTTAATAAGAATTTTAATTTTTTGGATACAAAGTAGAACTAAAGAAAACCGACTTAGGAATGATGATGAAGGAATCTCTTTTAGTTATTATTGTGAGAAGAGTATTCAGTGAAGGCTAATTATCTAAGGTTGTTACTTAATACCAAAAATCCGACACAGTATTTATAAAGATTTTTAACCCTTTTACCCCAAAGGACGTACTGGTACGTTTCACAAAACTCATCCCTTTACCCCCATGGGCGTACTGGTGCGTCCTTGCAAAAAAAATGCTATTTACATTTTTCTTTTGCATATTTTTGATAAATTTTTGAGAAACTTCAGGCATTTTCCAAGAGAATGAGACCAATCTGACCTCTCTATGATGAAAATTAAGGCTGTTAGAGCAATTTAAAAAAATATACTGCAAAATGTGCTTGAAAAAAAATAACCCCTGGGGGTTAAGGGTTGGAAAGTTCCAAATAGCCTGGGGGTAAAAGGGTTAATAAATAATCATTTCACAAATGTGAAGTTCAGCAGTATGTATGTTTTTATAACTTGTTTGTTTGCGTATTGCATAAGAATGATCAGATCATAAGTAATTACAAACGTAACCATTTTTTTTTTTACAGTTGTCAATCATATCTTTATGATGTTTATAAGATCTAGCGGTTGTGTCTTTGTACAATGAAATTTCTTAACCCTTTTACCCCCAAAGGACGTACTGGTACGTTTCACAAAACTCATCCCTTTACCCCCATGGACGTACCGGTACGTCCTTGCACAAAAATGCTATTGAAATTTTTTTTGCAAATTTTTAGGTAATTTTTTTTAGAAAATTCAGGAATTTTCCAAGAGAATGAGACCAACCTGACCTCTCTATGACGAAAATGAAGGCTGTTAGAGCAATTTAAAAAAAAAAATATACTGCAAAATGTGCTTGAAAAAAAATAATCATTGGGGGTTAAGGGTTGGAAATTTCCAAACAGCCTGGGGGTAAAAGGGTTAATGTAAGAATCATTGAAAGCCATTTGTATTTTTGCAATTCATATACCAAGGCCCTTCCCCCAATTTTGGGGGGTAGCCGACATCAAACAATTGAAACAAAAAAGGGGACCTCTCCTCTCTACGTTCCTCCCAGCCTGACAAGGGACTCAAAAACTGCAGTACTGGCAAGTTTTTGTATGTTATTTTTTTCAATAGTTTAGGATGACGAGAGTTATGTATCTAGTCTTGGTTTGTTCTTTGGTATGTTATAATGAAAATGGTATTATTAGTAACCGGTAGATAACGGGAGTGACTATAGTCATTTAACCCTTTTACCCCCAGGCTCTTTGGAAATTTCCAACCCTTAACCCCTCTAGGGGTTATTTTTTCCCCAGCACATTTTGCAGTATATTTTTTTTAAATTGCTCTAACAGCCTTAATTTTTGTCATAGAGAGGTCAGGTTGGTCTCATTCTCTTGGAAAATGCCTGAATTTTTTTCAAAAAATTATCAAAAATACGAAAAAAAAATTTTTATAGCATTTTTTGCAAGCACGTACCGGTACGTCCATGGGGGTAAAGGGATGAGTTTTGTGAAACGTACCAGTACTGTACGTCCTTTTGGGGGTAAAAGGGTTAATGACTTTTAAATTTAAAAAGTAGGCATAGGATACTTTATAGCTATGTTTTCTGCTCAGGATTGTGCTCGTAGCAAGTTTGTATAGAGTGCTGGGAACTACCAACCAAAGTAATGCGTTTCGTGTGCTGGAATGTGGTGTGGATAAATGCTCTATAAATGTATTATTCTCAAAGAACTTAGTGCTTCTTATGATCTGGGTGAAGGAAGCTCTGGGTGATAGGAGGATAGATGTGAGCGAGGCAAGAGAGTGTGCTAGAAATAGGAATGAATGGCGAGCGATTGTGACGCAATTCCGGTAGGCCCTGCTGCTGCCTCCGATGCCTTAGATGACCGCGGAGGTAGCAGCAGTAGGGGATTCAGCATTATGAAGCTTCATCTGTGGTGGATAATGTGGGAGGGTGGGCTGTGACACCCTAGCAGCACCAGCTGAACTCGGTTGAGCCTCTTGTTAGGCTGGGAGGAACGTAGAGAGTAGAGGTCCCCTTTTTGTTTTTGTTTCTTTGTTGATGTCGGCTACCCCCCAAAATTGGGGGAAGTGCCTTGGTATATGTATGTATGTATGATGATCTGCCATGTCATTACAGTAGTGTGTACATAGCTTTAAGGGAACGGGTTAATGTTACTAGTTTCTATGTAGCCAATTCCCAGTAAAGCACTACATGTGATAAGTTCTAGCTGATCTCTGATAGAGTATAAGGGTTAGAATGTGTTCGATACTCAGTACATATGTTGTATGGAAAGATGCTGATGTTTTTGGGCTAGATGGAGCCAGCCATTTCGTGTCAGAGTTCTTCATGGAAGAAACTTCTTCATATGTTTGTAATAGAAATGAATTTGATAATGACAAGCAAGTCTTTTAGGTGTCTGGAAATCTGGGGCATGTTTCATCATCATCATGATTTTTTATAAGTTGTCTCTTCTCTTCAGGAGATAGGCATGAAATTAATTATCTCCAATCTCTTCTATCTTGTATTTTATCTTCTCGAATTCGTAACAGGCCTAAGTATTCATGTGTCACCTTTTTTCATGATGTCTTGAGAATTTCTACAGGTCATTATTCTGGTACTTCCTTCTACTGTATCTGTGTCCAACTTTTCTTTCCTTCTCATCACATATCCAAACTTAATTAATCTTTCCCTCCTAGTTGTTTTATCAGATTTATGGACACCACTTCACTCCACAGATTCTTCACTCGTAAACTTCTCTCCACCAATTCTTTACTTGTAAACTCTTCTCCACCAATTCTTCACTCGTAAACTTCTCCACCAATTCTTCACTCGCAAACTGTTCTCCACCAGTTCTTCATTCGTAAGCTTCTCTCCACCAATTCTTCACATAAACTGTTCATCACTAATTTTTCAATCATAAACGTCTCTCCACCAATTCTTCACTTGAACTGTTCATCACTCATTTTTCAATCATAAACTTCTCTTTACTAATGCTTCATGTAAACTGTTCTCCTCCAATTCTTCAAGTAAACTGTTCTCCACCAATTCTTCACTCGTAAACTGTTCATCACTAATTTTTCAATCATAAACTTCTCTCCACCAATTCTTCACTCGCAAACTTCTCTCCACCAATTCTTCACTCGCAAACTTCTCTCCACCAATTCTTCTCGTAAATTGTTCATCACTAATTTTTCAATCGCAAACTTCTCTCCACCAATTCTTCACTCGCAAACTTCTCTCCACCAATTCTTCACTCGCAAACTTCTCTCCACCAATTCTTCACCCGCAAACTTCTCTCCACCAATTCTTCACTCGCAAGCTTCTCTCCACCAATTCTTCACTCGCAAACTTCTCTCCACCAATTCTTCACTCGCAAGCTTCTCTCCACCAATTCTTCACTCGCAAACTTCTCTCCACCAATTCTTCACTCGCAAACTTCTCTCCACCAATTCTTCACTCGCAAACTTCTCTCCACCAATTCTTCACCCGCAAACTTCTCTCCACCAATTCTTCACTCGCAAGCTTCTCTCCACCAATTCTTCACTCGCAAACTTCTCTCCACCAATTCTTCACTCGCAAACTTCTCTCCACCAATTCTTCACTCGTAAACTTCTCTTCATCAATTCCTCCCTTGTAATATGATCTTCCCACTGTATTTCAGCCATGAATCTGAACACTATAAAAATGTTTTCCATTTATTTTGTCATCTAGTAATCTCTCACTCTTTAGTTCATGCTACGGCTACTCTTTCTTACTGCTTTCTCAATTCCTGCTCTACAATCCAGCGAGTTTCAAAGGTAACGGTATCCTCCACCTCTTGGAAGACTGTCCCATTTATCTCTACAGTTTCTCAAATCCTTAACGTACTTATTTTTTTGTAATTATACATTCCAGGATTTTAAATCTCTTATTATTTGTAGATTTTACAATCGACAGTACCTCTTGTTACATCATCTGTTACCATTGGGTACACAGTACAGTACATTGTTCATCCTCAAACCTTTTCCACAGCATCCACATTTACCCTTTCAGGATTGTACTTTTTCCTTTGCTTTCCCTCCGGCCAACGATGGCTTTGTTTAGCTTATATATATTGGTGCTAGAAAAGGAATGAGGGAAGAAGCGTGGGTAGTGGTAGGGGTGGGAGGGGGTAGTCGTAGTAGAGGGCAGTAGTTGGATGTAGAACGGCACCTCGTAGTATCGGGGGATATTGAGGAAGGAGAGGACTAATTGGTAAGGGACCTCTGGTAGTGGCTCTAACACGCCCCAGTTACTATACCGACACTCAATTAGAGTGAGCGAGCTGGGTTTATTCCTGGCATTCCATGCAACTTTTTCGCTGGTATATTTAGCATTATACATACCTTAGAAATGGTGCTATAAGGAGCATTTCACTGGGCGACACAGGTCCCTCGCCCAGAAATAGATTTTTCCTTCGTCAAAATCCCTTTTTACGTCCTCTCCTGCGTTCTACTCTTCCATCTTTTAAACACCACCTCTTCCTCAATATCTACTGTTAATACTAGAAACTTATTTTAGGAACTTGTTTATTATTCAATCTTGTTATTTGTGTACTGTGAAATCTTATACAAAATCTTATACTGGCATAAGGAATAAGATGAAATATTTTGTGTTCATCTAAGATTTGAAAAGCAGGGGAAAGGAAATAGTTTTGTATACACTTCAGAATTTATAAAAAAGAACTTGGTCAAGTAAACTAACTTTGGATAGCTATTAGACAGCTAGAAGGCCTATAGCTACCTACATACAGTAGTTCTTGTTATGGATTTTGTAAGCTGAAGAAGGGCAAAGAACATGGACAGTCGTAGCATTAGGAAAAAAACTGAAGAGCTTTGTACTTTTATCATTGTAACACCTGTTGGGAAATTTTCCATACTTTGAATGCCACAAACTTCTTAAAGGTTTAAAGGTGTCTCATGATTGTCAGAGCCCCCTTTCCATCAAGCTAGGACCTTGGGAGGGCCGGGTAATGGGTGCTGATGACTCAGCATAGAGACCTATAGAGTCCTCCAAACCTGACAATTCCTAACTCCCAAGGGTGATTGCAGACACTACTAGAACCTATCAAGCTGGAGTGGGTCTGAGATACCCAATAGACTGTCAGACAAGGGCTGTTTGCAGTAGGCTACCACAACCCTTGAAATGGGTACAATTTCAACAAGTTTTTTCTATAGTTGTATAAACTCGAATTATACGTACTTCAAATTAAATTAATCTTGTTAATAAATTACACTCTACACTAACCAGTTACTTTTTTGTTTATCAACAGCATATACTTGCTTCTTTAAGGGCCACAAATGATCTAAGAGAACTTTGAAAGATAATGTTACGGGAGTATGGTTATCGAGTCAAGTGGGGTACTGAGTTACTAGAAGAAATAGGTAAGCCCCTAAAAGGTTTTAGGCTGGTCAAACTGTTAGTACACTCCATACAGTGCGCTGCATTTAGCAGTCTACTGTACTCACTTTTTAACCATCTTCTATTCCTCAGTTCCAGCTTTTTTTCTTCCGTCTTGATCTTCTCCCCCACTGTTATCCCTACATTAAGGGGTCGGTTGCTTGATGCGCCCTCTGTGATGCCTTCGATCAAAAGCATCCTCTTCCACTAAACTTCTTCTCTCCATATCCTTCACATTATCTCGCCATCTGATTCTCTGCCTCCCTCTTGATCTTCTCCCCCCTTACAGGTTCCTCCCAAGCCCTACTCACTCCCCACCATTCATCCTCAACACATGTCCACACCATCTAAGTCGTGACACTCGTATCATCCCAGTAATCTTCACTACCTACCATTCTTCTTATTTCATAATTTTCCAATCTTTCAAGCAGTGATAGTTGCATAATCCACCCTAGCATTCTCATCTCTGTTCTCTCAAGCTTTGCTTCCTCTTTTCATTTAAAAGCCCAAGCTTCTGATCCATATATTAACACTGATCTTATTACTGTGCTATAGATCTTGATAGTTTACCTTGATTGGCGTTTTCCTGTCACATACCATCCAGATGTTCGTTCTCTTTTAGCTTGCATTCGATAGTGCAATTGGTGGGTTTTCCTCCTGGTTTGTTCCTGGGTTCTTCTGAATGACCCAGTCCACAGGGCTGAGCCATATGGACCAAATTTATGAATAAAAAATTAATATTAATTATTGATTTACGTTAAATTCATATATTGTGCTTTGACTCTATACTGTACAATATTTAGTCTTTGTTAGTGAATAAAAGCCATCTTTTCTACTCTGATCTAAAGGCCAGATGTTAAATCTATGTTTTTATTGACTTCTCTCTTGAAGTATTTTTTTAAAAAAAGATATTGCCAGATAGGCTCATCACTTATTTAAGTAATGACATAATTTGTGACCTGACATTACCCTTCTCCAGATGCGTTTGGTCCCAAAACTTTTGAAATATATTTTAAGGTATGCTGTGTTTTTAAGTGAAAATAATTTTTTTGTATTTTAGTTTTATGATATTTAGGGTTGATATATTCATTTCAAGGTTATGTAAGTGATATATGAAGTTGAATTTACAGTTGTAATGTTTCTTATGCATCAATCATTTCCACGAGACTTTCTCAATTTTCTAGTGTGCTATTGAAATCCAACGTGCTAGAAATATTCTGAAAAATATTTGCAAGTTTCCAGGAACCAAAATAATGTAATAATTTCTTTTTGTTTCTTATTAGAATGTATTACATTTGTATTGATTTATTTACTAAAATATTTTAGATTTGATTTGTAGAAAAATATTATTATTGAGAGAACATTTATTTGTAAGCTGTATTAATCTTTGCTAGGGGTTTTAACCCTTTTACCCCCAGGATATATGGAAATTTCCAACCCTTAACTCCCAAGGGTTATTTTTTATTCAAGCACATTTTTCAGTATATATTTTTCAAATTGCTCTAACAGCCTTAATTTTTGTCATAGAGAGGTCAGGTTGGTCTTATTCTCTTGGAAACTGCCTGAATTTTCTAAAACAATTATCAAAAAATTGAAAAAAAAAATTGTAAATAGCATTTTTTTTTTTGCAGGGACGTACCGGTACGTCCATGGGGGTAAAGGGATGTGTTTTGTGAAACGTACCAGTACGTTCTTTTGGGGGTAAAAGGGTTAAGCATATCATACTCTCATAGCTGCTTTGACTTGTTCTGATGGTAGGTGAAAGGAGGGCTCTACCTTATTTATTTATAAATGCTGTGGTCTTTCGAAAGTGTTATTTCCATTTCTAATCTCACAAAACATAAGTAAGTAAGCTTTATCCTGCAGGCAGCAGGAAAGTGGTAGCAAGCAGCTGCCAGCGATAGCAGAAAGACTTAAAATATGTAAATAGTCCTTCTGAATTTGCTAGATACACTTGTTGTCATGAAACATGCTAAGCGTGAACCTGTTTTTAGTAAGTGTTCTGATTTGCATTTATGTGTTGTTTTTAACCCTTTTACCCCCAAAGGACGTACTGGTACGTTTCACAAAACTCATCCTTTTATCCCCATGGATGTACCGGTACGTCCTTGCAAAAAACTGCTATTTAGATTTCTTTTTGCATATTTTTTATAATATTTTGAGAAACTTCAGGCATTTTCCAAGAGAATGAGACCAACCTGACCTCTCTATGACAAAAATTAAGGCTGTTAGAGCAATTTAAAAAATATATATTGCAAAATGTGCTTGAGAAAAAATAACCCCTGGGGGTTAAGGGTTGGAAATTTCCAAATAGCTTGGGGGTTAAAGGGTTAAACACTAATGGATGTATACACTCAAGTACACACCATTTGAAATTATTCTGTTCTGGGTGAGTTGGTGAATGGTAAAAATGCTCTTGAATATATATAATACTGTTTATGAAATACTTAAAAGTCAAAAGTTTGTAGGTTTTCAGTAAAGGTACATCAAACAATGATAGAGCTAAGTATGTATTATTATTTTTATAGCATGCAATTTTCTTTCAAAACTAAATCAGGCATATACTTCATATAAACCAGTTACTGCAACATGGCCTGATTCTTGCAATATATGAAGAACGCTCTGTTGGTAATAGGTTTTACAATATATTAATGATACCAGTGTGATGAGACCACTGAAAAATTGATTTGGTGACAGGTGAAAAGGGAAGCAAGATAAAAATGAACTACGAGTGTGGAAGGGACAAAAGAAACTGTGTGGAAATGCTGATAAGGCAAATGTTATTAAACTAAGCTCTGAAGAAGGGATACTACGAGGACCTATAGTACTGTACTGTCAGTAGTTCCCCCAGCACTTGTAGCTGGAGCACCTAAAGGCCCCTCCACGCAATGAGCAAATGTATGGCAGGCAGTCACTGTTACCAATTTTGTTACATGGGTGACGATCAAGAGTGTAGATGGCGTCATAGACAAGGACACAATGAGCAAACCATTGAAGTGCTACTGCCCGTTTGTTGAGGCACTGGAGAGGCGTCTGACTACTGTCTTGACTACACTCTGCCTGTGGTTTAGCCCAAGTCATACGTTTGCCTGCGCCTACTCTCTGCCTTGGACTCTTTCACTTGGTAATACTGTTTCAAACCGAAAGAATCACGGGCAAATCAGAGTGCCCGTCCTGCATTTGCCTCTCGTGTCGATGGGTCTTAAATGGGCTGATATTCATTTATTCTGTATACAGTATTTAGTATCATAGCAAAGATCTAGGTATTAAATATTTATGTACAGTGCTTTAATTGCTATTCATTTGATATATTTCACCTACAATTGTTGGACTTCTTTGAAGTTGAATATCTTGTGCTTATGGACTGCCAAACGAGACTATGGTATATTGTTTTGTGTTAACATTGTTGTAAAGCAGTTTAATGGAATATTTGAGGGAAATTAGTAGACTCATATTGCTGCTCTGGAAAGAGGAACAAAATCTCTTGTATTATAAAGTTAATGGAGATGTACAGTGGTGAAAGCAATGCGTAAATTATTAAAAAGCTTAAAAGTAAGATGTGGTTTAAGACAAATATTTTTGCTAACACCCATCAGGCATATTTCTATTCATAGAATACAAATTCTTGTGTCATCATTAACAGATCTCTAATACTTTTCTGAAGAGAGTGGTTGTAGGCTAATTTTTATATGTTGCTGTTACAATCCAGTTTTATAATTTTTTTCATTTGTAGGAAATAGAACGGATGTGTTTCTGCTATAATTAGCTTCTTTAGACTTTATTTACTTTATATAATGTCAGTAGGTAGTAACGCTGTGTAAAACATTATGAAAATTTCAAAACTTTCATCATGTGCAGTTAGATGGCATTGCATAATTTCCTTTTCTGTCGCATGGTCATTTTTCTGTCACATTTCATGCATATGGGTAAACGTTGTTTTATTTCCATCATGTTTCATGTGAATATTATTGTCCTTTAAACCAAGAACTCTTGGGAGGTTCCTATACACCTCTGTCATGACAGTATTCAGAATTTACGCTTACATAGGCACTCGGACTTAACTCAGGGCATGTAACATTCCTTTGGGTCTTTAAAAGTAGATACTCTACCTGTTTTGTTCTTGTATTTATTAGAAATAATTTATCAGATATTTCATTAATGTTTCTGATATGAGAATTTTGTCTTTATACAGTTATTCATCATGAATTTGAAGTTTTATTTTCCATTCTCATAGAAAGAATATTATGCTGTTTACTTTTTCAGTTTAATGGATGGAGTTTTAGCTGAGAAAGATGTCTTGTTATGTCCCAGAATTTTCTTACAATGTCATCTCTCCAACAACTATAAAAAGCCTCTATTGGCATCATCCACATATCCTGATTGTTCATGGGTAACTCCGTAGAGCTAATACAGTTGGTAGGTATTTGTGGTTAACACAGTTGCCCTTACTGCACAAAGTTAATGTAATTTTGATTTTCCTTTAGGACAGTTTTATTTCTCAGATTAGGTCTAGTGTTCTGACAGTTATTAGAGATTTTTATATGATAGGTAAAAATTTATTCAGAAGGTCCTCAAATTACAAACAATAGGTTCCAAGGAGCTTTTTGTAAGTGGAATTGTAAGTCGAATTTTGTAAAATTTTGTCCTAGGGTAGACCTAACCTGAATTCCATGCCTATGATTTTCAGCTCCAAAAGTCAGCAAATAGTCGGGTTTCATATGCAATAGGTATCAGTTTATTAGAAATGTTGTTTGTTCCAACACGGAGTACTTACCTCAAACTACTTTCTTAGGAGTATCTGGGATTCTCCTCCCAACCGACCAGAATTTTGTGTAGTTTCCCCTATCTCCGTTTTCTCTAGTGGGTCCCTCTGTGGCGGATGGATACTCGCCCAGAAGCGACCCGGGTCAGCATGCAAGAGCATAAAGCTAGTTCTCTGCCTAACCTGAATCTCTTGCCTATGATTTTCAGCTCCAAAAGTCAACAAATAGTCGGGTTTCATATGCAATAGATATCAGTTTATTAAAAATGTTGTTTGTTCCAACACGGAGTACTTACCTCGTACTACTTTCTTAAGAGTATTTGGGATTCTCCTCCCAACCGACCAGAATTTTGTGGTTTCCCCTATCTCCGTTTTCTCTAGTGGGTCCCTCTGTGGCGGATGGATACTTGCCCTGAGGCGACCCGGGTCAGCGTGCGAGAGCATGGAGCTAGGTCTGGGTCGTCAGTAAGCTTCTGGTCGCGGCGTAGTTCACATCTCGCCGCTCTCTCACATCCCGCCGCTCTCTCACATCCCGTCCAACCCTTTGTGTTCCCACGTGGTTACCGCGTGTTTTACCCATTCCCCTTTACCCTTTCATCAACCTCCTATCCCAGTGTTCTTGTGTTGCTCGGTGCTTTAGTGCTTCCTTATGGAATCCCAACGTCGTTGCCCCGGGCATATGAAATAGATATCAGTTTATTGAAATTGTTATTTTGCTACTGTATTCAATGGTCTGATATTGTTTTACTGTATTACAGTATTTTATTTATAATTGTTATTTTCAGTTGGATTTATGTTTGTATCTCTTGAGTGTTTGAAACATAGGGACCTTCTGTAATACATATAAGGTGTGAGGTTTTGAAGATGGTAAATTTTCTTTTATTGATGAAAGGATTACCCATAGTAATTCGCTTCCTACAGCTCCACTCCACTTAAACGCTATCAACGAATTAGTTACCATTGTCAAAATTCATACAATAAGTTAATAGCCTGACATAATTTACTCGCCAGTCATCTGTTTGTGGCATATCCCAGTTTAGGTAGTCGCTTCACTGATGCTTGCCTCACTAACCGAGCAACGAGAGACCTCCGTGCTACCCTGTATTGGTTTCAACACTTTACATATTCTATTGGAGTGTCCGTGATAGCATTAATCCGATTAATGAAAACTTTTGCTACCCTGACCTAGTGTACTGCATAAAACACATTATCCAAACATGTTTCTAGTCATTTTAATTTGTGTGTAATACCAAAAAGGGTTTGTAGAAAAAAGGGGTTTTGAGAAAAGAAAAACCTATTTCTAGGGAGGTATCCTAGAACTTTTCTGTGAAAGGCTAGAATGGGGAATTTAATACAACTTTATTACCAAAGAAATATTATCTTTCCTGCTCTAGGAACCTGTGTATCAACTTGCAAAGTACGGACTCGGTGTGTATAAGGGAGACCCTAGAGTTCAGGTCCGCTAGAACTCATCGCAGCACCTCAGTAGATGAAATTCTGCTATGAGTGACGTCATGACTACATCATGTGCAGCATCATAGTTAGAAAGTAACATCCCAGTTGATACCATGAAGTTATAATCTCTAGGACTCTAACATGGAAAAATAGCCCAGTAAGGAAGGGAAATAAGAATTAAAAATATATAATTACTGAATATGAAACATCTCAAGATCAGTAACAATGTTAAGGTAAACCTATCGTATACTGTATAAACTGTATAAAGAAACTTATGTTGGCCTGTTCAACATAAAAACATTCGCTGCAAGTTTGAACCCCCAAAGTTTCCCTGATTCATCTGCCAGATTAGGAAGGTTATGCCACAATCTGGTCACAGCTGGAATGTAAATTCTATAATGCTGTGTACTATTGAGACTTCTTTTGGAGATGGTATGAATGTTAGAATTAACGACAGACCGTATTTATTACTACATACAGGATAGTACAGTTGGGGAAAATCCGAAGGAAAAGATTTTCAGAATTATGAAAGAACTTATGCAACATGCATGAAGAACCAACTGAGGAGCGGTGCCAGAGATTAATGTCTAGAACAGGAATAAGAAATTTATGACACTACAAGTTTTTATCCAACAAATTAAGATGAAACCAGGAATAAGAAATCTATGACACTACAAGTTTTTATCCAACAAATCAAGATGAAACCAGGAATAAGAAATTTATGACACTACAAGTTTTTATCCAACAAATTAAGATGAAACCAGGAATAAGAAATTTATGACACTACAAGTTTTTATCCAACAAATCAAGATGAAACCAGGAATAAGAAATTTATGACACTACAAGTTTTTATCCAACAAATCAAGATGAAACCAGGAATAAGAAATTTATGACACTACAAGTTTTTATCCAACAAATCAAGATGAAACCAGGAATAAGAAATTTATGACACTACAAGTTTTTATCCAACAAATCAAGATGAAACCAGGAATAAGAAATTTATGACACAACTAGTTTTTATCCAACAAATCAAGATGAAACCAGGAATAAGAAATTTATGACACTACTAGTTTTTATCCAACAAATCAAGATGAAACCAGGAATAAGAAATTTATGACACTACAAGTTTTTATCCAGCAAATCAAGATGAAACCAGGAATAAGAAATTTATGACACTACAAGTTTTTATCCAACAAATTAAGATGAAATCAGGAATAAGAAATTTATGACACTACAAGTTTTTATCCAACAAATTAAGATGAAACCAGGAATAAGAAATTTATGACACTACAAGTTTTTATCCAACAAATTAAGATGAAACCAGGAATAAGAAATTTATGACACTACTAGTTTTTATCCAACAAATTAAGATGAAACCAGGAATAAGAAATTTATGACACTACAAGTTTTTATCCAACAAATTAAGATGAAACCAGGAATAAGAAATTTATGACACTACAAGTTTTTATCCAACAAATTAAGATGAAACCAGGAATAAGAAATTTATTACATTACAAGTTTTTATCCAACAAATTAAGATGAAACCAGGAATAAGAAATCTATGACACTACAAGTTTTTATCCAACAAATTAAGATGAAACCAGGAATAAGAAATCTATGACACTACAAGTTTTTATCCAACAAATTAAGATGAAACCAGGAATAAGAAATCTATGACACTACAAGTTTTTATCCAACAAATTAAGATGAAACCAGGAATAAGAAATCTATGACACTGCAAGTTTTTATCCAACAAATTAAGATGAAACCAGGAATAAGAAATTTATGACACTACAAGTTTTTATCCAACAAATTAAGATGAAACCAGGAATAAGAAATTTATGACACTACAAGTTTTTATCCAACAAATCAAGATGAAACCAGGAATAAGAAATTTATGACACTACAAGTTTTTATCCAACAAATTAAGATGAAACCAGGAATAAGAAATTTATGACACTACTAGTTTTTATCCAACAAATTAAGATGAAACCAGGAATAAGAAATTTATTACATTACAAGTTTTATCCAGCATATTAAGGTGAGATTCAGCAGCTGAAAACCAGACAGGAGAAGATTGGTAATGTCTCTGCTTGCTGTTTGTCAGACGGGGATTTGAGTCCGGCTCTAACTCGTTAGTGTCTTTAGTGTCTGCAACCTTACCATCCTAGTGAGCTAAGGTTTGGGGGTTTGGCAGAGCCTATAGGTTTATCTGATAAGTCATCAGTAGCCATTACCTTACCCTCCTTGGTTCTAGCTTGGGTGGAGAGAGGTCTTGGGTGCTGATCATATGATATATGGTCAGTCTCTAGGGCAGTGGTTCCCAAACTGGGGGGCGCGCCCCACTAGGGAGGACGATACAAGGGGGGCGTGAAGTCATCTGCTCGAAATTACTTGTTTAATAGAATAATAAAATCATTATAAGAACAGCAGCATCCATCTCACTAAATTTGACCAGAAATTGTGTCTTAGTCTCATAAGTATTTCCAAATATTATATGCCATGTTTTCAAATTATCTATTCTTGAAATTTCAACTCAATTTTGCTAATGTTCAAACTTTTTTTCGCTCACTTTGAACCAAATGTTTCGTTTTTAGTTACTGGAATGTACTATTTGTTTGAGTGGCTTTCATTATTAAAGTGTAATACAAACAGAAATCTGTTTTCCTGTACAATGTTAAGAAATAAATGTAAGAATCATTTTATATAATAAAAGAGAGGAGTGGGGGCGTACGAGTCTACTGGAAGCAAAAAGGGGGCGTCAGGTAAGATAGTTTGGGAACCACTGCTCTAGGGCATTGTCCTGCTTGCTAGGGCATTGTCACCATCCCTTGCCTCTGCCATTCATGAGCGACCTTTAAACAAGGTAGAATGAGACAATTCAAACATTTCTATATAATAGGTTGATTACCAAAAGTTGTAAACAACTTTCTCAATACAGTAATGAAAAGCTTCTTCAGAGACAAGATCCCACTTTACATCTTGGCTCAAGAGTTAGGAAATAGTATCCTATGTCCTGTGTCTACCTTACAGTTATATTTACAGAGCTCCACATCTTCGAAAGGTACAGTTGTTTGTTTCAAAATATCCAGACCAATAAGTCCCTTTGATGACCTCCTTTTTAAAAAAAGCTGACCTTGTCTCCATCCCTACATGGCTTATATGAATGTATATGAAAAGCATGTATAAATATGGAAAAATATCATTTTATATATATATATATATATATATATATATATATATATATACACTATGTATATATAAATATTATATATTATATATTGTATATATATACATATATATATAATATAATATATTGTATATATATATATATATATATATATATATATATATATATATATATATATACAATATATTATATATATAAATAATATATATATATATATATATATATTATATATATATATATATATTATATATACATATATATATATTTTATATATATATATATATATATATATATATATATATATATATATATATATATATATATATATATATATATATATATATATAGCTAGCAATAATAATAATAATAATAGTAATAATAATAATAATATTAATAATGATAATATTAATAATAACAATAAAGGTTTAGATGATGAAAAGAAATTGTATATATTTTTGACAACTGAAAAAAAAAATACCCCGTTTAAGCAACACCATTTTCCCTCTTTCTAGTAGTATAAGAGAGTATAATCCAAGAAATTGAAGATGTTTGGAACTCACATCCAGTGTACATATGATTTTAACCAGGTTGGTTGAGCCTAAATTTGAAACCTATTTTCTTGCTAATCCTTATTTTTTGTCAGCTATTAATAGAGGCGCCGTTGAAAAGACTAAACCCCTCCTTCAACCTGTCGGATGACAAGTAAAGCAGGGGTGCCACACAATATTGTAAATATTTTACATTATTGTTTTTGATTTAATGTTTCATGATAATTTGATTATGTTTGAAAGTTAATAAAATAATCATATTTTAACATTAAATAATAAAAACACTGCCGATACACAACCTGGAAGCAATATTCTGTATGAAATTTTAATATAGTGAACAAATCGGTTGGCAGCCATGACCCGAGTCTTGTTTACATTGACATATGAGATTTTGCGGGACGCATTTCTAGTTTAAACAACTGCCGAACTTCCTGTGGTTTATTAAGTTTATTGACTATTTTAGCAATTATTGATATTCGCAAGGAAATTGAGTAGTGATAGTGAGTGTACTGATGGTCGCAAACCCTACAATACTGAGTGACATTAGCTTAAATATTGTGTTTTTCTATCGTAAAAACAGCACATTTGCAAGTGTCATGGGTCAACAAATGGTGGTGTAGGAATACGCATTCTTGAGGTTCCAATTCTGATTCGAATATTGATGATAGTAACATGTATCTTGATTAAATCATGCCTCGTGAAATTGTTGAGGAAAGTAATAACACATCAGCAGGTGTTGTGAACGAGAACACCGAAATTCATAGCTCTTTCGTTGGTTGTAGGTTGGCCAAAGCACTAGACATTCATTGAGATATTTGTATTATTACAGTTTCAACCAAATTCGTATATATAGTTTTTTTAAGAGCCTTTGTATATCAGTGGCCAGTTCCTCCTGTGTGCATAGAAAATGGGAATTTTCTTCCCATTTTCTAGTTCGTAAAATGTTTTTCTGCAAAACCTCTACACAAGAACACCTCCTAACTTAAAATTCCCCACCTAACCTAACTTATAAGCCGTGTACATACCTACTTACCTAATGGGGGGATAACACCCCCTGCAAACCCCCTTAGACTGCCATATTTTTATTAAGCTGTCATCATACATACATGTGGCCGATATAATACATACACCCCTTTTTTTACTTATCATATTTTAAACAATTCATACGAAATAGTTACTTGAATCTTCCGCAAATTAAAGGTCACGGAAGTATTTGCTGATGAAGTTTGCGTAATTGATAATTAACAACGAAATGCTGTACTAGCACACAGCGCTAACACGCATAGCGAAACATAGTCCACTTTCCAGAACATGGGAAGTGTGAGATAATGTTTAACCATGAGCAAAGCATACAGTAGAGCAAAGACCAGTAAATCGTTAGCTCAATTAAGTAACGAGGTATTTGTAATAATAATATGACGAAGACTGCCAAGAACGACTCATCTCCATAGAAAATGGGATGGAAAATCACATTTTCTATGCGCCTGAAAGTCTGGCAAACAAGACCTCTAAGTGTTTTGATGATGTTTCATTACCATTATTCAATTTTGTTTACAGTAACTTTTTTATTATGGTGATTGGTGTGTGTAAGCTAGACAGCTTCTCTTATTTTACCCAATTCCTGTATTCTTCCATCCAAAATCCCCGATTTTCCCCTGTGGAATCCCATTATTGTAGTTATTAACCCTTTTACCCCCAAAGGACGTACTGGTACGTTTCACAAAAGCCATCCCTTTACCCCCATGGACGTACCGGTACGTCCTTGCAAAAAAAATGCTTAAAAATTTGTTTTTCATATTTTTTGATAATTTTTTGAGAAAATTCAGGCATTTTCCAAGAGAATGAGACCAACCTGACCTCTCTATGACAAAAATTAAGGCTGTTAGAGCAATTTAAAAAAAATATACTGCAAAATGTGCTAGGAAGAAAATAACCCCTTGGGGGTTAAGGGTTGGAAATATCCATATACCCCGGGGGTAAAAGGGTTAAGCTAGAAAGAATATATTTTCATATCAGATATCCAAGTTTTATTTGAAACTGTAATTTTTCTGAGATACTTTCGCTAGACAGTTATTGGGTCCTTTGACTGGCCAGATAGTATTACATTAAATCTCTCTTTGGTTACAGCTCATTTTTCCTGTGCCTACACATATGCCGAATAGTCAGGCCTTTTCTATACACATTCTCTTTCCTCTTACATCTGACAACATTAGATAACCAAAAAATTCTTCAGGTTTAAGTTATATTTTATACTTACAGAATTGAAATGCAGGGCTTAAAGAAATTTGGGCCCCCGTGTAAAGATGGCTGTTTTGAAAGTGTCACTATAGAAAAAGGGAAAGATATTCTTCAGACATATTGGGCCATTGGTGATATTGATAAGCAAAATGCATATATTTGCGGCTGTATTGATGAGACGTTTTTCAAAAGAAACTATACAAAGAAGGAGAAAACCCAACACTTAGTGAAGAAAGTGTTCACTGTGGTACACTCTGGTGTAGCCTACATAGTTTGTCGGAAAGGGATTGCAGGAATGCTTGGTGTCAGTAGGGAAGGGATGGAGTATATTGCACTGAAGAAGTTGATCAACATGGTTGTAAACTACTGCAAGTTCTTCACATTGTGGCTGAATGTAAGTATGACCACTCTTCATTTGCATGCTGTTTTATTTTGGAGCCTTCGTATAACGACGGTTGGGAACACATGGCTAGGACTCCACCTAACCTAACCTACAAGCCGGGTCCTTACCTACTTACCTAACGGGTGGGCTAACGGCTCCATGGAAGCCCTCTTAGACTGTCGTATTCTTAGAGATAGGGTTAAAAATAAGGGAGTTATGGGGCATAGCTGTCATCATACATACATCCCTTAATTATAATTATTATTACTCTTGGTTCTTTGCATATTCCTGTAGTTTTAACATTATTGATAGATTTTTCTTTATTATCAATATTATTTCTTATTTGTGTCCTTATAATGTACCGGTATGTAATAAGGCTCAACAGTACCATACTTTTTGTCAACATTAGCCATCAATCATACCATAAGTGATGTGCTTGGCTACTCTAGGGGTATTAAAAACATTCATTTAAACCTTATCTGATGCAAATTATAAGGGTCTGACTCAGTTTCTTTTTAATAATGTTATTAGTATTGCAATTAATCTTGCCATTTATTATATGCCATATTAATCATACCATCAGTTATGTGTCATGCTATTAATCATACCTTCAATCATATGTCATGCTATTAATCATACAATCAATCATGTGCCATGCTATTAATCATACAATCAATCATGTGCCATGCTATTAATCATACAATCATGTGCCATGCTAATTATGATACCATTAATCATGTGCCATGCTAATAATCATACCATTAATCATGTGCCAATCAATTGATCAATCATATGTGTGATATACTCATGGTAAATCACTGTTGGGATTAAAGGTGTCCAGAAAAATGAAAAAAAAAAAATTAAGATATCTTGAAAAATAAGGGTGTGGTAGTGTTTTAAACAAAATACTGTATTATTATTATTATTATTATTATTATTATTATTATTATTATTATTAGCCAAGCTACAACCCTAGTTGGAAAAGCAAGATGCTATAAGCCCAAGGGCTCCAACAGGGAAAAATAGCCAACCAAACAGTCATATGAAGTCCATTTCTTTTATCCATATGAAATTGTTGGTGTTATAGCATTTCATATTTTCTGGAAGCGAACACTTTGTTTTTTTTAGGGGGGGGCCCAAGAAAGGGGCAGCCATAAGCTATAGCTTGTTGAGCTTATATGTAAACCCTCTATGGCTCGGCCATGTCCTTCCACTTGCGTCTGTCTATGGTCTTTCTATGCCAGTCCACAACCGCAAACTTCTTTAGTTCATCAATGCGTCTTCTTTTCTTCCTTCCTCTGCTGCCTTTTCAATCTCTAAAGACCCATTTTGTTATTCTTAATGTTCATCTATTATCTGTCATTCTCCTTATATGTCCTGTCCATTTCTTTTTCTTACACGTTAGAACAGTGGTTCCCAAACTATCTTAGCTGACGCCCCCTTTTTGCTTCCAGTAGACCCGTACGCCCCCACTCCTCTCTTTTTTTTTTTATATGAAATGATTCTTAGATTTATTTCTTAGCATTGTACAGGAAAACGGATTTCTGTTTGTATTACATTTTAATAATGAAAGCCACTCAAACAAGTAATAGTACATTCCAGTAACTAAAAACGAAACATTTGGTTCAGAGTGAGCAAAAAAAGTTTGAACACGCCCCCTTGTATCATCCTCACGCCCCTCTAGTGGGGCGCGCCCCCCAGTTTGGGAACCACTGCGTTAGAATATCCTCTACTTTATTTTGTTCTCTTATCCATGTTGCTCTTTTTCTGTCTCTTAGTGTTATTCTCATCATTATTCTTTTCATAGCTCTGAGTTGTAACTAGTTTATGCTCCAAGGCTTTTGTAAGGCTCCAAATTTCTGATGCATAAGT
>NC_090744.1:115959983-115962483 GCF_036898095.1 Palaemon carinicauda | reverse complement strand
TATATATATATATATATATATATATATATATATATATATATATATATATATATAGAGAGAGAGAGAGAGAGAGAGAGAGAGAGAGAGAGATTAATCTTACTTTACTCAAATTTCTAACATTGAATTTGTTTAGATAATAAGATGAAATTACGAACCACGAAGGCCAGTTTAAGCTATTCTCCTATTTCCCATAAGAGTAAACGTTTAGCTAAAATATCTTTAAAAACAACCACCCTCAATATTAGCCTCGGCATTCGGCATAGTGAACTTGACAAAGCCCTTCAAAGAGACAATCTGTATCACCGTTTGAATGAGAGAAATATAAAACAACACAGACGACGCCAATGCCGGTCCCCCCAGACAAAGAGGAGAGAGAGTATATGTTATTAACCTCTTAATCTTCGATTGATAACAATAGAGATAACGTGTACCGAGGCCCTTGTGTTCAAGTGGGCTTACGACTTGGTTATCTTCTCGTCTCCAATGAGGTCCAAAATGAATCCTTGGTCTTTTCGACGAGAAATATTGGCAAGGTTTGAAGAAACTTGCAAATCAGCTATATAACTTTGCGAAGAAAATGCTTATTTCAATTTAAATGATGCAGGAGCAGCTAGCTTTTTAGATCATAGGGGAGACTACTTTAAATTTAATTCAATTCCACGATTTAAAATCGGCAAGCAGACCTTTTTTTTTTCCACGTAAAAGTTGGACATTGCCCCTCCAAGAGTGTGGGAGAGCTGAAGAATAAGGTCGCCCACCGCCTAGGAACGTCGAGCTGCCCAGCTCCCTCGAAGAGTCACCCCCAGATCACCAAGACGAGAAGAACGTGAAACGTCAGCGTTTTTTTATCTTAGTGGTTGATCTAGTGCTCTTCAATTCATCAATTCATCATCATTATCATCACTGGGGTGGATCATCATGCCTCTCGTCTCCAGTGGGAGATGATAGATTGAAATTATGATTTAGTTTCCAATTTATTTCGGGATTTAAGTTAGTAAAAAACTTGAAAGACATTCAGTGTTTATTTTGAGCAAGATGGCAAGGGCGGCGGTGTGGATAGCAGGGCTGCTATTGGTAGCTCTGGTGAAAGCCGGTAAGTGCATATTCTCCATGTTTGTTTAATACACACATTGTACATTTCACAGCTCTATGATTTGTAACTAGCTAATCTTCTAAGGCTTCAGTAAGACTCCAAGTTTCTGATGCATATATTAATACTGGTTGGACCACCTAATTAAATACTCTTTGTTTTAGAGGAAGTGGCATTTTACTTTTCATAATCTCATTTTGTTTACAAATTACTCTCCCACACCTCTTTGATTTGTGACTAGCTAGTATTCTAAGGCTTCAGTAAGGCTCCAAGCTTCTGATGCATAAATTAATACTGGTTGGACCACATAATTAAATACTTTTCGTTTTAGAGGAAGTGGCGTTTTACTTTTCATAATCTCATTTTGTTTACCAAATGCACTCCATCCCATTCTTATTCTTTTAAATTTGGTCTTGTGTCCTCGGGAAATGCTTACTGTCTGTCCTAAATATGTATATTCATTAACAATCTCTAGAGGTTCGTTCATAACCCTTATTTGTTGTCTCTCCGTTTTCATTGAACATTATCTCATACTCCATTATTTTTAATGAGGCACATTTGCACCAACTCGCAGCCGTGCCCTTTTAGCTCGGAAAAGTTTCCTGCTATCTGATGGGTTAGAATTATCTTGTTCAACCAATCAGTGATCAGGAAACTTTTCCGAGCCAAAAGGGCACGCCTGCGAGTCGGTGCAAATCTGCCTCGCTAAAAAGAATTGACTATAGTTTTACTCATTCATGTTCAGTCCTACATTTCTACATTCTTTCTTCAAATGTTTTATCATCTTTTGCAATTCCTACTATGATTCCTTAAATAGAACTATATCATCTGCAAATCTTGAGTGATAAGGTGTTCCTCATTAATGTTAATTCCAACATTTTCCCATCCTAAATTCTTGAAAATTTCAACAAGGCATGCTGTGAATAATTTGGGGGGAATAATTTGGGGGAGATGTGGTCTCCCTGTCTAATTCATTTCTCAATTGGGATTTTCTCACTGTCTTTATGTAGTTCTCGTACAAATATCTTCTAGTGTTCTTACATAAAATTCGTATATATCTTGCTTTTCAAGGGCTTTCATTACCGCTGAAGTTTTGACAGAATCAAAAACTTTCATATAGTCTATAAATGACATATATAGTGGTTTGTGGTCAGTTGTTGGATACTCACTTCTGAAGTCTGCTTGTTCACTTGGCTAATTAAAGTTGTAGCTGTTTTTTTCCCCTATTCGACCTAATATGATCTTTATAAATATTTCTCATATTACTGAGAGTTGAACTTATTGGGCGATTATTTTTCAGGTCTTTTGTGTCTCCCCTTTTGTTAATTAGTCAAATGATAAATTTTTTCTTGCCTTAGGTATAGAGCATTCTTGCAGACATTTTATATATATTTCAACAAGTTCCACTAC
>NC_090744.1:115944983-115954983 GCF_036898095.1 Palaemon carinicauda | reverse complement strand
CGGAATCCAGACATGGATGATTCTATTTTCGATTGTCTTCTTACCATTATGGCTAAGATACAAGAAAATTATAGAAAGGCTTCTTTTGTCTTTGTTGGTGATTTTAATGCTCACCATAGGGAGTGGTTAAGTTCTGTCTCTTCTACCGATCGCCATGGCTTAAGAGCTTTAGACTTTGGCTCTGAATCAGGCTGTGAGCAAATCATAAGTGAAGCTAATCAGAGGCCTGGCAATTGCTTGGACCTCGTATACAATGACTTCCCTGGCGTTGTAACTAATAAGGTTGGTTCTTCAGTCGGGACATCTGATCATGCCTTGATTTCATTAGTAGTGAAGGCTGGGCAGCCTGTCCCTGATGTATCATACTCTTGTAAAAATTATATGAAATCTCATGCAGACTAGAATGGGATTTTGCATGATCTTTTGTGCTTGAATTGGTCACAATTATATAGTAGTGTTGATCCTGTTGTCCCTTTGAATGAGAATCTAGTCAACATAATTGATAGGCGTATCCCTTCTCGTGTGCTTAGGTACCAAGCGAAGGACAAACCGTGGTTCAATGATGATTGTAGACTTGCTCATTTGGAGAAGCAGGGGGCCTATCATCTTTGGAAGGGTAACAGATCAGATTTGACCTGGAATAACTATACTCAGCTTAGAGCTTTTGCTCAGAGAGTTTATGCCTCAACTGAAAAGGAGTACAATTTAACCATACAAGAAACCCTTTCTGGTACAACTAAGGAACATAAATGGTGATCTACCCTTAAATCTGCACTCTTTGGTGTAGATGCAACAGTTCCTCCTTTACTTAAACCAGATGAGTCGGTCACTCACTGTCCAAAAGAAAAGGCAACCCTTTGGCTGATGTTTTTGACAGTAAACAGAGTAATGAAAAACTTGAACTTCCTCAATCTTGTTTTCCTGAGGCTAAACTAACTAGTTTAGCCTTTCGATCGCCTGAAATTAAAGCCCTGTTGATGGACCTTGATGCTTATGGAGGTATAGACCCAAATGGTATTTTTCCTTTGTTTTTTTTTTTTATAAAGACTGCAGATTTCTTAGCTCCAAACTTATCTGTTATTTTGCGCAAGTTAGAAAGAAGAGGAGCTTTTAGCACTTGTTGGAGAATTGGTAATGTTACTCCTTTATGTAAATGTGTTTGTGGTAGCTCAAATCCAACTGATTACCGCCCGATATCCATAACTCCCATATTATCTAAAGTTTTAGAACATCTTTTGCCAAAATGTCTTAATAGGTTTGCTGAAGGTAATCACCTACTCCCTAGTTTGCAATTTGGTTTTCGTAAAGGCCTTGGAGCATGTGATGCCCTTCTTACAATCTCCAATGCTGTACAGAAATCCCTTGACTGTGGTCAGGAGGTTCGTATGATTGGCCTTGATTTTAGAGCTGCCTTTGACCGTGTTAATCATGGGGCCCTTGTTTTCAAACTGAAACAGTTGGGAGTGGGTGGGTCGTTTCTTAGCATTATTATTGATTTTTTAAGTAATAGATCTCAAAGAGTTGTCGTTGATGGGCACCATAGTGAGTATAGGATTGTGATATCTTGTGTTCCACAGGGTAGTGTTCTTGGCCCATTACTTTTCATACTATATACTCATGACATGTGGTTTTTCCTAGAAAATAAGTTTGTGGCACATGCAGATGATGCTACTCTCTTTGCAATAATTTCATCCCCTGAATGTAGATCTGGGGTTGCTGAATCCCTTAATAGAGATTTAGCTAAAATTAGTGCATGGTGCAAATTATGGGGTATGAAGCTGAATCCTAACAAAACTCAAAGTATGATTGTAAGTAGGTCAAGGACAGTGGCTCCTCAACATCTGGATCTCAGTATTGATAATGTTTCTTTAAATTTGTATGACTTTTAAAATTTTACGTGTGATTCTCGACAGCAAATTTACTTTTGAGAAACACATTAGGTCAGTGTCTTCTTCAATTGCACAAAAAAACCTGGCTTATTGAGAAAGTCTTTCAAGATTTTCGGTGATCAATCTATTCTGAAGAAGTGTTTTAATTCTTTCATTCTACCTTGTTTCGAGTATTGTTCTGTCTGGTGTTCAGCTGCTGATTCTCATCTTAATTTGTTGGGCAGAAACTTACGGTCTATTAAATTTCTTATTTCTTATCTAGATATTAATCTTTGGCACCGCCGTTCAATTAGTTCATTATGCATGTTGCATAAGATTTTTCATAACTCTGACCATTTTTTACATTCAGATCTTGCCTGGACAATTCCATCCTGTTCGTAATACTAGGCAGGCAGTTAGTTCTAATAGCCAGGCCTTCTCCATCATGAGGCTCAATACTACACAGTACTGTAGAAGTTTTATTCCAACTGTGACCAAGTTGTGGAATGATCTTCCTAATCGGGCAGTTGCATGAGTAGAACTTCAAAAGTTCAAAGTTGCAGCAAATGTTTTTATGTTGACCAGGGTGACACAAGTCTTTTTATAGTTTATATATGACTTATCTGTTTTGACGTTGTTACTGTTTTTAGAATGATTTATTGTTAATTTGTTCTCATCATTTATTTATTTCCTTTCCTCACTGGGCTATTTTTCCCTATTGGGGCCGTTGGGTTTATAGCATTTTACTTTTCCAACTAGGGTTGTAGCTTAGCTAATAATAATAATAATAATAATAATAATAATAATAATAATAATAATAATAATAGAAAATATATAGAAAATATTTATTTTTATGTTATTACTCTTCTTAGAATATTTTATTTTTCCTTGTTTCCTTTCCTCACTGGGCTATTTTACCTGTTGGGGCCCTTGAGCTTATAGCATCCTGCTTTTGTAACTAGGGTTGTAGCTTAGTATTTAATAATAATAATAATAATAATAATAATAATGTAAATAAATACAATACTCAAACGTGGGTTGTAATGTCCTTAGAGTTTATTGCAATGCATCTTATCTGATATCTACTTTCTACTGTCACACATCAGGCTTCCTTAAGAGCTTCCGTGAAATAATGTTAAATAATTTTAACGAACTGTATAAATTACAGAAGGAAATACAAGATGCTATTAGCACTAGGGGTCCAACAGTGAAAAATAGCCAGGTGAGGAAAGGAAATAAAGAAATAAATAATCTATAAGAAAAGAATAAACAATGAAAATAAAATGTTTTAAGAACAGTGACAACATTGAATTAGATCCTTCACATATAACTATAAAAAACTTGAAGAAAAAGAGAGGAAGAGAAATAAGATAGAACAGCATGCCCGAGTGTACCCCCAAGCAAGAGAACTCTAATCCAAGACAATAAAAGTTTGCTTGGAGCGAGACAGCAACTTGTTACCAAGCAAGAGAATTCTAATCTAAGACAAGAAAAGTTTGCTTTGGAGCAAGACAGCAACTTGTTACCAAGCAAGAGAACTCTAATCCAAGACAATAAATGTTTGCTTGGAGCAAGACAGCAACTTGTTACCAAGCAAGAGAACTCTAATCCAAGACAATAAATGTTTGCTTGGAGCAAGACAGCAACTTGTTACCAAGCAAGAGAACTCTAATCTAAGACAATAAAAGTTTGCTTGGAGCAAGACAGCAACTTGTTACCAAGCAAGAGAACTCTAATCTAAGACAATAAATATTTCCTTGGAGCAAGACAGCAACTTGTTGCCAAGCAAGAGAACTCTAATCTAAGACAAGAAAAGTTTGCTTTGGAGCGAGACAGCAACTTGTACAAGTTACCAAGCAAGAGAACTCTAATCTAAGACAATAAAAGTTTGCTTGGAGCGAGACAGCAACTTGTTGCCAAGCAAGAGAACTCTAATCTAAGACAATAAATATTTCCTTGGAGCGAGACAGCAACTTGTTACCAAGCGAGAGAACTCTAATCCAAGACAATAAATGTTTGCTTGGAGCGAGACAGCCACTTGTTACCAAGCGAGAGAACTCTAATCCAAGACAATAAAAGTCTGCTTGGAGCGAGACAGCCACTTGGTACCAAGCGAGAGAACTCTAATCCAAGACAATGAAAGTCTGCTTTGGAGCGAGACAGCCACTTGGTACCAAGCGAGAGAACTCTAATCCAAGACAATGAAAGTCTGCTTTGGAGCGAGACAGCCACTTGGTACCAAGCGAGAGAACTCTAATCCAAGACAATAAATGTTTGCTTGGAGCGAGACAGCCACTTGGTACCAAGCGAGAGAACTCTAATCCAAGACAATGAAAGTCTGCTTGGAGCGAGACAGCCACTTGGTACCAAGCGAGAGAACTCTAATCCAAGACAATGAAAGTCTGCTTTGGAGCGAGACAGCCACTTGGTACCAAGCGAGAGAACTCTAATCCAAGACAATGAAAGTCTGCTTTGGAGCGAGACAGCCACTTGGTACCAAGCGAGAGAACTCTAATCCAAGACAATGAAAGTCTGCTTTGGAGCGAGACAGCCACTTGGTACCAAGCGAGAGAACTCTAATCCAAGACAATGAAAGTCTGCTTTGGAGCGAGACAGCCACTTGGTACCAAGCGAGAGAACTCTAATCCAAGACAATGAAAGTCTGCTTTGGAGCGAGACAGCCACTTGGTACCAAGCGAGAGAACTCTAATCCAAGACAATGAAAGTCTGCTTTGGAGCGAGACAGCCACTTGGTACCAAGCGAGAGAACTCTAATCCAAGACAATGAAAGTCTGCTTTGGAGCGAGACAGCCACTTGGTACCAAGCGAGAGAACTCTAATCCAAGACAATGAAAGTCTGCTTTGGAGCGAGACAGCCACTTGGTACCAAGCGAGAGAACTCTAATCCAAGACAATGAAAGTCTGCTTTGGAGCGAGACAGCCACTTGGTACCAAGCGAGAGAACTCTAATCCAAGACAATGAAAGTCTGCTTTGGAGCGAGACAGCCACTTGGTACCAAGCGAGAGAACTCTAATCCAAGACAATGAAAGTCTGCTTTGGAGCGAGACAGCCACTTGCTACCAAGCGAGAGAACTCTAATCCAAGACAATGAAAGTCTGCTTGGAGCGAGACAGCCACTTGCTACCAAGTGAGAGAACTTTAATCTAAGACAATAAAAGATTGGTGGGAGCGAGACAGCAACTCGTTACCAAGCGAGAGAACTCTAATCCAAGACAATAAAAGTCTACTTGAGAGCGAGACAGCCACTTGTTACCAAGCGAGAGAACTCTAATCCAAGACAATGAAAGTCTGTTTGGAGCGAGACAGCCACTTGTTGCCAAGCTAGAAAACTCTAATCCAAGACAATGAAAGTCTGCTTGGAGCGAGACAGCCACTTGTTGCCAAGCAAGAAAACTCTAATCCAAGACAATAAAAGTCTACTGAGAGCAAGTCGGCAACTTGTTACGGTCTGATAGCCCCTCTTTTAACTTGGAAGACAACATAGGTTAGAACAGAACAGAACAGAACAATCACAGCGAAAACTAGACCAGGGAGGAGAGTTTGAACAAAAAGTGGACATAGTCAGAAGTCATTTTAAGAGTAGGGCTAGAAAATCAAGAATAGATTACTCAAGGCATTGTCTTTCTGAGACTTTTAACTTTAGTTTTGTAACTGTATTAAGGACTGTAACTTTGTTTGTAACTGTATTAAAGACAGTAATTTTAGGTTTGTAACTGTATTAGACTGTAACTTTAGGTTTGTAAGTGTAGTAAAGACAGTAAATTTGTAACTGTATCAAAGTCAGTAATTTGTAAATGTATTAAAAACTTTAACTTGAGGTTTGTAGTTGCATCAAAGACTTTAACTTTAGGTTTGTAACTGTATTAAAGACTCTAACTTTAGGTTTGTGACTGTATTAAAGACTTTAACTTTATGTTTGTAACTGTATCAAAGACTTTAACTTTAGGTTTGTAACTGTATTAAAGACACTAATTTGTAAATGTATTAAAAACTTTAACTTGAGGTTTGTAGTTGCATCAAAGACTTTAACTTTAGGTTTGTAACTGTATCAAAGACTAACTTTATGTTTGTAACTGCATCAAAGACTTTAACTTTATGTTTGTAACTGCATCAAAGACTTTAACTTTAGGTATGTAACTGTATTAAAGACTATCTTTATTAGAGACTGTGTACGGAGAAGGCCTTATAAGTTAAGTTATCTATAACAGAAAAAAAGGACTAAGTACAATCACTTCCAGGTTCATAGGCCAACTATTTTTGAAATAAATAAATAATTAGGCCTATGTATCTGAAAAAAAAGCACTTGATTTCTATCGAAAAACAATGTCATCCAACCATCGAGTATCTATCGAAGATAAAAGATAAAGATAATGTGAAATTCGGGTCCCTCTGGATTTACGTGACAATGGGGGAGAAAAACATCTTGGAAATAGGTGATGCTTTTATCAGTAGGTATTATCTCTTTCGTGTGTGTGCATGTGTATGTGTGTCTGTCTCTCCCTTCCCCTATCTTGTCTCCAACTGTCCCGAAAGAAGAAGAATGTTTATTTTTAAGTGAGGAGAAGATGGTACGTCGGACCATCAAAGGTCCAATATGCCGCCATGAGATAACGATGTTTATCTGGCTATCTCGTTCTGGATAAGGTGCATTTCTTTCGGCCTTTCCCGTAAGGTTTCGTTTTCTCTCTCTCTCTCTCTCTCTCTCTCTCTCTCTCTCTCTCTCTCTCTCTCTCTCTCTCTCTCTCTCTCTGAAGTAGATGATGATGAATGGAGAAGTATTGACTTGAATGCTCAAGATAGAGTCGACTGGCGAAATCTGGAAGAGGCTCTTTGCGTCAGTAGGTGTTTGAGGAGGTGATACATACATACATACATATGTACTTCTCATAGTCAGGACACAGAGTAGATATTATGTGCTTATATCAGCCAGAGTTTGTCACCAAAACTCTGTCTTTGAAAAGGCGGAAGTTGATAGAGGAAGACAAAGGGTACGAAGATCTTGACGTTTAATATCACCGGGACCCATTGGCTGTTTTTATAATGTCTTCCTCTTCTTCCAGCTAATACTTCGATTGTTGCAGGAAGATCGATTTGAACTTCATGATTCGATTAACTTTGTAGTCTGTCCATCTTCCTCTAAATGTTTGTAGGACCTTTTAGGGTGACCCAAATGTTTGTAGGACCTTTTAGGGTGTCTATCTTCCTCCAAATATTTGTAGGACCTTTTAGGGTGTCCCAAATGTTTGTAGGACCTTTTAGGGTGACCCAAATGTTTGTAGGACCTTTTAGGGTGTCTATCTTCCTCCAAATATTTGTAGGACCTTTTAGGGTGTCCCAAATGTTTGTAGGACCTTTTAGGGTGTCCCAAATGTTTGTAGGACCTTTTAGGGTGACCCAAATGTGTGTAGGACCTTTTAGGGTATCCCAAATGTTTGTAGGACCTTTTAGGGTGACCCAAATGTGTGTAGGACCTTTTAGGGTGTTCCAAATGTTTGTAGGAGCTTTTAGGGTGTCCCAAACGTTTGTAGGACCTTTTAGGGTGTCCCAAATGTTTGTAGGACCTTTTTGGAGGGGTCCATCTTCCTCCAAATGTTTGTAGGGCCTTTTTAGGGTGTCCATCTTCCTCCAAATGTTTATAGAACCTTTTTAGGGTGTCCATCTTCATGTTTTTAGGATCTTTTAGGATGTCCATCTTCATCCAAATGTTTGTAGGACCTTTTTAGGGTGTCCATCTTCCTCCAAATGTTTGTAGGAAAGTTTACATAGATTATATTTCGAAATCTGGAATTGAAATCTCAAATGTCTTCCAGGTTTAAAGGTTGCAGATACAAGGGACAGGTTGCTGCCTTTAATTCTTATTATTTTTTTATGATTGTTATTCCTCTTTTAGTCAAAGAAATGCCCAATTAAGGTCTTAGTGAATATAATCATTTATTTAATGATGCATTGATACAATTACCTCTTTATTATGCTTTCGATGTTCGGACAGAATTTTTGTATTATTTTAATTATCTTTTGTTATTCTATTCCAAAATATTTTTTTTCATATAAATTATCTTCATATTTGTACTATTTTCTTTTCTTTTTTCAGAACACCCTTACGTTTGCACCAACACGTGCAGTTATTCAGGTGAGGTCCCATATATATATATATATATATATATATATATATATATATATATATATATATATATATATACTGTGTATATATATATATATATATATATATATATATATATATATATATATATATATATATATATATATATATATATATATATATATATATATATATATATATATATATATATATATATATATATATATATATACACAGTATATATATATATATATATATATATATATATATATATATATATATATATTATATATATATATATATACTGTGTATATATATATATATATATATATATATATATATATATATATATATATATATATATATATATATATATATATACACAGTATATATATATATATATATATATATATATATATATATATATATATATATATATATATATATACTGTGTATATATATATATATATATATATATATATATATATATATATATATATATATATATATATATATATATATACACAGTATATATATATATATATATATATATATATATATATATATATATATATATATATATATATATATATATATATATATATATATATATATATACACAGTATATATATATATATATATATATATATATATATATATATATATATATATATATATATATATATTTACATATATGTAAATTATAAAATTAACTTTGATTCTCATTTGACTGCAATTATGAAATTAACTTAATCAACTTTGATTCTCATTTGACTGAAATTATGAAATTAACTTTGATTCTCATTTTTGATTCTCATTTGACTGAAATTATGAAAATAACTTTGATTCTCATTTGACTGAAATTATGAAAATAACTTTGATTCTCATTTGACTGAAATTAACTTTGATTCTCATTTGACTGAAATTATGAAATTAACTTTGATTCTCATTTGACTGAAATTAACTTTGATTCTCATTTGACTGAAATTAACTTTGATTCTCATTTGACTGAAAGTTGATGTTCAAGTTTATTTTGTCCTATTTACAAACATTGTTTTTTTACGGGTATTTTTTATTATGTTGTACCAGGCGATGAGCGACCAGGTATCACATACCAGGGAGGTCAACAGTACAAATACGAGTATAAAGGAGAGGTCATCACTAAGAGTAGGGTCACCGCCGATGAAGAATCCAAGATGGCGGTCACGGCTGAAGTCGTCATCTCAGCGAGGACGGAGTGTGACCACAAAATGCAGGTTAGGGAAAGGGTCTCTCTCTCTCTCTCTCTCTACCAAAGAGCAAATGGAGTCTCCGTGGATGGACTAAAAAGTCTTTGAGACATCCAAAATCCTTGTGACTCTCTCTCTCTCTCTCTCTCTCTCTCTCTCTCTCTCTCTCTCTCTCTCTCTCTCTCTCTCTCTCAAAGAGCAAATGGAGTCTGCGGATAGACTGAAAAGTCTTTGAGACATCCAAAATCATTGTAACTCTCTCTCTCTCTCTCTCTCTCTCTCTCTCTCTCTCTCTCTCTCTCTCTCTCTCTCTCTCTCTCTCTCTCTCTCTCTCAAAGAGCAAATGGAGTCTGCGGATAGACTGAAAAGTCTTTGAGACATCCAAAATCATTGTAACTCTCTCTCTCTCTCTCTCTCTCTCTCTCTCTCTCTCCTCTCTCTCTCTCTCTCTCTCTCTCTCTCTCTCTCTCTCTGATAAATATACTTCATGTCCTTCCTCTTGCGTCTGTTGAGGGTCTTTTTATGCCAGTCCACATCCGCAAACTTTCTTATTTCGTCAATCTGTCGTCTTCTTATCCTTGCCCTGCTTCTTCTGCAATCTCTAGGTACCCATTCTATTATTCTTAATGTCCATCTATTTTCTGTCAATCTCATTATATGTCCTGCCCATGTCCATTTCTTTTTCTTACATGTTAGAATATCCTCTACTTTAGCTTGCTCTCTTATCCATGTTGCTCTTTTTCTGTCTCTTAGTGTCATTCCCATCATTATTCTTTCCATA
>NC_090744.1:115934983-115939983 GCF_036898095.1 Palaemon carinicauda | reverse complement strand
TCGGTCACGAATGTCGTCGAGGCCAAGGACGTAGTCGTCCAGGAGGTGAATCTTCGTTTCCAGGATTCTGTCTTTTGAGAAGTTTTGAAATGGCTACTGTTAAAATTTTATTTTATCTTAATGATTTTCTTCGAACTTTGAGCTTATTTATTTTTCTTGTTTGATGTCCGTTGATTGGTGTGAAAATTGTAGGCCTATTTGCTTTCGTGTATTGCTAATGATCTGTACTGGTTTAATGTAATTTTTAGATTTTTTTTAAGAATTTCGAATGATAATTTTTTCCTTTTTTTCAATATTATGACATTGTAAGATACCTATATGCAGAAAAGATATTATATATATATATATATATATATATATATATATATATATATATATATATATATATATATATATATATATATCTTAATTTGGACAACAGTTCTTATTTTAGCCCTACACCGAACATTACACCAGATAGTACGTATTTTGGCACAAAATTCAAGAGAATCTAACCAGTCACGCAGACATCACATACCCCTAAGCTTCAAGACTTCAATTTCCTAATTATCAATCGCAGTTTCAGTTGCACAGACAAAATCTGACGAGGATTGATTGATAGAGATCTATCTGTCTTTACAGAGTGACGTGTCGGGCGAGTGCGAAACCCTGTATCAGCTGAGCGGATCTGGAGACATGACGTTCAACAAGACGAAGGTCAATTGTCAGTACAGCTCCTATCTCCCCAGGGTTCTGAACGAGCCTTACATGTCGGACGGGAATGACAACGTCTTGCCGTTTTTCAAGTGAGTCGAGATGAGTCGAGGACTTATTTTTTAGGAGGTCGTTCGTTCTTTTCAAGTCGATGACTTTTTGAAATAAGTCGTTCATTCAATTTTAAGTTCGAAGAGGCGGTATACAGTCACAAATGCATAAGGTTTGTGGACAGTGAAGCCCCGCCCACAAAAGTGAGGCTAGAACAGACTTTTTTCGAACTGTTCGACAGCTAAATACCGTGTTCGCACTTTCAAACATCTCTTCAAACACTTGTCTGTCAAACCGTGTTCGACAAACCGTTCGACCATGTAAACGCGCCTTTATTTGTAAAATCTTGGAGTTCATTCTAGTAAGAATCCTTATTAGAGTAAATAATTTATTCTGTTTTAATTCAAGGACTTTTTTTTGATAGTCTGACTTTTTTGATAAATTGTGTGACTTTTTTGATAAATTGTCTGACTTTTTTGATAAATTGTGTGACTTTTTTGATAAATTGTGTGACTTTTTTGATAAATTGTCTGACTTTTTTGATAAATTGTCTGACTTTTTTTGATAAATTATATGACTCTTTTTGATAACATTTCTGCCTTTTTTGATAAATTGCGTGACTTTTTTGATAAATTGCATGACTTTTTCGATAGATTGTGACTTTTTTGATAAATTGTGTGACTTTTTTGATAAATTGTGTGAATTTTTTGATAAATTGTGTGACTTTTTTGATAAATTGTGACTTTTTTTGATAAAATGTCTGCTTTTTTTATAAATTTACTGCCCTCTTTTATATTAATTTACTGCCTTTTTTATATTAATTGTCTGCTGTTTTTTGTTTCAGTGACCTTTTGGAGAAATTACTAATTTTAAGTCCAGAATTAATTCTTGAGTGAAATTTTCAGTTACTCATAAGTCTAGCTGTGTTTATTAAGTAAATTGTTAATTGCCTTTTAAGTCAGATTTCTTGTCTTGAAGAGCTTATTGAATTTTAAGTTAAGTTTTTTTTTTTAATATATTGCTCTGTTTTAAAGTAAATAATTTATTTTTGAACTAATTGTCATTTTTAAATTGAGTATTTTTTAATACGGTAGGTTGTTAATTTTCTTTTAAGTCAAATACCCTTTTTTTGAGTAGTGTGTGTTTGCCTTTAAATCAGATATTTTGTGGAGTCACTTGTTTAATTTCTTTTAGGCCAAGGTAATTTTGCTGTAATTTTTCCAGTATCTTTTAAATCAAATATTTTTTTTAGAGGTTTGTATATTTTATCTTAAGCCAAAGACAACCTTTGGATTAAATCATTCATTTTATCGTAAGTCAGAAAACATTTTGGAGTGAGTTGTTTATATTTCAAAGTAAGGACCATTTTCAAGTTAAGAACTCACTTTTCGGATAAAAAAAAAAAAAAAAAAAAATTGAAAGGTAAAAATGCCAATTTTAGTAAATATTTCAATTCTATTAACGTCTTTTTAATCTAATTTGTATGGGGGTAAGCACGGTTGTCTCCTTTCGAAGGGCTTCGCTTTGGCTCTGGGGTAGACCATAGTCCCGATCGGCTGCCACGCCAGACATCGCAGTATTTCCTTTTATATCAAGTCAAGTACTTCTTGGAGTAATTAATTCATGAATTCTTTCAAGGAACAACAAGAACTGCATCATGGAGCTGAGCCAGGGAGTGTGGAAGTCCGTCAACTGCAAGGAAGATGTGGAAGTTCAGGCGCCCTTCTCGGCTTCGACGGACGCTTCCACCCTGGCTTCCATGGCCATCACTTCGACGCTCTCCCTCCAGTCCGGTCCGGAGCCTTTCCAGGGAAACTTTTCGAACGGTGAGACGTCTTCCAAACGCCGGTCTTTTGAAGCTGAAGGTGTCCTTTGAATGTCAAGTTCTTGGAAGACCTGATGACCTTAACGCTGCTTTATTTCAAAGTCCATTTCTTAGCATGTTAAACCTCATCAGTTTTACTCGATATTCTTTGGAAACTTGGTTTCTTTAATATGATGTTACTTTAAAAGTCTAAATTTTATTGATTGTATTAATCACAATCACAAAGACCTGTCTTTGATCATGATAATTCCACAGTATTATCATCATCATCTCATACATCTATTGACACAAAGGGCCCCGATTAGATTTTACCAGTCGTCTCTATCTTGAGCTTCTGATTCAATAATTCTCCATTCATCATCTACTTCAGGGCTCATAGTCCTCAACCATATAGGCCTTGGTCTTCCAACTCTTCTACTGCCTTTTGGAGTCCAATTAAATCTTTGGTGAACTAAATGTTCAACTGGGCTCCATAAGGCACTAGAAGAGTTGGAAGACCCACTGTATACATTATAACATTTCTGATGACACCATTTGGTGCGGGTTTGACATCATACTTTTAGCCTAACTCCGAGCTGAGTTTCTGGTAGTTTTATAAAGTGACGTTTCTGTGATAAGTGATTACGTGAAATGATTTGCTTTCTGAGTTTAATTCTAATTCATTAGGATTACGTAATTTTACTGTTTGATTTTAGTGGATGATAAGAAAACCATATATATATATATATATATATATATATATATATATATATATATATATATATACATATGTTTATTTATATAGGTATACATATATGTATATACTGTAAATAAGTTTTATATACTGTTCTGTATATATATATATATATATATATATATATATATATATATATATATATATATATATATATATATATATATATATATATGAATTTGTGTATATATATATATATATATATATATATATATATATATATATATATATATATATATATATATATATATATATATATATATATATATATATGAATTTGTGTATATATATATATATATATATATATATATATATATATATATATATATATATTATATATATATATATATATATATATATATATATATATATTATATATATATATATATATATATATATATATATATATATATATATATATATATTATATATATATTTATCTTTTTATATATACTGTATACAGTATAAATATTTTCTAATACATACATACATACATACATACATACATACAGTATGTGTCTATGTATGTGTGTGGGGCAGAGACTCAAACTGTACTCGTACCAAAATGAAGCCATCCATGTGAACCCTAGTACTAATTTGAATGTTGTCTCCCGCCGTAGGCGACCGCCCCAAAAGAAGAGAATCCATCAGGATGGATCTGGCAGGAGCTGTAGAATCGTCCGAAGCAAGGAAACACAACATCACAGACGTTGTCGAACAGGTAAGTGCCCCCCCTCCCCCTCCCGTAACACTTTCATACCATTTGAGAATAAGCTTTGAAAAATTATTCCATTATTTACAAGTAGGTCTGGGAACGTTATTTTTATGTTGATAAATAGATTATGGGAAATTTTGAAAGTACTGTAGATGTAAGGTGTTTGATTAAGGTGTTTGATTTAGGCATATGTCGAACTGACTTAAACCTAATGGAAAATATGGTAATATTATTTCGAGAAGGTGGGAACAATTTATATTCTGGAATATGTATGTATGTATATATATATATATATATATATATATATATATATATATATATATATATATATATATATATATATATATACAGTGATACCTCGGTACTCGACCATAATCCGTTCGAGATCCGTGTTCGACCTCCGATTTGTTCGAGTACCGAATTTTTTTTCCCCATAAGAAATAATGGTATATATTCTATTCCGTTCCCAAGCACTCGAACAGGCCCAAAATATTAATAAAACGTGTACCTAAACAACAATAATTATCTAAATGTGTATGAAATTGGTCAGAAAATCCTATAAAACAATTTTAAACCATTTACTGTACTAAAATAAAACAATTTTAAACCATTTTCTGTACTGTAGTGAACATACCTTTGAGCAGCGGTTCGATGGCATACAGGGATGGATGTGGAGAGGATGGAAGGGGGAGGTTACTGCTTGGAAGGAGAGTCCCCTTCCATGATGTGGCGGGGTAGTTCTCCTTCAGGAGTTGTTTCTCTCTCCAATGAAAGGGTGGGCAGATCTATTTCAGGGGTTTCTTCTCTTCTTTGTCTCTTCTTTGGAGGAGAAACAGGCTTTGATGTAGCAGCTTTCTTTTCTTTTGTGAAAAACTGGTCTATTGTTAATTGTTTCTTCCTCCTCTGCAGTATTCTTCGAAAATGATACATGACACTATCATTAAACATATGCACTGCCCGGTTTGCTACTGCAATTTCTGGGT
>NC_090744.1:115914983-115929983 GCF_036898095.1 Palaemon carinicauda | reverse complement strand
AACTTTCCAACCCTTAACCCCCATGGGTTATTTTTTTTTTCAAGTACATTTTGCAGTTTATTTTTTTTTTTTTAAATTGCTCTAACAGCCTTAATTTTCATCATAGAGAGGTCAGGTTGGTCTCATTCTCTTGGGAAATGCCTGAAGTTTCTCATAAAGTTATCAAAAATATGCAAAAAAATGTAAATAGCAGTTTTTTGCAAGAACGTACCGGTACGTCCATGGGGGTAAAGGGATGAGTTTTGTGAAGGAAAATGCCTGAAGTTTCTCAAAAAAATATCAAAAATATGCAAAAAAAAAAAAAAATTTAAATAGCAGTTTTTTTGCAAGAACGTACTGGTACGTCCATGGGGGTAAAGGGATGAGTTTTGTGAAACGTACCAGTACGTCCTTTGGGGGTAAGAGGGTTTATAAGCTCCGAAAGGGGGTAAGATGACTAATGCAGACTTCATTGCACTAATTAACCAATAGGGTTCTTTATCAGCTGTAAAGTTTGCATCCGGGGAATTTTATTATACTTTATACATGACTATCAGGAAAGGTAGTCCATAATTCTCCGCGAAACATTTACATTCGGTTAAAGATTTGACATTTCCAGCAAAAAAAAAAAAAGAAAAAAAAAAAAAAAAAAAAAAAAAAACAACATTAATTATTACGATCACATTCTTAGAAGTTGAAATCTCATCCAGGGTACTTATATGATTTACATGAGTTACACAAATAGTCTCCTGTTACAACAATATTGTCTAAACTAACAGTTTTTAAATGACAACTTTTAACCCTTTTACCCCCAATGGACGTACTGGTATGTTTCACAAAACTCATCCCTTTACCCCCATGGACCCCATGGACGTACTGGTACGTCCTTGCAAAAAACTGCTATTTAAATTTTTTTGCATATTTTTGATAATTTTTTGAGAAACTTCAGGCATTTTCCAAGAGAATGGGACCAACCTGACCTCTCTATGATGAAAATTAAGGCTGTTAGAGCAATTTAAAAAATATATATTGCAAAATATGTTTGAAAAAAAAAAAAACGTCTGGGGGTTAAGGGTTGGAAAGTTCCAAATAGCCTGGGGGTAAAAGAGTTAAATTATGCAAATTTTCAAGTTTTTAATCATTTTTAATTAGTAGAAGACTTTTTTAACCCGATTTTTATACCATACCCATGCTTTGCAATTTTCAAACATAAACTTGGCTCAAAGTCGTATACCTTTTAGTCTGTGTATATGCATAGGGGCCACAGGTAAAAGGGGCTGCTGGACCCGGGCTGAATGATGATGAATCAAGGAAATTATTTTGGTATACAATGTTTATTATTATTGATCTTATTACAATGAACCTTTGCATTAACTCTTTTACCCCCAAGCTATTTGGAACTTTCCAACCCTTAACCCCCAGGCATTTTTTTTTTCAAGCACATTTTGCAATATATATTTTTTAAATTGCTCTAACAGCCTCAATTTTCATCATAGAGAGGTCAGGTTGGTCTCATTCTCTTGGAAAATGCTTAAAGTTTCTGAAAAAATTATCAAAAATATGCAAAAAAATAATATAAATAGCAGTTTTTTGCAAGGACGTACCGGTATGTCCATGGGGGTAAAGGGATGGGTTTTGTGAAACGTACCAGTACGTCCTTTGGGGGTAAAAGGGTTAATTACTGTACTTTGACCACAAAGAGTTTGAGAACCTTTGACATTCCTAATTGCTTCAAGATATTCAAGGATGTTTGGCAATTATTTCAACTGTGAAGTGCTTGAGAACTAATAATAACAATCTTAACTACAAAGTCTTGAGAACGTTTCATAGATAATAAAAGCAAATACTGGCAATCTCCTATGTAAAAGGAATGTGGGTAGATATATATAATACTAGTGTACCGCACGAGTATCACACGCACTCGTATATTGAAATGGTATTTCATATTTTTTTTGTATATTGTCGTTATCGCTCTCCCCTCTCACTGATGACCTGTCCGTTCATGCATTTTACGGCGCCAATGTTCCGGCGAGCAGTTAGGTTGTAAATGAGAGACTCTCGTGAATGCGACTGCACTTTATTTGGTCGGAGCTTGTATGTATACAACCCGTTTCGGTAACGAACGGCACAGAAATTCAAACACTCCCCTCTCACTGATAACCTGTCCGTTCATGCATTTTCCGGCACTAATGTTCTGGCGAGCAGTTAGGTTGTAAATGAGAGACTCTCGTGAATGCGACTGCACTTTATTTGGTCGGAGCTTTCATGTATACAACAAGTTTCAATTACGAACGGCATAAAAATTTAAACACGATGATAAATCACATGAGCAGACAGTTTATCTTACTACTTACTTTTACTTTTAGAGGTTTATTTCTCGCCCTCCATCAAACACTAAAGGTCTGTTCAGGCGGGCCTTGGTGTATGAAAAAATAATTCCTTTCCAGTTAATATTTTGCTCTGTATCGTTATCAGTTATTTCGCTAGCATTTGTATTCAGGCTTAATAGTTTTCAGGTCACTATTATAACACTTTCTAAAAAGATAAGTCTTCAGGTTTTTCTTGAAGGCTGCCACATTTGTGCTATTCCAATACTGAGAGGGTAGAGTGATACCGATGAATCTCTACTCAACACATTAAAACTGAAATGATAGAGTTCCCTCATCCTTGCAGGAATTGCTAAGTAACCTAGAAGGCGTAGAAAGCCCTGTCTTAATGGCTGCATCCACCATGGTCCACAAGGTGTGTCGGCGCGACCCACGGAACTGTCGCGATCACGCTCAGTAAGTTAGTCTCTCTCTCTCTCTCTCTCTCTCTCTCTCTCTCTCTCTCTCTCTCTCTCTCTCTCTCTCTCTCTCTCTCTCTCTCTCTCTCTCTTTTGTTTCTGTTTCATTTAGATGCTTATATCTTTTTAAGATGTAACCAAGAATATTTCTCTCTCTCTCTCTCTCTGTCTCTCTCTCTCTCTCTCTCTCCCTCTGTTTATTTTAGATGAATAGGTTTTTTGTGATGTAACCATGAATCTCTCTCTCTCTCTCTCTCTCTCTCTCTCTCTCTCTCTCTCTCTCTCTCTCTCTTTTAGTTGTATGATTTTTATTTTATCTAATCTCTCTCTCTCTCTCTCTCTCTCTCTCTCTCTCTCTCTCTCTCTCTCTCTCTCTCTCTCTCTCTCTCTCTCTCTCTCTCTCTCTCTCATTTTTAAATCCTATCATTATGCATTTTTTGTAATATTAAAAAATTCTGACATGTTGCAACTTGTTTGGAGTTCTTCGTCTAAAAATAAGAAAATTATTATGAAAAATAAGTTATTAAAGATATGTGTAAAATATTTGCATACATAAATGCATAAATACATACATTTACACTCTGCTCATGCTTGTTAATATATTTTAAAACTTTTAAGAATTTAGTTTTTCGGTTAGGTTGGCCTCATTCCCGCACGGGCTGTTGCTCAATAGTATGACAGATTTCTCACTATATTTATTCTTGTATCTGTCCTAAATAGAAATTGTGTCGAGTTGACCAAAGCCGAAAGCAACTTTGACCCCCTGAATGTAATACTCGATCACACAAGGAATCGGAAAGTACAGTCGATTAATCAACACTTTGATATGAAAACTAATATGTAATTTTTTCTTTTAAACAATTTGGTACAAAAACTCAATTGTAAATTTTTCTTTTTATGAATAGTACTTACCTGGCAGTTATATATATATAGCTGATATCTCTAAATCAGCTATATATATATATAACTGTCAGGTAAGTATTCATAAAACTTTGTTTTATCATAAAAACTCCATTTTTATGAATAGTACTTACCTGGCAGTTATATATATATACTGTATATATATATATATATATATATATATATATATATATATATATATATATATATATATATATATATATATATATATATATATATATATATATATATATATATATATATATATATATATATATATATATAGCTGATTTAGAGATATCAGCTATATATATATATATATAACTGCCAGGTAAGTATTCATAAAACTTTGTTTTATCATAAAAACTCCATTTTATGCTTGCACTGATATTCAGCTGGCTTTATGCCATCATGCACAGATTCATGCTACTGAATTCTTCTGTTTGAAAATGACTCCCCAGGCCGTTTCTGGAATACGTCGAAGACGTAGTAGGAGATTCGTGCGGTTTCGAAAGAAGTTCTTGGGAGGACATCCGGGTGGCTTTGCGAGCCCTCGCCAATGCTGGAATCCAACCTAAGAAGGACTTCTCCAAGAGATGCTATGGCGTAAGTACTGTATGTCTCTTAGGCTGAACTTGTTAAAGTATGGATAAATATCAACACAACATCATGTTTAAATAGAAATAAATTTCTACCTCATACTTGGGATCGAACGCTAGCCCCTTCTAAGGAAAGGCCAGGTCGAAACCAACCATGCCACGAGAGACCATAAAAGATAAAAGATATCGGAACCTAGCGTCAGGTTCCGATATCTTTTATGGTCTCTCGTGGCATGGTTGGTTTCGACCTGGCCTTTCATTAGAAGGGGCTAGCGTTCGATCCCAAGTATGAGGTAGAAATTTATTTCTTGTTAAAGTATTCTCAGGGAATGGTGTTAACCCTTTCCCATATTGAATGTCAACTAAAACTGAAACCACTCTAATTTCGCAGTTTCAAAAGTGTGGTAAGAATGTTTGCGTTGAAAAATATTATATTTCTATCAAGAATTTTTTTTATATATATGTCTAGAGTGACTTAAAGCTTTTGGTTTAGACTATAATCATATGATTCTTTCTTAAATTAGATTTTTGTTTTATAAGTAGTTGAGTATAGACAAATATTAATATTTCTATCAAGAATTTTTTTTTATATATATGTTTTGAGTGACTTAAAAAGCTTTTGATTTAGACTATAATCATATGATTCTTTCTTAAATTAGATTTTTGTTTTATAAATAGTTAAGTATAGACAAATATTAATATTTCTATCAAGAATTTTTTTTTATATATATGTCTAGAGTGACTTGAAGCTTTTGGTTTAGACTATAATCATATGATTCTTTCTTAAATTAGATTTTTGTTTTATAAGTAGTTAAGTATAGACAAATATTAATTATTTTCTTGAATTACAGAACAAGAAAGTGATATCTAGCCTACGTGTAGCTGCCCTGCAAACGTATAGACGCTCAGGCTGTCCATCTGACACGAAGACTCTTTGGAAAGTAAGGAATAATGCATGAGAGGCTAATGCCAGTCATCTTGGAAGTTACCTATATTTCTGAGAGGCTAATGCCAGTCATTTTGGAAGTTACCTATATTTCTGAGAGGCTAATGCCAGTCACTTTGGAAGTTACCTATATTTCTTGAGAGGCTAATGCCAGTCACTTTGGAAGTTACCTATATTTCTGAGAGGCTAATGCCAGTCACTTTGGAAGTTACCTATATTTCTGAGAGGCTAATGCCAGTCACTTTGGAAGTTACCTATATTTCTGAGAGGCTAATGCCAGTCATTTTGGAAGTTACCTATATTTCTGAGAGGCTAATGCCAGTCACTTTGGAAGTTACCTATATTTCTGAGAGGCTAATGCCAGTCACTTTGGAAGTTACCTATATTTCTGAGAGGCTAATGCCAGTCACTTTGGAAGTTACCTATATTTCTGAGAGGCTAATGCCAGTCATTTTGGAAGTTACCTATATTTCTGAGAGGCTAATGCCAGTCATCTTGGAAGTTACCTATATTTCTTGAGAGCATTTAAAGTATTTGTAATCTTTTTCTCAATTCCTCTAGCTTTAGAATACTAAATGGGAGACAGCCTGTGAATAGTGGTTTTCACGCGGCTTTGCTTTATACACGACACCCACAAGGTGCTCGCGCGAGGGTAGTAACCTCTGCATTCCATGCTTTTATCTTTCTCTGGTATAATTGGAAGGTTTTATCAGAAAAGGTATATTAGAAGGACCCCTTTTCACCGGGCGCCACAGGTCTCTCCCCAGAAATAGATTTTTCCTTCGTCAAAATCCCTTTATTAATCCATTATCTACATGTAGCATTAAGTGTAGTCTTATTTTTTCATTTTTTTCACCAAGATTAACTAGAAGGAATGCTGGAACTTCCAGAATACGTAGGACTTAAGTCAGATGTTGAGATTTTATAAATGCTCAGTGCATGACCATCCAATTGTATGTACTGTATAGTCTTTTGTGGTCAGTGGAGGTGGTCCATCATATATACATGCATATACCAAGGCACTTCCCCTAATTTGGGGGGTTAGCCGACATCAAGCAAATGAAACGAAAAAGGGGACCTCTCCTTTCTACGTTCCTTCCAGCCTGACAAGGGTCCATCATAGTACAGATAATTAAGAGTGACCCAAATGCTAATCCTGGAATGACAAGAATTATTGAGACATTACTGACGTGAACATTTCCATCCTAACGTTTCCATAATGATTTATAATGTTTTCTTTATTTTTATGAAGCTTCATCTGTGGTGGATAATGTGGGAGGTTGGGCTGTGGCACCCTAGCAGTACCAGCTGAACTCGGCTGAGTCCCTGGTTAGGCTGGAGGAACGTAGAGAGTAGAGGTCCCCTTTTTTTGTTTTGTTTCATTGTTGATGTCGGCTACCCCCCAAAATTGGGGGAAGTGCCTTTGGTATATGGATGTATGTATGTTTATTTTACCAACAGGTGTAAACTGAGGTTGTTGTCTCCACCATAACCTTTTTGTGAAGACTCGACCATTAGATCTGAACGTTGCATTTTTATCTTTTCACACAGAGGGAAATAGATACTGTAAACGTTCCCCATTTCATATCTCTATATTTGGAAGAGTCATTTCAGTACATTAAATTTAACCTTGGTTTCAGATCCTAGAAGACGACTCGGATGAAGTAGAAGTGCGAATTGCCGCGTACATCTCCCTGGTTCCTTGTGCCATTGACAATCCAAAGTTTTTCCACAAAATTGAACACCTCCTGAAAAGGGAAGAGGTCAACCAAGGTGAGATTTCAAAACGGTGATCAGAGTCTTCTCAACCCTTTGGGGATCCAACGATACATGACGCGTCATACATTCATGTAGTTATGTAGGAAATGTATTCAGCTTTCTAATGGAATTCTTAGTTTCTCTCTTGATTCCTTTGTTTTTTACATTACGAAATGGGAACACAAATAGGCTAACAGATGTCGTCATTGCTCACCTTGAAAATGTATTCAGCTTTCTAATGGAATTCTTAATTTCTATCTTGATTCCTTTGTTATTTACATTGCGAAATGGGAACACAAATAGGCTAACAGATGACGTCATTGCTCACCTTAACAAGTTTGTGAATAAGCGGCTGACAGCAATATAGTCACTGGGAGGGTTAAATGTGTACTTATGTCTTTTTGGAGATTGCTAATCATACTAAAATGGAAAGAAACTAACATCTACCATATACATTTGAATTACATGAATTAAAAAAAATATGTCAATAGGATAAATGAAGTTTAGGAATTTTGTTTTCGGTTGAGTTTTTTGTTCATATTTAACAATTCTATACATACATAAATATGGAAGAAATATCTATTAGTGTATGTTAGGTTGGTCAGATCACCCTATTCTTCCACATGAGAATATGGAGATCGTTTTTCATACGTTTGACATAAGGGAGGGAGGAAGAACCTGATAAATTTGAGTGGAAACAATCAGTAGAAGGGGACCCCAAAAGAGATGGACTTAACTTTTTATTTATATCTTAAGATAAGAGATAATACTATTACCAGTCACTAAAAATTAGCTCTCTCTCTCTCTCTCTCTCTCTCTCTCTCTCTCTCTCTCTCTCTCTCTCTCTCTCTCTCTCTCCCTCCTTTTATTCCTTCTCTCTATTATTTCTTGAATCTTCATCCATCCTATTTGTTGCTATTGTGCTTCTTCCATATTTCCTAGTTTTTCTTACTAGCTGCTCCTCCCCCATTCTCACACCATGTCCAAACCATCTGGATAAAATGAGATCCTATGATGACATATTCTAAATGCCTCTTTTTTTTTCTCTCTTTTCATTCCAGTTGGTTCTTACATCTGGACACATATCCAGAACCTGGTTGGTCAACCTTCTTCCAGTGTTTACAACAGAGAACTTTCCCGGTTAGCTTCGCATCATTCCTTGCAGGCAAAGTTCAGCACCAATGCCTTCCGAACGTCGAGGAATTATCGTTACGCTCAGTTTAATGAAATTGTAAGAATTTTATTTTCATATTTTCGTTTATGCATTTTGTCTTCATTTTACTTTTCATCATACATACATACATATACCAAGGCACTTCCCCCAATTTTGGGGGGTAGCCGACATCAACAAATGAAACAAAAACAAAAAAGGGGACCTCTACTCTCTACGTTCCTTACTTTTCATGCATCATTTAAATTCATTTACTATGGATCAATTTATCTTCAAGATAAATAGTGCGCAGATTTTTCACTGGTTCTGTACAGTTTTGGCTATAGGCCTGGCACAATGAGTAGCAATTCTGTACAGTATAGAATTTCACAAGCGTATTACCTTTTTGATTTATTAAAATAATGCTGAATGTATGATGATGACAGACCCAGAATGATATGGTAATAGGTACCGTAGACAACTTAGAATATTCACTTAAATTGTGTTTTCAACGCTTGACAGATGAACGTTGGCGGTAGCGCTGAAAGCAACGTCATCTTCACTCCCAAGTCGTACATCCCACAACAGACCTCCCTGAACCTCACTTTAGAAATGGCTGAGAAGAGTATCAACCTCCTTGAATTTGGAGGGGATTTCAGTGGACTTGAGGGATACATTGAGAACTTCTTTGGGAAAGATGGATACTTCAAACATGAGGGGATACAAACGCTGCTGGAGACCATAAGGCCAAAGAGGGAAGTCCGGGAGGAGAAAATTGAAGAGTTCCAGAGGCTGTATGACGAAGCTCAGACGATCAACGAGGAGGTGGAAGCTGTTGAATCGGAAGAACCAAAGGCTTCATTTTATGTCAGAGTGTTTGGAAACGAGGTCTTTTATGTCGATAATATGTTGAAGCTGAACCCGTTCCAGGTTATCCAGAGCCTGGCTAAAGAATTCACCTCCCCTAAATCATTTAAGGTTTGTCAGCAATTATAGTTATTTGTTCTTCTGTTGTCAGACTGATGGCTGCTTTCATCAAATCTAGAAACTACATTTTATCCATTTCTATTGAGAAATATGTGAATTCTGACATATCTTGGAATTTATTCTATTATATATCTTTCAGGTTATTGACCAAGAATATGTGTCGACAACTCAGTTGGGCTTCCCTCTCAGACTGAAGGTTAATGCAACGGGATCCGTTTCCTTTGAACACGAGTTGAAGACGGAGAAAGACGAAACCAATTTGGTCTACGAAGCCAAGCTGTCAGCCTCTGCCGTTCTTGCTTGCGACGAATCCCTTGTGGTCGACGGGTACGGTGGTTGGAGTGGAGTCAGACGCAGGTCCAGTAAAATTGTTCACACAGATTTGGGTGGTAAGATTGAAAGGAGACCTCTCCAGCCTTTTGGCATGCAGATTATTCTGGCAAAGCCCGAGATTGCTAAAATTAGCTCGTCATCCAAAGTGGCCCTTTACAAAAATGCAGAACAGGAATGGTGTGATGAAATGCCAGCCACGCAGATTGAGGACCACGAATATTGCTCGTCGGAACTGTTCAAAAGAATATTGGGTCTGGAAGTATGCGCCAAGTCAAGCTTTGGCACCCACACTGTTGGCCAGGAGACCTTCCAAGGAGAACCTTACAACAGTGAGTTCGCAGTTTCCAAAACCGACACATTTGCCTATTACCAGTTCTATTTCAAGGTCGAGGATAACATATTTGAAGCTATTTTCGAGGCCCCAGGCTCCTCTATTCAGAGGAAGATTCATTTTCTCGTGAACCTCGGTCCGGATGGCACAGGAGGATACATAGTGATACGGGGTATGGGCTATGATCTGCAAGGCCAGTACCAGTGGACAGAGAGCACGAAGGAATTGGCACTCAAATACCTAGAGGATTCAGTGATCAAAGGTGGCATTGAGATTTCCCTACAGAGTGAGAAGGAACGGGCAGGGTTTCAGCACACGCCGAAGTTCGTCCTCACCATCGGCCCGGATGTCTACTCTGCAGAGGGGAATCTAGCTGTTAAATCCAAAGATGATGAATTTAAATGTAAGTGTTAACTTTAGATAGATGTAACACTTGCAAATATGTTAACTTTGATGTTTGCTGTATTCTCAGATTTGAATGCATGCCAAATTGTTCTTCCTAGATATTGAAGTGACTGGATTTACTTCATTTTGGAGAATGAAATTAGAGATACATACATACATATACCATAGGCACTTCCCCCCAATTTTGGGGGGTAGCCAACATCAACAAATGAAACAAAAACAAAAAGGGGACCTCTACTCTCTACATTCCTCCAGCCTAACAAGGGACTCAACCGAGTTCAGCTGGTACTGCTAGGGTGCCACAGCCAACCCTCCCACATTATCCACCTCAGATGAAGCTTCATAATGCTGAATCCCCTACTGCTGCTACCTCCGCGGTCATCTAAGGCATCGGAGGCAGCAGCAGGGCCTACCGGAACTGCGTCACAATCGCTCACCATTCATTCCTATTTCTAGCACGCTCTCTTGCCTCTCTCACATCTATCCTCCTATCACCCAGAGCTTCCTTCACTCCATCCATCCACCCAAACCTTGGCCTTCCTCTTGTACTTCTCCCATCAACTCTTGCATTCATCACCTTCTTTAGCAGACAGAAATTAGAGATACTATATAAAAATGTTTGCAGTAAGTAATACTGTATTCTAGAATTTATCTGCCTTACAAATTATTTATCATAAAACGGTTTTAAATTGAATGTTTCATTTTAATTGATGTATTAAATCCAGCCATTGTAGATATTTTTTTCTATTTTTTATGCACCTATATGCAATAGATGATTATTCATAAAGTCTTGTCTTTAGAAAAATTTGCAAGTTCATTTATGATCAACTTTTTCACTTTAAAATTAATTTATTATTATTATTATTATTATTATTATTATTATTATTATTATTATTATTATTATTATTATGTTGTGTTTATGGATCTGGAGAAAGTGTATGATAGAGTTGATAGGGAAGCAATGTGGAATGTGATGAGGTTATATGGAGTTGGTGGAAGGTTGTTGCAAGCAGTGAAAAGTTTCTACAAAGGTAGTAAAGCATGTGTTAGGATAGGAAATGAAGTGAGCGATTGGTTTCCGGTGAGAGTGGGGCTGAGACAGGGATGTGTGATGTTGCCGTAGTTGTTTAACTAGTATGTTGGAGTGATGAGAGAGGTGAATGCTCGAGTGCTTGGACGAGGATTGAAACTGGTAGACAAGAATGACCATGAATGGGAGGTAAATCAGTTGTTGTGTGTGGATGATACTGTACTGGTTGCAGACACAGAAGAGAAGCTTGGCCGATTAGTGACAGAATTTGGAAGGGTGTGCGAGAGAAGGAAGTTGAGAGTTAATGTGGGTAAGAGTAAGGTTATGAGATGTACGAGAAGGGAAGGTGGTGCAAGGTTGAATGTCATGTTGATTGGAGAGTTACTTGAGAAGGTGGTTCAGTTTAAGTACTTGGGGTCTGTTGTTGCAGCAAATGGTGGAGTGGAAGCATATGTACGTCAGAGAGTGAATGAAGGTTGCAAAGTGTTGGGGGCAGTTAAGGGAGTAGTAAAAAATAGAGGGTTGGGCATGAATGTAAAGAGAGTTCTGTATGAGAAAGTGATTGTACCAACTGTGATGTATGGATCGGAGTTGTGGGGAATGAAAGTGACGGAGAGACAGAAATTGAATGTGTTTGAGATGAAGTGTCTAAGGAGTATGGCTGGTGTATCTCGAGGAGATAGGGTTAGGAACGAAATAGTGAGGGTGAGAACGGGTGTAAGAAATGAGTTAGCAGCTAGAGTGGATATGAATGTGTTGAGGTGGTTTGGCCATGTTGAGAGAATGGCAAATGGCTGTCTGCTAAAGAAGGTGATGAATGCAAGAGTTGATGGGAGAAGTACACGAGGAAGACCAAGGTTTGGGTGGATGGATGGAGTGAAGGAAGCTCGGGGTGATAGTAGGATAGATGTGAGAGAGGCAAGAGAGGGTGCTAGAAATTGGAATGAATGGCGAGCGATTATGACGCAGTTCCGGTAGGCCCTGCTGCTTCCTCCGGTGCCTTGGATGACCGCGGAGGTAGCAGCAGTAGGGGATTCAGCATTATGAAGCTTCATCTGTGGTGGATAACGGGGGAGGGTGGGCTGTGCCACCCTAGCAGTACCAGCCGAACTCGGTTGAGTCCCTTGTCAGGCTGGGAGGAACATAGAGAGGAGAGGTCCCCTTTTTTGTTTCATTTGTTTGATGTCGGCTACCCCCCAAAATAGGGGGAAGTGCCTTGGTATATGTATGTATGTATTACCAATATTCTAAGTTATAATGAAAAGCTTTAGGTGATGGAAGATCAGGTTATTTAGAATCTATTAGTAACATGGAGTTCTAACCATCTGAATCTATCGCCTTACCCGCCCCTTCTTTCTTCTTTTTCTCTTTCCATGTGGTTGATGTTAGGGGCTGTGCTCCAAAAGCAAACTTGAGATGCAGATCTTATTAACCCTTTTACCCCCAGGCTATTTGGAAATTTCCAACCCTTAACCCCCAGGGATATTTTTTCTCAAGCACATTTTGCAGTGTATTTTTTTTTAAATTGCTCTAACAGCCTTAATTTTCCTCATAGAGAGGTCAGGTTTGGTTTCATTCTCTTGGAAAATGCCTGAAGGTTTCTCAAAAAAATTATCAAAAATATGCAAAAAAAAATTAAAATAGCATTTTTTTGCAAGGACGTACCAGTACGTCCATGGGGGTAAAGGGATGAGTTTTGTGAAACGTACCAGTACGTCCTTCGGGGGTAAAAGGGTTATTAATTTTTTTCAAGAAAAGGTAACTGACATATCCACTGATTCTATTATTCTCTCCCCAACCCCTCTTTAGCCTCATGGAAGATTGAAGGAACGCACTACAGAGTGGACGGAAGGACGCAAGTCGGCCAGTACTTCGGATTGGTGAATGGCAGCCTAAGCAGCGACGAAGAGGCGACTGGTTTGCAGCTCAGAGCCGAGTACGGAACGGATCGTGAAAATTCGCACAGTCTCTCTCTCCACTATGATGGTGCCAGTAAGATAGAGCAGTCTGGGAGGAAGCATTCGGGACATATTTTCGTAGAGGTGGGTGAGGAGGAAAATGGGAAGCGGTGTGATTATTTCAACTGCAAACAAGCAGAACAACCAGTTCGCCTAACTTCTAATAGCCACACTGATTGTTGTTGTTGCGGTTGAAATGAAGGTGAAAACCGGTTTAAATCACGTTATTTACTAGAAGAAAACATATTTTCTGTTAAAATTTTCCAAATATAATGACAGTTGTTCCGCCCCGCGGGCTCGCTTCGCTCGCAGCAGAAAACAGAAACATCAAGCTCGTACGTACTGGCAAGCGATAATGTTGAGCTGCGCATGCTATCATTAACAATGTTACACTAACATTAGCAACACTAAATATAATGGTTCTTGTTCTGCCACTTATTTTGCTCGTTTTTGCGGTTACCTCGCTGTGAAATAATGATGGTCGAGTTCGGTAGTCAGTCGAGTATTTTTGCTCTTGGTTTGAGCGGTGAATTGTGGTGTGAAGTATCTCTCTCTTCCAGGGTTTTTTTATACCTTCTGTCAGTAAAGAATTGGGCGTAGGGCATTTACTTCTGAATCTATGATTTAGCATTTATAAAGATACTACTTCGAGGAGAAGGGATATTTTGTAGTCTAAGGAGGAGATTGTGGACGTTGTGAGAGAAGGTTATGAACTCAAAGGCAAGTTAAAACAACATGAGTTAGTTTATTAAAGAAACACTCTCCTTTATATACAAAATCTCAAAGCAACAAGAATTTTTATGTTCAAATATTGACACTGTTACAGAGGAGAAAAGCAGACATGACTTTTCAGGTTCTTTTTAGTGCGAGGGGAGGGCGAAGATACAAGCATAATATATACAAAATGAATTATGTACGATCGTGTGACACACGGTTGGTACAAGATCTTCATAGAATCTAAAGATAGAAACTATAATGAGTCTGAGGAGGATAACTAAAGTCAGAGCATTGGCATTAATTCTTGGAATTGAAAACTCATTCAACTGTCCAATAGATATTTTTTAACTGACTAAAAATGGCTCATTTCTTTTTTATATTTTCAGGACAACTCAAGGCGAAGAAGCAACGCGACGCTCCACTATGAATACAGTCCCAGTAACATCCACGGTAACGGGACGGTCATCTTCCAGGGAAAGCAAGTAAGTTAATACTGCTACCGGTGCCTTGTTTCGTCATGTCCTTATCTCTTACCACCTTCACCCACTTTTTCTTGCTTTCTGCAGGTTTGGCGTAGATGAAGATCTTAGAATATGTTCGTTACAATCTTATTATGTTATGAAAAAAGATACTTCAATTTTAACCCTTTTACCCCTAAAAGGACGTCTGGTACGTTTCACAAAAGCCATCCCTTTGCCCTCATGGACGTACCGGTACGTCCTTGCAAAAAAAATGCTATAAAAATTTGTTTTTCATATTTTTTGATAATTTTTTGAGAAAATTCAGGCATTTTCCAAGAAAATGAGACCAACCTGACCTCTCTATGACAAAAATTAAGGCTGTTAGAGCAATTTAAAAAAAATATACTGCAAAATGTGCTGGGAAAAAAATAACCCCTTGGGGGTTAAGGGTTGGAAATTTCCAAATACCCCCGGGGGTAAAAGGGATAAAATGGACATGTGATTGATAGAAGTAATCTGATCATCTATAATTTTGACAATGTATGAAGGAGTGAGCGTGCATCAATCGATATTATGCTACCCTATGCAACCCTCCCACCGAGTGACCCAAACCATTAAGAGTATTTAACTGTGCCAAATACTTACTACTGTATCCATTTTG
>NC_090744.1:115889983-115909983 GCF_036898095.1 Palaemon carinicauda | reverse complement strand
CTACCGGAACTGCGTCACAATCTCTTGCCATTCATTCCTATTTCTAGCACGCTCTCTTGCCTCTCTCACATCTATCCTCCTATCACCCAGTGCTTCCTTCACTCCATCCATCCACCCAAACCTTGGCCTTCCTCTTGTACTTCTCCCATCAACTCTTGCATTCATCACATTCTTTAGCAGACAGCCATTTTCCATTCTCTCAACATGGCCAAACCACCTCAACACATTCATATCCACTCTAGCTGCTAACTCATTTCTTACACCGTTCTCACTCTCACCACTTCGTTCCTAACCCCATAAATGTACCATGTACTAATGTTTGCTAGACCTCGGTTAAGAGACTTAGCAGCCACAAGTCTGCACTTAGCAGATGAAAAGAGATTAGCTTCATCTAAATAGGTAACAAAGTTGTCTATAAGACCAAACCATAGATAATTCATGTAATAAAAGATGTATGTGAAAGAACACAACTCCAGGGAACACCAGATTATATTTCTGTAGTCCTCTCTCTCTCGTTTTTTTTTTTTTTTTTTTTTTTTTTTTTTTTTTTTTTTTTTTTTTTTTTTTTTTTTAGGGGGGTGTCCACCCACAACTTTTGTCGCTAAACATTTAGAGAGAGATTCGAAAATGGGACGTAAATTTCCAACATTAAAATATAAGAAGTGTCTAATACATAATGATAACAGGAACTTTTTAGAAATACAAATGAAGACTTTATTTCATTGAAATTATTATCTATAGGCTGGAAGAAAGAGGCGTTCTTTTTTCCCTTAACTCAGTCAACGCTTCTTCACTCAGCTGAATTTAACCCTTTTACCCCCAAAGGACGTACTGGTATGTTTCACAAAACCCATCCCTTTACCCACGTGGACGTACCGGTATGGCCTTGCAAAAAAATGCTATAAATTTTTTTTTTCATATTTTTGATAATTTTTTGAGAAAATTCAGGCATTTTCCAAGAGAATGAGACCAACCTGACCTCTCTATGACAAAAATTAAGGCTGTTAGAGCAATTTAAAAAAAAAATATACTGCAAAATGTGCTGGGAAAAAAAATAATCCCCTGGGGGTTAAGGGTTGGAAATTTCCAAAGAGCCTGGGGGTAAAAGGGTTAACAGTGAGCATGTCTAGGCCATTCAGTCGCACCTCCACTGTCGTGCTTCTTAAGTACGACTTGAGTCGTCTAAGAGATGAAAAATATAGTGTTCGTCAAAAGCTACTCTTAACAATTCATTAGTTAAAAATACAATGACAATAGTCATGAATAACAGACAAATTCCCATCTGCTTAAGTTTAAAAAGATGGTCCTCAAGGTAGATTTCTCATAACTCTGACCATCCTTTACATTCAGATCTCCCTGGACAATTCTATCCTGTTCGTAATACTAGGCAGGCAGTTAATTCTAATAGCCAGGCCTTCTCCATCATAAGACTCGATACTACGCAGTACTCCAGAAGTTTTATTCCAGCTGTTACCAAGTTGTGGAACGATCTTCCTAATCGGGTGGTTGAATCAATAGAACTTCAAAAGTTCAAAGTTGGAGCAAAGGCTTTTTTGTTGACCAGGCTGACATGAGTCTTTTTATAGTTTATTTATGACGTATTTGTTTTTGATGTTGTTAATAGTTTATATATGACATGTCTGTTTTGACGTTGTTACTTATTTTAGAATAATTTATTGTTAATTTGTTCTCTTCAGTTATTTATTTCCTTATTTCCTTTCCTCACTGGGCTATTTTTCCCTATTGGAGCCCCTGGGCTTATAGCATCTTGCTTTTCCAATTAGGGTTGTAGCTTGGATAGTTATAATAATAATAATAGTGCTGTCAAAAGCAGCACTAAAGTTGAGACCAATGATATGATTTTATTTTTAGAATCTAGGAAATTGTAAGAAGACTTTCACAACTACCAAGGTTCTTGTGAAAGCTAAACTTTAAAATAGGGAACAGGGGATTTCATTCAACATATGCTTGTAAATGGTATGGGAGCTATAAAGGTTTAAAGGATTAAAAGGCCGCTCATGAATGGCAGAGGCAAGGAACAGTGACATTACCCTAGCAAGCAGGATAATGCCCTAGAGACTGATCATATATACGTATGATCAGCGTCCATGCCTCCTCTCCACCCAAGCTAGGACCAAGGGAGGGCCAGGCAATAGCTGCTGATGACTCTGCAGATAGACCTATAGGCTCCCGCAAACCCCCCGTCCTTAGCTCACAAGGATGGTGAGATTGCAGCGACCAAAGGAACTGACTAGTTTGGGCGGGACTCGAACCCCAGTCTGGCATTCACCAGTCAGGGACGTTACCACATCGACCACCACAACCATAAAAAAGGGATTTTGACGAAGGAAAAATCTATTTCTGGGGAGAGACCTGTGACGCCCGGTGAAATCGAAGTACTTCCTTCGCCTGCAACCATCAGGCCACTTATACCTGTTTGTGTTTGAGAAAATTCTCGATCTTGGAAGCTATTCCTCTTACCTTTTTGGAAGGGAGAGACAACTTGTGCTTCGAAAGGTCGCACTGAATGTCTAACCAATCTAAGTGGCCTGATGGTTGCAGGCGAAGGAAGTACTTCGATTTCACTGGCCGTCACAGGTCGACCCAGAAAAGTAGATAAGGCAGTAGACATAGCTAAATCATTCAAGACAAATGAAAAATGTAGAGTAATTTCCTTTCCACCTCAGTAAAAAAACCTTTACAATTTCAGACAACGCGTGAGAACCCATTCTTCCAATTCTTGGTGCACAGTTCAGAAGAAATTGGAGATGAGCCAGACTTCCAGGTATTGTAACCATTAGTGTATTTGGTTGGTTCCAGGGAAGGAAATGATAATTGAAAAATTACTGTCACATTCATACTTCAATTCCTAAATTGTAGAAGCGCCCACACACACTTATTTATTTTATTTTACATAGAGACTTGTACGTACTTAATAAGCAATATTTCACAACACACTGCCAGCACTTCCATTATAAAATGTTTACTTGATGCAGGTATTTGTTGGGATGGTGAACAGCAGGGTATTCCAGTCATACGAGGCTAAAATCACGACTGGAAGCGACACCCCCTTCGCTACGTCCACAAACATCACCAGGTGTGTATCTCCTCATCTCTCGGTGAAGACAAGATGTTCTTATTTCTCTCATTGCAACTTATAGGCCTTTTCAACTTTAAGTTAATGTTTTTATATCTTAATTTAACTTTTTTTTATAGATTATGCCCCTGAGTATTCACTTTTTAGTTAATGTTTTTTATCTTGATGTAATTTTTTTATAGATAATGCCCCTGAGTCTTCACCTTTTAGTTAATGTTTTTTATCTTGATCAAACTTTTTTTTAATAGATTACTGTATTCCCCTCAGTACGTGCCGTAGATATCGTAATTATTCTATACTGTTGTTATTCAGATTAAAAAATTTCCTTATATGTTTAGTTTTAACCTGTCGGTTACCTGTAAAGTTTGCAAAAATTGTATTACTTTTCGTTCGTAGTAGCGTTTCAGAGCTAGGATGTTGAACGGCACCTCGCTGTTCGGGGATATTGACAGGAGATATCTAAATGGTGCAAGACCTCTGGTTGTGATTTAATCACGCCCCAGTTATTTATACCGACACCTTAATAGGTGAGCGAGCTGGGTTCAACCTAGCATTCCTATACAATTTTTTCTCTGGTAAAATTCATAGCAGTTATTACCTTAGAAATGATGTAAAAGGAGCATTTCACTGGGTGGCACAGGTCTCTCGCCCAGAAATAGATTTTTCCTACGTCAAAATCCCTTTACTTTTCTCACCATATAAAAGATAATTGTCATTTGCTCATAACAAAGTAATATAATCTTACAGTTCTATACTTCCTGGAAACTGTTGTGATTATCTTTAAGAGTTGGTTCCATTTGTAATTTCATAAATAAAAAGACAAAGTACAAAATGGCTTCATGAATTGAGTCTTTCAGTCGAGAAACATGCCAAGTGCCATTTTAAAAAGTGTCAGAAATCGCGATTGAAAATTGGCAATTTTCAATCGCGATTTCTGACACTTTTTAAAATGGCACTTGGCATATTTCTCGACTGAAAGACTCAATTATGAGTTGAATCATGGAGAACCAGCATCTGTGGGAGCAATTTCCACACATGGTAATATTATTGTTGTTGTTGTTAGATTTTTTGATTTTTATTATTATTATTATTATTGTTGTTGTTGTTGTTATTATTAGCTACAACACTAGTTGGAAAAGCAAGATTCTTTAAGCCCAAGGGCTCCAACAGGGAAGAATAGCCCAGTGAGGAAAGGAAATACAGAAATAGGTAAACAATCCAATAAATAATGAATAATTAAAATAAAATATTTTAAAAACAGTAACAACATTAAAACATATCTTTCATATTCAAACTATAAAAAGACTTATGTCATCCTGTTCAGCATAAAAACATTTGCTGCAAGTTTGAACTTTTGAAGTTCTACCAATTCAACTACCCGATTAACTACCCGATTAGGGAGATCACTCCACAACTTGGTTATAGCTAATTACTGTATTCACGCAGAGAGTAAGTAGTGATATGCATACTCTTTAGTTATTCTTAGTTATCCCCCAAATGATTTCTCTTGCTTGAGGGTACACTCGGGCACACTGTTCTATCTAATTTTTCTTCCTCTTGTTTTGTTAAAGTATTTATAGTTTATTTAGAAAATATTTATTTTAATGTTGTTACTCTTCTTAACCCTTTTACAACTGGGCTATTTGGAAATTTCCAACCCTTAACACCCAGGGGTTATTTTTTTTTCAAGCACATTTTGCATTATATTTTTTTTTAAATTGCTCTAACAGCCTTAATTTTTGTCATAGAGAGGTCAAGTTGGTCTCATTCCCTTTGAAAATGCCTGAAGTTTCTCAAAAGATTATCAAAAATATGAAAAAAAAAAATTTAAATAGCAGTTTTTTGCAAGGCCGTACCGGTACGTCCATGGGGGTAAAGGGATGAGTTTTGTGAAACGTAACAGTACGTCCTTTGGTGGTAAAAGGGTTAAAATATTTTATCTTTCCTTCTTTCCTTTCCTCACTGGGCTACTTTCCCTGTTGGAGCCTCTAGGCTTATAGCATCTTGCTTTTCCAACTCTGGTTGTAGCTTAGCAAGTGATAATAATAATAAATGGATAGAAAGTCTTTGAGGAATGTTGTTCATTGTAACTCTACAGGATTTAACTCAATTTTCTGTATTTCCAGTGATCAGGAATTTAGCAGTTCCCTCACTCTTCTGTCAAGCGAGTTGATGGTCAATGGCAGGTATGGACCTGCCGATTATGATGAGTTCGATGGATCTGTCGACATCAGCGCCACCTTACCTTCGGGAGATAACTATTCCACGAATATATCCCTGACCTACTTATATGATGGCAGTCAAAGGAATTTTGAGGTCAGTAGACTTATAGACTTATAGACTTATAGTTCCTTTGCTTTAGTTAGTTGAAAGATTATTTTCAGTATTTATGAAAACTTCGATGTAGTGTAAATTGCAGAATAATGTTATCTTCTCCCATTTTAGCTTTCTTTTTTGCATTTTGCTACTGTATTCGGGGGTAAAATCTCGATCTCTAGTTCAATAGAATAGGTAAGTATTTATTTTAACCCTTTTACCCCCAGGCTATTTGGAAATTTCCAACCCTTAACCCCCATGGGGTTATTTTTTTTCAAGCACATTTTACAGTATAATTTTTTTTAATTGCTCTAACAGCCTTAATTTTTGTCATAGAGAGGTCAGGTTGGTCTCATTCTCTTGGAAAATGCCTTAAGTTTCTCAAAAAATTATCAAAAAATATGCAAAAAAAGAATTTAGATAGCATTTTTTTGCAAGGACGTACCGGTACGTCCATGGGGATAAAGGAATGAGTTTTGTGAAACGTACCAGTACGTCCTTTGGGGGTAGAAGGGTTAAGTTAGATATAACAAATTTGTAAGTAATTTGTATTTTTGCTAGTATACAAACCTGGAGTTATTTATAGGGGTATTCTTTCGCTACGCCAAAAGTAACCCCTATAAATAGTGGAGGTTTTGTATTTATGCTGGAACAAATTTATTTTAAGATTTACAGTATTTATTATTCCTTACTTCCACTTAATTTTCCCTGTCTTTAGAAGTGAAAAGACATATACTATCTTAAGAATGAACTGAGAATAATTTAATACATACATACATATACCAAGACACTTCCCCCAATTTTGGGGGGGTAGCCAACATCAACAAATGAAACAACAAAAAAGGGGACCTCTACTCTCTACGTTCCTCCCAGCCTAACAAGGGACTCAACCGAGTTCAGCTGGTACTGCTAGGGTGCCACAGCCCACCCTCCCACATTATCCCACATTAATTTAATATTAACTTTTATCCCAGTCTTGCATATGACTGTAATTCATCATTGTTTTCCTCTCGTTTCCAGTTGTCATCAACCTATGGCGATGAGCTCATATTGGGTAACTTCTCAATACTGCACCAGGATGACTGGTTTTCAGAAGATTTTACTTTGGCCAACTTTACATTGAAGACTCCTTTTGCTGGGCTGACTCATGCTGCCTTTTCTTTTGAAGCTCACAGTGACTCGTCAGTGCCCAACATTGCTGTCTTGGAATGGGGAAGTTTAAAGGTAATGTGAATGTTTTCTCTCGTTGCTCTCACTGTATCATATGCATTGAAACTGTACTGGAACTTATTTTCTTCTAGTTTCCATAGGATTATACTCTGTCCTGGAAGGTGTGTAGTTTCTCGGCCTCTCTACTTAGCGAAGTCGCGTAAAGATTTGTCCCATGGGAGGGAAGGAAAGCCAGAAAGTTTCAAACAGAAATAGTGATATTGTTGATAGCTAAAGATTGAAGAGGTTTTCAAACTTGAAATAATTTGTTTAGAATTCTTAAGAGTTAACGAAAGATTAATTCAACATTAAGATCCCATGCCGAATTCATCCTCTACCCCTTCTTCTTCTTATTCCTCGCATGTTGCCCTGTATTTCTAACTGATCTTTCAGCAGCAGTGGAACTTAACACTCTTGTTCATAAACTGCATTCATGAATCGTATTGTCAGCACTTCAACAGTCATGGAAGTACTTTCACACCTTGAATAATTTACTGTAAGGAGAAGACATTCTTGTGTGTTCCAACAGTTTCAGATAAATTTGTATGAAATCACAGTTAAATATAACTTTTTCAAAGAAGCTTATAAAATCAAGGCTCAACCTGTGACTCCAAGATTTCAATCAGAAAGATGTTACTTTCATGATGGCATATTGTAGTGCCTGGTCACTTTGAGCTCATCGTGAATTAAGCTTAAGGCAAACCTAATATTTGATGAGACAAGTTGAAATTGTATACATACATACATATACCAAGGCACTTCCCCCAATTTTGGGGGGTAGCCGACATCAACAAATGAAACAAAAACAAAAAAAGGGGACCTCTACTCTCTACGTTCCTCCCAGCCTAACAAGGGACTCAACCGAGTTCAGCTGGTACTGCTAGGGTGGCACAGCCCACCCTCCCCTGGTATCCACCACAGATGAAGCTTCATAATGCTGAATCCCCTACTGCTGCTACCTCCGCGGTCATCTAAGGCATCGGATATTAATTTCTGCAGACTCTTCCTTTTGAACTCTACAAACATGGCATAGCATTCTTTGGTAGAGACTGTTGCAGTTTAAGCATAATATATCTGACTTTGACAGTTACAAGGAATGCTTTTTGTTGACAGTGGAGTGTTCGCTATATTGGTGAATTCATTCTTCATCTTATCTTCAGTTTGAATTGTGGTGTGGAAGAAAAGAAAATTAATTTTGTTGTTTACTTCAAACATGCTTTAATTCTTGCCACTTTTACATCCGTAAGTGATGGCTTTACAGAGTCCAGCAAATATCCATTTCATCTATAATACAAAACTAATTTGGCTTTAGCAAGTCTCATTGATAATTATATGTAGAGGGTTTAAAGGTTTTGAAAGCAACTCATGGATGGCAGAGGCAAAGGACAGGGACAAAAGAGACTGACCATGTACTATATACATATGATGAGTGCCCAAGCCTTCTCTCCACCCATGCCAGGATCAGGGAGGGCCAGGCAATAGCTGCTGATGACTCGGCAAGTAGACCTATAGGCTCCCTAGTTCAAAGGGATGGTGAGGTTGCAGATGCTACAAAAAAACTATCGAACCTTGATCGGGACTTGAACCCCAGTCCATCGGGACTTGAACCCCAGTCCGTCGGGACTTGAACCCCAGTCCTTCGGGACTTGAACCCCAGTCCATCGGGACTTGAACCCCAGTCCATCGGGACTTGAACCCCAGTCCATGGGGACTTGAACCCCAGTCCGTCGGGACTTGAACCCCAGTCCGTCGAGACTTGAACCCCAGTCCGTCGGGACTTGAACCCCAGTCCTTCGGGACTTGAACCCCAGTCCATCGGGACTTGAACCCCAGTCCATCGGGATTTGAACCCCAGTCCGTCAGACCACCAGACAGGGATGTTTCCAATAGGCCACCACAAAATTCCAGTCTTTATTTATTCTTGAAATGGTGCTTAGCTATGCCAGGTGTGGCTTCTCATAGTAAAGAATTTACTTTTAGTTTGTAGTGATCGTCATTACTGTTTGGTCATGGCACACAATCTCTACTACTTACTTTATGGCTAAGGATGAAAGATTTGGAAACATTTATTCGAGGTAATATATATTAAAATTTGGAAACATTTATTCGAGGTAATACTGTATATATTTTGCTGAAATTACATCATCTATCATTATTATTACTACTTGCTAAGCTACAACCCTAGTTGGAAAGGCAAGATGCTATAAGCCCAGGGGCCCCTAACAGGAAAAATAGCCCAGTGATGAAAGGAAACACGGAAAAAATGAAATATTTTAAGAACAGCAACATTGAAATAAATATTTCATAAATAAACTATAAAAACTTTAACAAAACATGAAGAGAAATTAGATAGAATAGTGTGCCCGAGTGTACCCTTAAGCAAGAGAACTCTATGCATTCTTTAGAATTTTCTTTAGAACTCTGTCCCTTTCTTGGTGAAGACTTGATAACTATATGTCAGAAGTAGGGCTTTGTCCTTAACCCTTTTACCCCCAGGCTCTTTGGAAATTTCCAACCCTTAACCCCCAGGGGGTTATTTTTTCCCAGCACATTTTGCAGTGTTTTTTTTTTTTTTTAAATTGCTCTAACAGCCTTAATTTTTGTCATAGAGAGGTCAGGTTGGTCTCATTCTCTTGGAAAATGCCTGAATTTTCTCAAAAAATTATCAAAAAATATGAAAAACAAATTTTTATAGCATTTTTTTGCAAGGACGTACCGGTACGTCCATGGGGGTAAAGAGATGGGTTTTGTGAAACGTACCAGTACGTCCTTTGGGGTAAAAGGGTTAACTTTCCCTTAAAACATAATAAACAGCTCCAGGTTGAAATATAATCAACTAGTTATGGCAAGAAGTTAAGACGGGTTATTTTGAAAATACTGTACAACTGACAGGTCAAGGTTAACAGATTGTCAACAGGTCATGATTAGATATTACCCCTTTTACCCCCAAAGGACGTACTGGTACGTTTCACAAAACTCATCCCTTTACCCCCATGGACGTACCGGTACGTCCTTGCAAAAAAATGCTATAAAAATTTTTTTTTTCATATTTTTGATAATTTTTTGAGAAAATTCAGGCATTTTCCAAGAGAATGAGACCAACCTGACCTCTCTATAACAAAAAATAAGCCTATTAGAGCAATTTAAAAAAAAATATACTGCAAAATGTGCTGGGAAAAAAATAACCCCCTGGGGGTTAAGGGTTGGAAATTTCCAAATAGCCGGGGGGTAAAAGGGTTAATAGATGAGGTATGGGTGAAATAATGTTAACAGGATGAATGTAAAAGATAGCCAACAGGTCCTGTTTAAAATTGCGTCATTTTGAATAGAAACAGCTGAAACCATCATGTCGACAGAAAAAGAACTGACGCATGAATTTCCACTGGGTGACGACAAACTTCAGCCTTCCAGGCCAGAGACTATGATCTGTAAGAAGGAATGCTAGAGTGCAGTACTTAGCTGCTTTACCTAATAAAACAGTCACATTCTTGGAGATCTATCTGAATAATTATGCATGACCTAGAAAACAGATTATCAAACATATCTTTCTACTGTATTATTCATTTAGCATATGGTTCTTTTTTGTATTATAAGATTACGTCAAATGTCTTAATATAGATTCTATATGTATGCCCCTCAGAATTTCAAAGAATCGAAAATGACTCAAGTGTATTTTCTTCTTCTTCTTCTTCTTCTTCTTCTTCTTCTTTTTCTTCTTGGAGAAACAATGAAACTAATACAATATACTTGATGACCTGATGGTCACTTTTCGTTGAACTCTGTGCATATTTATTACAGTCTTATTTCCGTTCAATATCTTTAATTTTCATCATATAATATTTCAATTGTGAGAAACAGCAGAAAAGATGTATGACCTAAACTAAGAGTAATTTTCTGCTAGATAGAGAAGAGCTAGTTGGAATTTATTAGGTCATTAGTTTCAAGAAAATAAACCGCAAATGTATTCTTTTTTGTATTATAAATTCAGTGCTATCAGTATTCATGTTATATTTACATTTGAATTTAAAAGTGTTTATCATAATGTATATCATTTTATTCTCATATGTCACAGCTCCAAGGTACAGTGCAAAATAATCTCCCGAAGACTTTTGAGATGTCACTGTTATACGGCGATGGTGGCTCTTGCGACTCCAGCTTCAGCATCTATCACAACTCCGAGGACCAGCAATTCAATTCCGGCTTTAACTTGGCTCTCACGCAAGACATGACTCCCTGGGCTGCTGAAGTGAACACGTCTCTTAGGAATGATAACTACGAGAATTCCTTTGGATTAGATCTGATTGTTAAGGCTCCAGTTTTAGAAACTCCTTTTTATGGAAATCTTGTTTATAATCTCACAGAATCGGCATTGGATTTCGATATTCAAGTTGGTTTTGAAGAGAAAGTGACGCTCTCATTTACTGGTATGAAGAAGAAGCACAAGAAGATTGATAAATTTCAAGGAACAATTGAAATGGATTCTCCATGGAATGACCCCTTGGTTGTGAATATTACCGGAAATTACGATTCGGAAAATGTTGCTGTTTCTGCCGATTTCAAATCGTCATTGCCTGTCGTTGAATCTTTCGTTATCGGGTGTGATGTCAAGTTTATATACCCAGGGGAAACTAAAGTGGAGTTCCAGCTCAATCACGATGAAGTTCAAGCATTAATGTCATATCATCAGAAGCTTTCTAGCTATGGTTTCTTAAATGATCTCGAAGGTTCTATAAACACATTCACAATTACTTATGACTTAAAAACAGAATGGGATTATTATTATAAACTTACTAAAGCAGATGGAAAGCTCTCTCTGTTAAACATCAAGGATCACGACCTAGAAATTACCCTCGGTTTCAAACAAGATTCAGGCGTATTCGTTTCACAAGTATCTGGATTATGGGATGACCAACCGTTTAAGTTTGGATATACTTCTGACTATAAGCAGCCTTTTCAATGGTCATATGACATAGAAATTTTCATCCTGGGTTTTGACGATATGATTAAAGCTAATACCTCCCTAAATGCTGTGGATAGTTTATCACAAGTAGATTTCAAACTCCATTTCAACTCCCCTTTTACTGATGGATATGATATAAAGTACAGTGTTAAGACAGAAGGCGATCAAACTGACTATGAGCTTGATTTTTTGCAAGCATCATCGTCCCTTTTTAAAGCAATGCTTAAAACAAAAGGTCCCTTGGAGAAGGAGATGTCCGACATAGATTTGAAAGTGACAGGCGTGTTTTTAGAAGAAATGGAACTCGCCTGGCAACATAATTTCGTATCTGGACATTTAGCATCGCTCGGGTTCACGTATGGATCTGATTTCTATGTTCAGGGAAAGACTCACTGGGAATTGAATGATGAGTGGTTTAACAAAGAATTTGTTTCATATCATCTTTCAGCGAATGTCACTGTGACAGACCCCCAGTTTCATTCAGCTGTTGTACTGGATTTAAAATCAGATTTTGAAGGCGAGATCTCCATGTATTTTAATGACTATTCGGCTCACTTGAAGAGTAACATTTTTCATGGAATAGTTTTCCAAGCAGAAGCAGCCATTCCTGATGCAAAATACAAGACTGAATTAACTTACGAAAAGGGAAAAAATATAATCCCTGACATTACCTTTGTGGTTATGAGCAATGATGTAAATCTTGTCAGTTTGAAAATAAAGTTCATATCTGTATATCCTCAGTTTGATGCTGTGGTCACGGCTGCGTATGCTAACGAAGACAACAGTACTTTCTACAGTGGAAATCTTCTGTTAACAGCAACTCTAGATTATGATTACGGAATCAAAGGACAAGCAAAACTAACCACCAATGTGGAAGGTTTTGAAAACCACACTCTTAGCATTGACACTGATCTCAAGAAAAAGGATGACCACTACGGAGGTTTCTTTACTGGCCATTTGCAATTGAATGATGAGGTTTATGAGATTAGTGGCAATGCTTCTTTGACTTTGAATTTTGATAAGAAAATAATGTTTGAATTGGGAGCAAATTACAATATACCTTATGAGGGAGAGATGTATAAATTAGACATGGGTGTCTTTTTCACATTAACAAAAATAGACTGTCGCTTTAAGGCAACTGTTGTGCTTGACGAGGCATCCCCTCCATGGGCGTTGTCACTACAATACAGATTTCGTAACAAAAGATTAAACGGATATATTACGCTTGGAGATGGAAGGAAGTATACCATCCTCATTAAACTTGATAGCAAAATTCTTCACATCAATACTGAAATTGTGGAAGCGGATGAATCTACCTTCAAAGTTCTTCAAGGCAATATCAACTGGATCATCAGACCTGCAAAACAGCAGGTCAATATGAATATGAATTCTGATTTTCCTGCCATTAAAAAGATGACAGGTCAGCTCACCATAAGTCGTTTAGCGGGAACATTGAAGATGGCTGTTAATGAAGAGAAAGCCACTGTTCAGATGAGATTAATCAAAGCCACAAAGGATCCGGGCAAAATCTACATTACTATTGATAGCGAAATATACGTGCCACTGTCAGCCATTATTGATTTCAGCTTTTCCTATCACGAAGAAGGTTTTAAAACCGATTTAGTCGTTGATTGGAATGACGAAAAGGGTTGGATAACGGCCAGTCTTCTCGTTGGCTTGCCAGAATCGTATCTGAGGTTCACCACACCCCTTGAGAGTTTTGATAAGTTCAATTTGACAGTGAATGCACAGACGCACGATTCGTACAACTTGACAGTTGCACTGGAGGTGCCCCAGTTCTGCTTTGAATTTGATGCCATGGCTGGACTTGATTTTAAAAAGTTATCCACTGAAGCTGTAATCAATTTAGAGTGCAGTGATTCCAGTACGTATAAATTTCTTTACAAGTACAGTATAATCCCCGACGAACCCCTGAACATCTTGATAAACCTGGATTTGGATGGTTATAATGCATTTGAATTTGACTTCTCGGTTGATTTAAAGAAAAACGGAGTTGGTGCAAAGTTGGAAGGAACGGTGATGGACGAATATAAATTAGGAGCAGCGTTGTCGGCGTCATATTCTGCAGTAAAAGGTGACTTAAGCGTATTGTTCCGTGTTTATGAACCTTCTTCTAACAGTACACTTTCCCTCTTTGAAATCTATCATTCGGGAAGTCATTCAGAGATGCAGTTTGAGTTCCTTCAGGAGAATAAGATAATGGTTAAGGCTTTCTATGAGATAATGCCTAATAAGGTTAACATTACAAGCAGCTATTCTCATGAATTGCTTGGTCATCCACTGAATATAAAGTTTTCAGGTAATGGCAACTATGCAAAAGATGCCGGTACACTAGAAATCCAATTAGAAACCGATCAATCTTACGATAAGGTTGATTTTTCAGCAGGTTATAAACTGAAGGAAGACCTTAGTGGAACTGCAACTTTCGACTTGACTACCCCCACTGGCAATGTCACTCTTGAAGGTGTCTATGAAGTCACAGCAAATTCCAGATCTGTTACAATAGATATGACATCTAGCCTCCATTCATTCCAGAACTACCATTATGAGTTGGTACATAAGAAAGAGGGAACAGAGAGCATGGTAAATAAGAAAGAGGGAACAGAGAGCATCAAATTTATCAGTGTTCAAGATGAAACTAAGTTCGAGTTTCAGGGAGAAGTATCAAAATCCCCGAACACTATGACACTGAATCTATTCTTTGATACTCCCTACCAAAGTTTTGAAACCTTCAATCTTACGATTACTTACCCTAAATCAAATCCTTTAGTAAATGCGTACAAGCTGTATTTAAACATTTTGTCTGATGGAGAATCATACACGCTCAGAGTTGACCAGGAACACGATAATGCTTGGAAGACCTATAACTTAAAGGTAAATGTTTTTGGACCATATGATGCTATTAAGAACGCAACACTTAGTTTGGATTATGACTCGGAGGGTCAAGTGTCTCTTGGCCTCGAAAGTCGAAGAGGCCGTCTCGGTATCGATGCGATTTGGAGGCAAGGGAGGTCGCATAGAAATGGAAGAGTAAGATTAGATCTTTCTTATTTTGATCAAGGAGAATATATATTAGATGCTGAAATAGCATATCGTATGTCTGATTCACAAGGATTCAAGCTAGTTCATCAGAAATCTAAGCAAGACTTTGAGTTACGGGCTGTGATGGGTGAAGATTACAAAAGTGGGCTGTTAGGCCTCACTGTTGCTGATCTGAATTCAGACAAGGAAAATAAAACCTATTCCCTGCGCTATGCATACGATGACACGCTTAATGTACGAGGCCAATTTGAGGATCATGAGGTATTGTTAACATTAGAAACTTTTGGTTTTCCTTACTCCTTTATGGCTGGGAAGTTACTGATTAACACAAGCTTCAAAAATTATGAATCTTATGAGGGTACCTGGAGCATAGGTCAGCAAGGAAGTGTTTACAAAGCAGAAATGCAAGTTGATATCAACGAAGAAGGACTCATCATGTTTGATGCTGCACTGGACACAAAGGCACACTCTGTCGCAACACCATGGGACAGTGTAAAACTAGACATCTTGTTTGAATCGCCGTATACCCTTTCCCATCATTTCCACGCCGAGTACCAATTGAAGATTCTCACCTTTACTGCCTCTTATAAGCATGGCATTGACACTTTCCATATCGATGCTTTTGCCAACCTTCATTCCCCTTCTGGCACAGTGAAACTCATCGGCAAATTGCCAGTGTATGGGTTATCATCATTTGACATCAGACTGGGATACTCTTTAGCTGAACAAAGCTCAATTAATATAATGGTATCAATAGAGGAGACAACTTTTGAATTTACCTTTGGTTTGTCACCGGCAAAACTTGAAGGGTCATTTAAAGCATCTGTGGTTTCTCCTTTCATAAATCCACTGGGGCTAAGTATAACCTGGTCATATTCACACTCTGCCCTGGTTTTCGAAATTAGATCATACTATGGGGCTGTGAAAGGTAGCGCAAAATTTAGTTTAAAGTACTCGGAAACTTTTGTCGATTTTGAAGCTGAAATCATCCCCAAACTCATCGAGCATTTCACTCAACTTAGAACACCCTCTAGGATAACAGGTATCATGAAATATGATATATCTGATCCATCTAAGATGTATGGTTCTGTGGTTTTGACAGCGGATGAACATATCATTGAGTGTAAATCTGACCTTTCAGTGAGGAAAGAGAAAATTTCATTAAATGCTGCTGGGTTGGCAGAAGTCTTCGGATTCACTGGCAATGTTACTTTAGAAGCCAAGACAAGCAAAGATGCTTTTGATGTTAAAATCAATGGAAAAGTTACTGGATTGAAGCCTTTTAATATTGTGGCGACGCGAAATGCTTTCCAATTCCAGCTTGTCTGGGATTATGACTTCAAAACAGTACTTGATGCAACATTAAGCTATGATAACTCAAAAGTTATGTTCTACTGGGATAAATACAGTAATTTTAACATCACCGGTTATAAGAAAGACTTGAAGAAAGGAACTGAAATTGGCTTGGACTTTGTCAACCACAAGATGCAAACCATAGTTTTGCAGGCGTGGTACGTCGAGGCCAAAGGAAACAGGCTCAGTATTGCCGTCAACAGCTCGTGGACGGACCCGTTCTCGCTGCGTGCAGCCTATCAAGGTAACAAGATCAATCTCAAGATGAAGCATGGAGAAAAGGAGTACAGCCTCTCGACGAAATATGTGTACCGTCCTACGGAAATGAAAGCGACTGTAGATGTGCAATTTGACAGTACAGAAGATCCTCTTAACCCTTTGGTTATAAATGCCTTCTATGATCTTAAAGACTTTTATGCCGGGAATATGAGAGCCATGAAAAATCTGACTCACGTGTCCATTAAATGGGGAGAGAAGACAGACATATTTGTACAGGGACTAAGGGATCCCAAGCACACGGACATGATAATTAGTGCAAACACGCCACTAAAATATTTACCCAAATTAGATATAGGAATTAAATGGGAAGTTATTAATAATAATAAATACTTCCTCCTCGATTTTGCCGGCTACTTGGAATGGTCTAAGAAGATTGTCCTTGATGGCTTAACAAAAGTTTCAAAGGATTTAAGTGTTGCTGATGTAAAATGGTCTCTGAACACTCCTCTGGCCTTCCTAGGAGAACTTACTGTCGGTGTGAAGTGGAAGGAAGGGCATGCAGAATCTCTGTTCTCTTATAATAACAAAATGTGGAAACTTGAATGTGACTATAAAATGAGCCCATTTTCCAGTACGGTATCTCTCCAAACTCCCATAAATGGTTTTGAAAAGATTGTTCTTGAGCTCTCTCTTACTACGGAACAAAGGATTGAAATTCACGCCGACTTATCCTGGCCAGAATCAAATACTATAGGGCTTATAATCAAAATGGAGAGAGGAAAGGTGGAAGCTGGTTTGATAACGCCTTGGTCGCCCATCAAAAGCGTCTCATTCTCTGCATCAGTTAGAACAGAAAGTGAAGAGATGTTAGCTTCAGCCAAACTGCAGTGGGATCAAAGGAGAGCTGAAATGTCCTTAGGACTCTCGCCCACAAGATATGACTTTGCATTCAAATATTATGTGGATGTTGAAGAAGTCGGTGTCATCAAAGCTGGCTATGGCACTGAGAATGGGAAAACCATTCTTGCCCTTGCAATGAAAACCCCATATGATATTTTAAAGAAATTTGATGTTGTATTTAGTTTTAGCCAAAAATTTTTCATTCTAAAACTGAACATAAATGGCAATGAAAGTACTGCTGAGGGTATAGTCAGTGTAGATAGAATAATCATCAAGGGTGAAACGCCATATTTTGGTAACTTATCCATATCATTGGAAGCGGATACTAGTTTGAGGGAGATGTCTGTGATTGCTACCTTTGCCTCTTCAGAGGAAAGTTCTCCATACAACGCAACTTTCATGTATAAATTAACAAATTATCCACTTATGTTTAAGTCAATGTTTGAGATAAGAACAGATGAGACATTGGCTTCTGCTGTCATTGAATATGTTGAGAATTTAACTGTAACGATAGATATCTTCAAAAGCCATCTTGAGATGAAGTTGATAATTCCAGACAGAAAAGGAAGCAACTTGCATATTCATTTTGAATCAGATGACCTAGAATTAGAATCTATGAGCCTTGACCTAAGTGGGAAGTACGATTCGTATTCTAAGAACGCCAATGTCACTGGTGCGCTGACATTCAAGCTCAAAGACCAGTTCCTCTCCAGGCATGAATTAAGTATACAAATCCTCAATGATAGAGAATATATTTTAACAACTGTCGAGTTATACAGCGCTTATTTCTCTGACCCGTATGAATTAATACTAAAAATACCAGTTTATAATATCTTTTCATGGGCAGGCCAATTTGATTTATCACTAAAACAAGGCAGTGAACTACTTTATAGACTGTTTTATGAAACGTACGTGACGAAAGGATTTTCCTCTGAAAGGCACCTTTTGATTCTTACGCCAGACTGGGAATCTCACGTCAGGGTCTTTTTGGCAAGTGGTTCACTTACTGTGTCTTTCTCTTACCCTGTACCTGCGACTGAACACAAGTTCCTCCTTACGTGGACCGATGATTTAAGTCTTGAGCGATTCAACCTCGGGGCCCAAGTGATATCTCCTGCCCTTGATACTGGCGAATACAAGTTTGACTTGAAATTCAGCCTTAGAGGCTTCATTCATTTGAAGCTGGAAAGTGATTTAATCTTGGGGACAACAAAGACTTCCCTTCAAAGCCAATTCAATTACCACGAAGCTCAGCACAAAGTGAGATTTGAAATTCAGTTGACGTCACCTTTCATTGGTGATCATTCTTTGGAGTTTGATGTAGTCTTCGAAAATAATATTGAGGCAACAGGCAAGCTCGCTTCGCAAGAAGTGGAACACACTGTCAGATTAACAGTAGATCTTGAAAACAACAGTATCACATTAGTTGTAATGTCACCATTTATATCTGAGGAAGAGGTGGTCATGACTGGAAAGTTGGTCAGAAACAGATTTTCGTCCTACACATTAGAAGGAAAATATACATCAAAAGACGCTGAATATACTTTTGAAGGAAACTTTGAATATATCGAGTATAAGTCCATGGCATTATCAGCTAACTTTACTCACAATGGAGAAGAAATATTAAAAATATCAGCATCATTTACCCATGAGCAAGCATTGATCAATTATTATCTAGAAATAGAAAGCATATATAGTAAACTGAATACAATATTCAAACTTATTTACACTGAAGACCAGAATATGATTTTTGATTTTCTGTTTCAAAATGCTTTCCTTGATGTCAAATCTGTTCTACAAATTCAAAGTGAAAATTGGACAAAGAACCAAGATATACATTTTATCTTTAATAAGTTTTCCCTCGCTTTTAATGCATTTTGGGGACTGGAAAAGTCTTATGTCTTTTCACATATTGCTTACGGATCTAAAAGAATATCCCTTAAAATTAACTTCACTGACTATGGAAGGGAACTCAGGCTTTCTATTTCAACGCCTTTTGATGTGTTACACAATTTTGAACTCAGATACCGCCTAGACAGAAGCAATACCAATTTTTATTTCAACCTTGATGGCACAATTGAATACTATTTCAGCATTGCTGACGATACGTTGCTTGGTAAGGCAATAACGGCACATCTCAGAACTCCTTTTGAAGGATATGAGTTGTTTAGGTTGGAGACGCCTTCAAACAGTAGGATTCCTGGTAACTCATTGACTGCAATGATTGAGTATCCTACTGGGAAAATAGGAATTGAATTTGCCAATGATTTTCACTCTTTGATTGGAAGTAGTGACCTGAGGCTAGTCTTGTGGCTACCATCTGAAGACTATGAGATAATCTCACTCCAGTTTGCTTTTAACAAGCGCAGATTTGTAACTGAAGCAAGGGTTGGTAAATTTGGATTCACTCTTTCTTCACAGTATGATTATAAGGATGGAGCCCCAGTAGAGTTACTCCTACTTAGGCTAAATGAATATATGCTAAGAGTAATATTTAGGGGCTGGAGCGAGTTTCATCGGTTCAAGGCAAAGATACACACCGATTTACAGCTACAGGGTCTGACTGGTGAGTTGAACTCTTTAGATCTAGAATTCAATCTCTTATACGATGAACGTGTACAGTTCTATGTGAAGAGTAACTTAGAAGAACTGGTCAACTTGCATTTTGGATGGAAATCTCATAAAGTCTTCACCATTATGACTCCTCAGCGAGGGTTAGGTTATGTTCATGTCAATGTGGAAACAAGAGATGATCTTGATGACTATAGATTAGAATTAGGATTGGCCACAAGCAGTAACTCCACAGACATGGTTCCATGGAAGGTTTACAGAATGCAAGCACATCAGGAGATTTTGAGGGGAGGTCGACACATGATGATTTCT
>NC_090744.1:115872483-115884983 GCF_036898095.1 Palaemon carinicauda | reverse complement strand
TTTTAAGAACTGTAACATCAAAATAAATATTTCCTAAATAAACTATATAAACTTCAACAAAAAAAGAGGAAGAGAAATAAGATAGATTAGTGTGCCCGAGTTTACCCTCAAGCAGGAGAACTCTAACTCCAGATTAAAAGTATTTTTCTTAGATAATTGTATATTTTAATGAACAAATATTTTAAATTAATGGGATATCTCAAAGAACAAATTAATGGGAAAATAGGAATGGGTTCCCCTCTGTATATATCCTGTTTTTTATTTTTAACATTAAGCGTACTTTCGTTTTCAGTGTTCTCGCCCATTAACCCTTTTAACCCCAGGCTATTTGGAAATTTCCAACCCTTAACCCCCAGGGGGTTATTTTTTTCCAGCACATTTTGCAGTATATTTTTTTCTAATTGCTCTAACAGCCTTAATTTTTGTCATAGAGAGGTCAGGTTGGTCTCATTCTCTTGGAAAATGCCTGAATTTTCTCAAAAAATTATCAAAATTATGAAAAAAATGTAAATAGCAGTTTTTTGCAAGGACGTACCGGTACGTCCATGGGGGTAAAGGGATGAGTTTTGTGAAACGTACCAGTACGTCCTTTGGGGGTAAAAGGGTTAAGTATCACGTACAAACATTTTCCTTGCTAAATTACAAGGTCTTTTAAGATTTTCGGTGATCAATCTACTCTGAAGAAGTGTTTTAATTTTTTCATTCTACTTTTTTTCGAGTATTGTAATCCTGTCTGGTCTAAAGCTACTGATTCTCATCTTAATTTGTGGGACAGAAACTTACGGTCTGTTAAATTTCTTATTCCTGATCTAGATATTAGTCTCTGGCACCGTCGTTCAATTAGTTCATTATGCATGCTGCATAAGTTTTTTTTATAATTCTGACCATCCTTTACATTCAGATCTTCCCGGACAGTTCCCTGCTGTTCGTAATACTAGGCGTGCAGTTAATTCTAATAGTCAGGCCTTCTCCATCTTGAGACTCAATACTACACAGTATTCTAGAATAATAATAATAATGATAATAATACTGTTGATCATTTGTTTGTGAATCAAGAATTACATTACGGTACTTGCTATTTTGATGCATATTTTATCAATATTTTCATTAGATGCTAAAATTTTTTTGTAAGGGCCCTCTAATTTTTAAAAGCTAATTTAATGAATTAAGTCTGGTATGTCCCAAGGAGTTTTGAAAACAGCTCTAACGTGGCTTAGAATTATTACAAGCAGAGGTAGTATTCATGTTCCAGATAGACTCTACAATTTTAATTAGCAATATAATTTTTTGATGCACACAGGTACGGGGGAGAGCTGGTGGAAGCCATGACTGGAAAGTGTTGGGAGAGCATCAGCAATCAAGCGGCCGAGGTGATTACGTCTGTCCAGGAGGTAAAGATACAAAAGTCTCGTAAAAAAAATGCTGACAAAAGATACATGCATCTATGAAAAAGGATATGGAAGGCTCTATGAAAAAGGATATGGAAGGCTCTATGAAAAACGATATGGAAGGCTCTATGAAAAAGGATACAGAAGGCTCTGAAAAAGGAGCAAAGTCTCTCAAAAAGATAGAGTCTCTGAAAAGGATACAAAAGTGTATGAAAAGAAATAGGATGAAATAGAGAGCTGGGAAGGAAGAGGCCATATTTGGAGAGGACATTTATAGCTATATCTTTACATCGATTTAGTTAAAAATTGTCCTAACTAAGGGATTTTGACGTAGGAAAAATCTATTTCTGGGCGAGAGACCTGTGCCGCCCAGTGAAATGCTCCTTTTACATCACTTCTAAGGTAATAACTCCTTTTCATAGCAGTTATTACCTTAGAAATAATGTAAAAGGAGCATTTCACTGGACGGCACAGGTCGGAGCCCAGAAAAATCTTTTTTGAAAAATAGATATTTCATCATTGGCAAAAATCTCCATTATGTACTAGCAGTATGTGTCCTTGGGTTGGAGGGTAGAAATCGGGCCAATATTTTCTAGCAATAAGTTATAGCTTAGGATATCTTGTACTGGCAAATTGAAGGTATGCACATGAATATGTGTCACAACGGCAGCCAATATGAACAGGGATATTGATTGTGTATGAAAGATAAGAAGATAAAAAACCGTTTGAATAAACTTTTTTGCTTGGTATGTATTGTGTAAGAAAAATTTAACCGTTTATTGAAATGTCACTTCTAGCATGATTGAAATTTTATGTTTTAAGAGCCTTTCATTAATGTTTTCTGCGAAAGAAGCCGTGTAGAAACTTAGTAAAGTCATATTTGGTCCATGAAGGTTTAAGATAAGAATGAGCTTCGTTGTATGAATTCCATTTGAGAATTATTTTGAAGTGCCGTTGGTCGCTTTGGAGAGTTAAATTTGCTGTTTAAAGGTCCCAGGAAAGCTTTAGCTCGAAACAGTTTGTCAAACTTGGATTTTGCTAATGAATACTTTTATAAAAAAAAAAAAAAAAATGCCATAGATGACTTTTAAAGCACATTTTTGCATGTTGTGATTTATGAATGAATAAATTGTTAATGATATTGTAGTAAAACTATGCAAGAAATACGTCTGATGAAATGTAAATACAAATGAATAGATACTAAAGAAATGCTTGAGTAATGAAATTCCATAATTTTATAGGCAGCTGTAGTCTGAATATTATGATAATTTTTATATAAAACATTTAATCAATATTATCGTAAAAATGTCTTCCAGATGGGCAGTGGCATTGCAGAGTTCTTCACTGCGTTCTTGCAAGCAGAGGAATTCTACAATCGCTTTGTCTCCATCAAGGATAAGATTGTGGAATTGGCTTTGCAGATGTGGAATCACATCGAAGGTAACATTCTGGAACTTGAAGAAAACTAAACGAATAATTCCTGATTTTTTGTGGTCTTGCACAAACACTGTTGAAGTTTTACTGTTGTTGATGCTTTATTATTATTATTATTATTATTATTATTATTATTATCATCATTACTACTTGCTAAGCTACAACCCTAGTTGGAAAAGCAGGATATGCTGTAAGCCCAGGAGCTCCAAAAGGGAAAGTAACTCAGTGAGGAAAGGAAATTAGGAAAAATAAAATATTTTAAGAACAGTAACATTAAGATAAATATTTCCTATATAAACTATAAATACTTTAACAAAACAAGAGGAAGAGAAATAAGATAGAATAGTGGGCTCAAGTGTACCCTCAAGAAAGTTCATTGCCGTTTCTCACTGATAGCTCATAAGAGTGTCCTCATCTATATGATTTGTTTATTTTTTTCTTTCTTTTTAGGTGCCATAATGATGCTGAATGAGACTCTTCTCGGATACTTTGACCTCCTATCAACAATGTTCACAGACAGTTCCACTCAGATTGTGGGATTCTTTAATCAAATTAGTGCGAAAATTGAAATGAATGGATTCACAGCTTACGTAAGTATTTTTCACATCCACTTTTCGTTTGTATTTTTTTTATCGTAATTTTCTTATTTTCTTACGTTGCATTTGAATCCTGTTCACAAACAGTATAGTATTGTGTCTTGAACAGCACACTTTAGAGGTTAACCAAGGTGTACGCTTAGGCCCCAGCCACATTGCTTTCTACGCTTTATGTTTCATTGGTTTTTCTTGACCTTCAACTGGATTGGCCAATTACTTTTAACATTGCATAACTTCAAACTGCACCTCTCATCAATGAACAAAAGTATTCTAATGGGACTCATTTCTTCAATTAAAATTGCAAGTAATAATAATAATAGTAATGGTAGTAATAGTAGTACTAAAAGTGATTTAATCAAGACCTAAAACAAAATCCAGGCTCCTTAGAAACCTTGTAATAACTCTTAACAAGGAATTTTTCAATATTAAACTTACCCGATAATCATGTAGCTGTCAACTCTGTTGCCCGACAGAATTCTATGGAGGGATACGCCAGCTATCACAATACTAGAAGGGGGTGTACTTACCAGCGCCACCTGTGGCCAGGTACTCAAGTACTTCTTGTTGACACCTCCTCAATTATTCCTCTGTCGTGCTTCTGACAAGACGTTCTGGGATACGCTTATGTTCTTGGAGTATTTTCACGACTTTGGTGAAGTATTTCTCTTTGATTTCGGCTGTCGCTTTACTGGAAACTTCTATTTTAGCTTAGTTAGCTTTTGGAATTAATTTGATTAATTTTGGTGACGAAGAGAGTATGAACTCTCGTTCACCTTTCAATGGCCGACCCTTCCCTTAGACGGAAGTGTTGGTGTCTAAGAGAGTATAGACTCTTTTTCTTAATTTTGCTTAACAAAAGTTATAGATTTATTTTATATCTCTCCGCCTCTTATAGGCCTCTTCGATTAACTTCCTTTTATTATAAACTTATTAAAATTAATTTTTATATTTGTTTATATTCGACCTTCCTAATAGTAGGCGGTCTTTTCTTGGTACCGAAGTTAATTATCGTGAGCCCGTCATTTCGGTTTTACCTGTTAACATATTATGCTATTTTAAGGTCTTTGAAAGAATTTCTTTGATAGTCTCGTACTTTTTCAAAGTTGAACTAACGTTTTGTTTGTCTCGGCAGTTGTTGACGTTCAGAACGTTTCAACTTGCACTCTATCGTTACGATAGAGAAAGAATGTTCACGGTTTCACATTGCAGTAAGAGTAACCGTGTCTAGCGTTTTGTTCATTCTTTCTTAACTTAATGGTTTTGATCCTAATAAGGAACTTTTCTTTTTGGGAAATATTTCAGTTTTTTCCTTTAACAATAATATGTTTTAACGATATATATGATTGGGCTCTTCTCTCAGGTTCTAAGTCAAGAGAGAGAGAGAGAGAGAGAAGAGACGGAGGGAGAAAGAGGATAAACGTTTCCCTCAAGCCTGCCAGGCGTACGAGTAACGTCGTTATCGTTTTGCTCTTATCCCTAGTCTCTTTAGGGGAAGAAACTAAACGTTTCTAGAGTGATCTAGTGTTTAGTCTCTTTCCAGCCACTGAATTTTCTTTCATTAGATTTTTCTGTTACATTGTAATTCTGTTTTCGCAATTACTAACTTTTGAGAAGGATAGAATTGCGTGTTTCAGGTACAAACCACTTAAAGTTTCGAGTTCAGTGAAATAAGTGCAAACAGAAATCAAAGTGATAAGTGATTAGCGCAAAGTATGTCAGTGTTATGCGTGAGGGTACTTTTGTGCGCGCCAGTCGTCCTCCCAGTCCGGGACCTCTTGCAAGCTCCCAAGCCCAGGGGAGAAGCAATGTCGAAGGATTAAAGGGTTCGGCAGGCCTTGATCGGCGCACAGAAGTATCCTCGGTGGTTGTGGGCGTGTCTTACCGAGACCGTCACTCCCACCCGCAGACGATTGAGCCCTTATTTTGCTCGTCTGCAGAAGAGATTTAGAGGAGAAAATATAGGCAGAGTAACGCTGGTCTCAGGTCTCAAGACCTCTTAAACGTAAGTCCAGACCTATGCCAGACGTACGAAGTAAAGTTCAACAACCCGGATGCAGTCATTGGGTTAGCTCTGACTCTCCTCAGTCATCAGTTTGTCGGGCTGAGAGTGCGCCTACACTCCCCCCGCCTATGCTCGCTCCACCTGATCGCAGTACCACCTGCCAGGCGTACGACGTTGTGGACTCTACTACAGTCCATGCAAGCACAGCTTTCGGACCTGATGCGTGAGTGTCGTGCTGAGAGTGTTGCACCTCCTCCTCCTCCTGCACCGGTGGTGCACCAACCGCCTGCACCCGTTCAGCCTGTGCTGCACCCGCCTGCACCGGTGGTGCACCAACCGGCTGCACCCGTTCAGCCTGTGCTGCACCCGCCTGCACTCGCTGCACCCAGTCGCAGCACCATCTGCCAGGCGTACGATGTTGTGGACTCTACTACAGTCCATGCAAGCACAGCTTTCGGACCTGTTGCGTGAGTGTCGGGCTGAGAGTGTTGCACCTCCACCTGCACCCTTTCAGCCTGTGCTCAACCCGCCTGCACTCGCTGCACCCAGTCGCAGCACCATCTGCCAGGCGTACGATGTTGTGGACTCTACTACAGTCCATGCAAGCACAGCTTTCGGACCTGTTGCGTGAGTGTCGGGCTGAGAGTGTTGCACCTCCACCTGCACCCGTTCAGCCTGTGCTCAACCCGCCTGCACTCGCTGCACCCAGTCGCAGCACCATCTGCCAGGCGTACGATGTTGAACCTCTTTCTGTGTTCGCTGTTCCCAGTGTTGTTCAGCCTCAGCCTTCTTTAAGGCAACCTTTGGTTTGGGATCAGGAGGATTACTCCACTCTTCCTCCTCCTCCCCTGGCTGCTCCACCGGTGGTGCAACTCTCGGTGGAGGTACAACCTCTTCCACCTGTGAGTCAGTCTCCTCAGCTGCTGCACCGAGCTCAACCCGTGCACCCTGATCCTGCGCCTCAGACACCTCTGCTTGCGGGAACTTTACCTTGTTCTGCGCAACCTCGGTCTCTTCACGCTCCACTCATACCACAGGAACAGGAACTTTCTGCACCTTCCACTGTTGTTGTTCCAGCTCGTTCTGACTCTGCTGTTCAGCATACCTTACCTCCATTTTCAAACCATGGCAAAAATATGAATCATGAGTTATGAATGTAAGGTAAACATTATGTTGATTTTTAAACCCCATGCAAGCATGCATAAAGCACTCTAGCACTGGTCATGGAATTTCTGAGAATGTTAAACGCCATGCACACGCTCTGCTTTCCTTACAGCAGGCTCTGCTTACAGCAGGCTCTGCTTACTACATGCTCAGCATTCAGCATGCTCTGCATTCAGCATGCTCTGCATACAACATGCTCTGCATACAGCATGCTCTGCATTCAGCATGCTCTGCATACAACATGCTCTTCATACAGCATGCTCTGCATACAGCATACTCTGCATTCATCATACTCTGCATACCTTACCGCATGCTTCTCAACATATCTTGGGTTGTTGCCAACTCACTAGACTGTCAAGCAGTTTCATAACGTTGCCTTCTAGTCTGCTGCTTTTGCACCAGTGAACCCTCACTCAGAGAACTTAGCTTTTCTAGGATAAGGTCCCTGTAGATGAGAAAGTTCTTTTCTCCCTCCTTCTGATATTCCCTTGAGGACTCTGTCATTTGGAGGGAGCCTTTAGCTGCATAACCTCTTATGGACTTTTATTTAAGCATAACATGCTTACAGGGAAGGTAATGGTTCCACTTCAGCCGCTAATCCCGTCTGTTACCACACCTGCTCCCATAGACCTTGAGCTGTGTTGCATGACATGCAGTCCAAGCTTAGTCCTTGTTAGAGGATTTTTTGTTTACGGAGTCAATGTGTCACGGGGAAGACGTTCAACAACCAACAGAAGGGACTTGTTGTGACGCAGTGCGGCTACCTCAGCAACCCGTTAAGGAGTTGTCTGTACGACCCAGATAGTCTAGACAGATTCGGGTTGTCACTGTACTTCCTCGCTTGCCCATGATTGACAGTTTACAGACTGTGCAGCAGTATCATGATCTTGTGTCCGGCTCCGTCAGACGACTGGCTTTTAAGAGCTCCCACAAGTCGTCGCTGTCTGGAGATTTTCAAATGGACTATGGTTCTGACCAAGGAACTGGGCCTCCTGGTCAATTTTGAGGAGTCTCAGCTAGTTCCATCCCAGACCATTGTTTCCTTGGGTATGGATCTTCAGAGTCGAGCTTTTCGGACTTGTCCGTCGGCCCCAAGGATCTTCCAAGCCCTAGAATGCATCCAGAGCATGCTGAGAAGGAACCGATGCTTAGTCAGGCAGGGGATGAGTCTAACAGGGACACTTTCATCGCTGGCCCTGTTCATCGAGTTAGGGAGACTCCACCTCCGCCCCCTTCAGTATCATCTAGCTGCTCACTGGATAAAGGACATGACGCTAGAGACGGGCTCAGTTCCTGTTTCCGAAGAGATGAGGTCTACTCTAACGTGGTGGAAGAACAGCATTCTTCTCAAGGAAGGTCTACCTTTGGCTGTTCAGACCCCCGACCACCGTCTCTTCTCGGACGCATCGGACACGGGCTGGGGTGCGACACTGGACGGACAGGAATGCTCGGGAACATGGAATCAGGAGCAAAGGACACTTCACATCTATTGCAAGGAGTTGTTGGCAGTTCATCTGGCCTTGATAAACTTCAAGTCCCTCCAGCTTAACAAGGTGGTGGAGGTGAACTCCGACTACACCACAGCCTTGGCTTACATCTCCAAGCAGAGAGGGACTCATTCGAGGAAGTTGTTCAAGATCGCAAGGGACCTCCTCATTTGGTCAAAGATCGAAAGCTCACGCTGGTAACGAGGCTCATTCAGGGCGATATGAATGTCATGGCAGATCGCCTCAGCCGTAAGGGTCAGGTCTTCCCCACAGAGTGGACCCTTCACAAGAATGTTTGCAGCAGACTTTGGGCCCTGTGGGGTCAGCCAACCATAGTTCTATTCGCTACCTCGATGACCAAGAAGCTCCTCTTGTATTGTTCTCCGATTCCAGACCCAGCAGCAGTTCGCGTGGATGCCTTTCTGCTGGATTGGTCCCATCTCAACCTGTATGCATTCCCGCCGTTCAAGATTGTCAACAGGGTACTTCAGAAGTTCGCCTCTCACAAAGGGACACGGTTGACGTTGGTTGCTCCCCTCTGACCCGCGAGAGAAGGGTTCACCGAGGTACTGCAATGGCTGGTCGACGTTCCCAGGACTCTTCCTCCTAGAGTGGACCTTCTGCGTCAACCTCACGTAAAGAAGGTACACCCAAACCTCCACGCTCTTCGTCTGACTGCCTTCAGACTATCGAAAGTCTCTCAAGAACTAGAGGCTTTTCGAAGGAGGCAGCCAGAACGATTGCCAGAGCAAGGACGACATCCACTCTCAGAGTCTATCAGTCTTAATGGGAAGTCTTCCGAAGCTGGTGCAAGGCCAATGCAGTTTTCCTCAACCAGTACCACTGTAACCCAGATTGCTGACTTCCTGTTACATCTAAGGAACGTAAAATCCCTATCAGCTCCTTCGATCAAGGGTTACAGAAGTATGTTGGCAGCGGTTTTCCGCCACAGAGGCTTGGATCTTTCCTCCAACAAAGATCTACAGGACCTCCTTAGGTCTTTTGAGACCTCAAAGGAACGTCGGTTGTCCACTCCAGGCTGGAATCTAGACGTGGTCCTAAGGTTCCTAATGTCATCAGGATTTGAACCGTTCCAATCAGCCTCTTTTAAGGACCTCACATTAGAAACTCTTTTCCTCGTGTGCTTAGCAACAGGTAAAAGAGTAAGTGAGATCCACGCCTTCAGCAGGAACATAGGTTTCACATCTGAAACGGCTACATGTTCCTTGCGGCTCGGTTTTTTTTTGGCTAAAACGAGCTTCCTTCCCGTCCTTGCCCTAAGTCGTTCGAGATCCCAAGCCTGTCCAACATGGTGGGGAACGAACTAGAGAGAGTACTTTGCCCTGTTAGAGCTCTTAAGTACTATCTAAGAAGGTCAAAACCATTACGAGGACAATCAGAAGCCTTATGGTGTGCTATCAAGAAGCCTTCTCTACCAATGTCTAAGAACTCAGTTTCTTACTACATCAGGCTTCTGATTAGAGAAGCAAATTCTCATCTGAAGGAAGAAGACCTTGCTTTGCTGAAGGTAAGGACACATGAAGTGAGAGCTGTGGCTACTTCAGTGGCCTTCAAACAGAACCGTTCTCTGCAGAGTGTTATGGATGCAACCTATTGGAGAAACAAGTCAGTGTTCGCATCATTCCATCTCAAAGATGTCCAGTCTCTTTACGAGTACTGCTACACCCTGGGTCCATTCGTAACAACGAATGCAGTAGTAGGCGAGGGCTCAGCCACTACATTCCCATAATTCCATAACTTTTTAACCTTTCTCTTGAATACTTTTTATGGGTTGTTCGGTCGGCTAAGAAGCCTTCCACATCCTTGTTGATTTGGCGGGTGGTCAATTCTTTCTTGAGAAGCGCCGAGGTTAAAGGTTGTGATGAGGTCCTTTAGTATGGGTTGCAGCCCTGTATACTTTAGCACCTTTGGGTTGATTCAGCCTCCAAGAGGAACGCTGCGCTCAGTAAGGAAGACGAACTTAAAAAAGAGACAGAGTAACGGTTCAATTCGACTTCCTTACCAGGTACTTATTATTTCATTGTTATTTGAGATAACTGTTATATGAAATATGGGATACTTAGCTATCCTTTAATCTTGTACACTGGTTTTCACCCACCCCCCTGGGTGTGAATCAGCTACATGATTATCGGGTAAGTTTAATATTGAAAAATGTTATTTTTATTAGTAAAATAAATTTTTGAATATACTTACCCGATAATCATGATTTAATTGACCCTCCCTTCCTCCCCATAGAGAACCAGTGGGACCGAGGAATAATTGAGGAGGTGTCAACAAGAAGTACTTGAGTACCTGGCCACAGGTGGCGCTGGTAAGTACACCCCCTTCTAGTATTGTGATAGCTGGCGTATCCCTCCATAGAATTCTGTCGGGCAACAGAGTTGACAGCTACATGATTATCGGGTAAGTATATTCAAAAATTTATTTTACTAATAAAAATAACATGTTTATTATGATACCTTGAGCAGTCTAGTGTGAGTGGAAGTGGGTTATAGCAAGATATGAAAATTCAGCTGTGTGGCCATAATGATGAAAGAGAAAACTTTCTTTCCATCTCAATTTCTAGTTGTTTTTATAGTGAAGTCAAGTGACCACTCGTATCCAAGGAGCAGTTTTGTCAGCAATAACTAAAACCGTAGATAGTGATAGGATATTTGAGTTACTGGATACTATGCAACCCCAAGTACTGTAGTAGTCCTTATAGTCCAATGATTCAAAGCTCATTTTCTTTTCTGTAGATGAAGATAGCCAGTGTGTGAGCTCAAACTTTATAGAAATCATGTAGATAATTTCATCACAAATAAAACCCAGTTAGAATTATAATACAAATGCATTCATGTGTCCAAATTTAACAGGAAAAAATTATTGAGATAGAAAGAATTCTAAGATATATTTCAAGCACCAAGGCAGATTAAATAGGCAACCCAAAATCCTTATATATTTTATGCCATATAAGTAGCATCAGTAGGGGATTCAGCGTTATGAAGCTTCATCTGTGGTGGATAATGTGGGAGGGTGGGCTGTGGCACCCTAGCAGTACCAGCTGAACTCGGTTGAGTCCCTTGTTAGGCTGGAGGAACGTAGAGAGTAGAGGTCCCCTTTTTGTTTTTGTTTCATTTGTTGATGTCAGCTACAGCCCAAAATTGGGGGAAGTGCCTTGGTATATGTATGTAGGTATAAGAAAAATGGAAATGAATATGGAGGTAAAGACTGTTCTCAACCAAGAAGAAACTATAGACCGGCTCCTAGAAGGCTGGATAAATAATGTAAGGTTTAGAATACCTTAAAGAAATTGAAAGGTCAATTTTACTTTTAGGTGACCGAGAATTTGGACTTCGTCAGAGAAGTGATCTTAGCTGCCTTTGACACCGTCGTAGGATTGGCAACAGAGCAGTTCGAGGCATTGAAGACTTCTGCTGCAGGCAATGCTGCCTTTGAGTACATCAATGCCATGGCTGGCAATGTCTACGAACAGGTCAGATTACAGTTAGATTTCAAAAGTGTTAACGCCAGTAGTATTTATAAGTTTATTGAAGGGTAAAGAAGTTTGTGTTCCTAGTGTGCTTTGCTTACCCTTTACTTCTTTGATACAGTATACAAGTAATGCCTCAGGATATGAATCAATTCATTCTGGAGTGGCTTTCGTAACATGATTTTTTCGTATAATAAAATAGAGCCAATGTACTTAACCTAACCATGCAAATTTTGTTTTGTATCCTGAGGATGTTTTTGTAATATGAGGTGGAAAAATCTTTGTCCTTTTGTAAAATGAGTTTTTTGCTTACAGAAACTTTCGTATCTACAGGTTTCAGTGAGTCTTTTCATTTTCTTACTCAAAAGTTTATTAACCCTTTTACCCCCAAAGGACGTACTGGTACGTTTCACAAAACTCATCCCTTTACCCCCATGGACGTACCGGTACGTCCTTGCAAAAAACTGCTATTTACATTTTTTTTTCATAATTTTGATAATTTTTTGAGAAACTTCAGGCATTTTCCAAGAGAATGAGACCAACCTGACCTCTCTATGATAAAAATTAAGGCTGTTAGAGCAATTTTGAAAAAATATACTGCAAAATGTGCTTGAAAAAAAATAACCCCTGGGGGTTAAGGGCTGGAAAGTTCCGGTTAAGGGCTGGAAAGTTCCAAATAGCCTGGGGATAAAAGGGTTAAAGGGTGATATTCTAACTTTGACTTGTATCAACCTTCTATTGGGCCTGTTCCATAATTGTACATATCAATATTATTTTCCTTAGTTTATTTAATGTTATTCCTTGGAGGCCATAGCATTGGATTGATAGAAATTTATCTTTTCATCTTTCAGGTGATGATGGTATGGAACAGGTGGCGGCACGAAGAGAGAAAAGACCTGGATACCTTAGAACGCATCGCTTTCTCAATTTTTGACA
>NC_090744.1:115619983-115869983 GCF_036898095.1 Palaemon carinicauda | reverse complement strand
ATATTTCGGCAGGTGAGTTGTCAAACAAGTCTCGAGAAGCTCCCATACAATGAAAAACGTGATTGCTTAGCTTGGTGGAATAGACAAGCTAATGGAAATATAAATCTTCTAAATGGTTTACTTCAAACACTTTCTTTGCGTACATCACCTCAAGTGGTACGTTTCACAAAACTCATCCCTTTACCCCCATGGACGTACTGGTACGTTTCACAAAACTCATCCCTTTACCCCCATGGAGGTACTGGTACGTTTCACAAAACTCATCCCTTTACCCCCAATGGACGTACTGGTACATTTCACAAAACTCATCCCTTTACCCCCATGGACGTACTGGTACGTCCTTGCAAAACACTGCTATTTACATTTTTTTTTTCATATTTTTGATAACTTTATAAGAAACTTCAGGCATTTTCCAAAAGAATGAGACCAACGTGACCTCTCTATGACAAAAATTAAGGCTGTTACAGTAATTTAAAAAATATATATTGCAAAATGTGCTTGAAAAAAAGAAAACCCCTGGGGGTTAAGGGTTGGAAAGTTCCAAATAGCCTTGGGGTAAAAGGATTAATCTATTCAATAATTTCACTATTAACCCTTTTACCCCCAGGCTATTTGGAAATTTCCAACCCTTAACCCCCAGGGGGTTATTTTTTTCCCAGCACATTTTGCAGTATATTATTTTTAAATTGCTCTAACATCCTTAATTTTTGTCATAGAGAGGTCAGGTTGGTCTCATTCTCTTGGAAAATGCCTGAATTTTCTCAAAAAATTATCAAAAATATGAAAAAAAAAAAATTTATAGCATTTTTTTTGCAAGGACGTACCGGTACGTCCATGGGGGTAAAGGGATGGCTTTTGTGAAACGTACCAGTACGTCCTTTGGGGGTAAAAGGGTTAAGAATGTTTTAATGATGAAAATGGCAATTCTAATAAAATCTTTATCTCTAAACTCTGGTTTTGAGCAGCTAAAGTGACTGCACAAGAGAGCCATAATGGAAAATTAAAACTTGAAATTAGTGCCTGTCAAAAAGTGCCAATGAAAAGGAAAATGTATTTCAAGCCATTAAATATCAATGAATGAATTTATTTAGAATTTTATGGCAGTTTACAAGTTTAATTCTAATATACTTACATCAAAACGTTTTCATGTTTGAGCTTATAGTCCATTTTTTTTATCGAGGCAGATGTGCACCGACTCGCAGCGGTGCCCTTTTAGCTCGGAAAAGTTTCCTGATCGCTGATTGGTTAGAATTATCTCGTCCAACATATCAGCGTTCAGGAAACTTTTCCGAGCTAAGAGGGCACCGTTGCGAGTCGGTGCACATCTGCATCGCTAAAAGAAATTGACTATAGTTATAAATGATTTGAAGAAAAAAAAAAACTGCTAGATCATAGCTGTAAGTCTCATTGAACCCATTATCCCTAAAAAGTCCTGTATTTGGATACACGCTGCCTTCGGCAATATTTGAGTAGTTATTATGATTTGTATTATTATCATTACTCTATTGTTATTTTCTATAGTGAGTACACAGGGGAAAAGTATTATGAACATGCTAATTATGTCTCCACAGATTAAATTTATTATATATTTATATATGAGTCTTTCAGTCGAGAAACATGCCAAGCGCCATTTTTAAAAAGTGTCAGAAATCCCGATTGAAAATTGCCAATTTTCAATCGCGAATTATTCGGTAAATATAATAGCTAGGAGTTTCATATTTGTTATAAATAGTAGCAAATTTTATATTTATAACAAATATGAAACTCCTAGCTATTATATTTACCGAGTAATTCGCGATTGAAAATTGGCAATTTTCAATCGCGATTTCTGACACTTTTTAAAAATGGCGCTTGGCATGTTTCTCGACTGAAAGACTCGTATATGATTGATTTTGATGATTTTGTAATTTCCCCAGGCTTGGCGGGCTTTTAGGAAACTACAACTATGAGCCCTCAGATGACTTTGTTGGTCCTGATAGATCTCGCGCTCGACATCCAGCAGAACTTGGGAGAATGTGGGCGGTTTCTTTAGAATCATGCTACCAGGTAAGGCCAAGCTTGGATCCAATCAACCCAGCATATACAACTAAGGGAATAAAACTTTATTGCGGTGAAACGTTGCTTAACTCTTGAATGTTAGCGCAGAATACGCTGCGTACAACTAATGGAATTAAGATTTCATTGCGGCCGAGTGAAACGTTGCTTGACTCTTGAATGTTAGCGCAGAATACGCTGCGTACAACTAAGGGAATTAAGATTTCATTGCGGCCGAGTGAAACGTTGCTTGACTCTTGAATGTTAGCGCAGAATACGCTGCGTACAACTAAGGGAATTAAGATTTCATTGCGGCCGAGTGAAACGTTGCTTGACTCTTGAATGTTAGCGCGGAATACGCTGCGTACAACTAAGGGAATTAAAATTTCATTGCGGCCGAGTGAAACGTTGCTTAACTCTTGAATGTTAGCGCGGAATACGCTGCGTACAACTAGTGGAATTAAATCATTGCAGCCGAGTGAAACGTTGCTTAACTCTTGAATGTTAGCGCGGAATACGCTGCGTACAACTAGTGGAATTAAAATTTCATTGCGGCCGAGTGAAACTGTGCTTAACTCTTGAATGTTAGCGCGGAATACGCTGCGTACAACTAGTGGAATTAAAAATTCACTGCGGCCGAGTGAAACTGTGCTTAACTCTTGAATGTTAGCGCGGAATACGCTGCGTACAACTAGTGGAATTAAAAATTCACTGCGGCCGAGTGAAACTGTGCTTAACTCTTGAATGTTAGCGCGGAATACGCTGCGTACAACTAGTGGAATTAAAAATTCACTGCGGCCGAGTGAAACGTTGCTTAACTCTTGAATGTTAGCGCAGAATACGCTGCGTACAACTAGTGGAATTAAAAATTCACTGCGGCCGAGTGAAACGTTGCTTAACTCTTGAATGTTAGCGCAGAATACGCTGCGTACAACTAGTGGAATTAAAAATTCACTGCGGCCGAGTGAAACGTTGCTTAACTCTTGAATGTTAGCGCAGAATACGCTGCGTACAACTAGTGGAATTAAAAATTCACTGCGGCCGAGTGAAACGTTGCTTAACTCTTGAATGTTAGCGCAGAATACGCTGCGTACAACTAGTGGAATTAAAATTTCACTGCGGCCGAGTGAAACGTTGCTTAACTCTTGAATGTTAGCGCAGAATACGCTGCGTACAACTAGTGGAATTAAAATTTCACTGCGGCCGAGTGAAACGTTGCTTAACTCTTGAATGTTAGCGCAGAATACGCTGCGTACAACTAGTGGAATTAAAATTTCACTGCGGCCGAGTGAAACGTTGCTTAACTCTTGAATGTTAGCGCAGAATACGCTGCGTACAACTAGTGGAATTAAAATTTCACTGCGGCCGAGTGAAACGTTGCTTAACTCTTGAATGTTAGCGCAGAATACGCTGCGTACAACTAGTGGAATTAAAATTTCACTGCGGCCGAGTGAAACGTTGCTTAACTCTTGAATGTTAGCGCAGAATACGCTGCGTACAACTAGTGGAATTAAAATTTCACTGCGGCCGAGTGAAACGTTGCTTAACTCTTGAATGTTAGCGCAGAATACGCTGCGTACAACTAGTGGAATTAAAATTTCACTGCGGCCGAGTGAAACGTTGCTTAACTCTTGAATGTTAGCGCAGAATACGCTGCGTACAACTAGTGGAATTAAAATTTCACTGCGGCCGAGTGAAACGTTGCTTAACTCTTGAATGTTAGCGCAGAATACGCTGCGTACAACTAGTGGAATTAAAATTTCACTGCGGCCGAGTGAAACGTTGCTTAACTCTTGAATGTTAGCGCAGAATACGCTGCGTACAACTAGTGGAATTAAAATTTCACTGCGGCCGAGTGAAACGTTGCTTAACTCTTGAATGTTAGCGCAGAATACGCTGCGTACAACTAGTGGAATTAAAATTTCACTGCGGCCGAGTGAAAATACGCTGCGTACAACTAGTGGAATTAAAATTTCATTGCGGCCGAGTGAAACGTTGCTTAACTCTTGCATGTTAGCGCGGAATACGCTGCGTACAACTAGTGGAATTAAAAATTCACTGCGGCCGAGTGAAACTGTGCTTAACTCTTGAATGTTAGCGCAGAATACGCTGCGTACAACTAGTGGAATTAAAATTTCACTGCGGCCGAGTGAAACGTTGCTTAACTCTTGAATGTTAGCGCAGAATACGCTGCGTACAACTAGTGGAATTAATGAGGCCGAGTGAAACGTTGCTTAACTCTTGAATGTTAGCGCAGAATACGCTGCGTACAACTAGTGGAATTAATGAGGCCGAGTGAAACGTTGCTCAACTCTTGAATGTTAGCGCAGAATACGCTGCGTACAACTAATGGAATTGAGATTTCATTGCGGCCGAGTGAAACGTTGCTCAACTCTTGAATGTTAGCGCAGAATACGCTGCGTACAACTAATGGAATTGAGATTTCATTGCGGCCGAGTGAAACGTTGCTCAACTCTTGAATGTTAGCGCAGAATACGCTGCGTACAACTAATGGAATTGAGATTTCATTGCGGCCGAGTGAAACGTTGCTCAACTCTTGTATGTTAGCGCAGAATACGCTGCGTACAACTAATGAAATTAGGCGGCCGAGTGAAACGTTGCTTAACTCTTGAATGTTAGCGCAGAATACGCTGTGTAATATCCTAAAATACCTTAGAATATATACAACAGATAGATCTCTTAGGTCCTGTAGTGTGTAGGGTATCCTGGTGTGAAAGGACCACGAAGACAGCCCTTATAGTAAATTAAATAAATGCTTACCTAGGCTCTTGCGAATCTCTCCTATTTTTGTCTGAAGAGATTCGGGCGTGTCATTGAATCATAAAAAAATACTCCTTTTGTGTCCTAATAGATTTATAGAATATTAGTTATTAGTCACTAAAGAACTGTAGTTTACTCTTAAGTTTATTTATTGATGAGTTTATGGTGTACAGTAACCTAGATACATTAAGGATTTGTAGCTACTCGTATATCAGGACATGTTTTTACCCTTTTCCATCTTATTTGCTTCATCATCATCTTCTACGCCTATTGACGCAGGCCTCGGTTGGATTTTGCCAATCGTCTCAAGATTTTTAATCAATACTTCTCCATTCATCATCTACTTCACGCTTCATAGTCCTCAGCCATGTAGTCCGGGGTCTTCCAACTCTTCTAGTGCCTTGTTGAGTCCGGTTAAAAGTTTGTTCAACTAATCTCTCTTGGGGAGTGCGAAGAGCATGACCAAACCATCTCCATCTACCTCTCACCATGTATTTCAATTTATTTCTCTACTATTCTTCATTAAATTTACTGTATTCTAACCCCCTTTTAAAAAGCATTGTCAGTAATATTCATTCAGTCCATTTCACGTTACATTTGTAATTAATTCAGTGTTAAATTTACACTTATTTTTTTATGAATGTTACAAGATGAATAGTTTTTTATTTCATCATTATCTAACTAACCCACTTAATCAGTGACCTCTGATCAACCTCCTCTTACTTGACATTGATATTTTTCTTGTTTCCTTTTGCTTCAGTTTATTGTTTCTCTATATGCTGCTGTTTTGAAAATATTTTTCTCATTTCTGTTTTATTATTCCTTTTCTTGATTTTCTCTTTTCTTTTGTTTTTAATTTTCTTGTTTCCATCTTTGCCGTTGTATTATTGTTCTTTTTTGTTTCTCGCTTTGATGTTGATTTCTTCTTGTGCTGTTTCATTCTTTAGTATGTTTTAGGTACACCTTTAAAGTTCCTCCTTGATTTGATTTCTTCTTCTTTGTCTGCATCCTTTCCCACTTCCATGTGGGGTCGATGTTTCTGGCCAGCGTTCTCCATCTACCTCTGCCCCACACTTCATCACCGGTTAATCCCTTTGATCGAAGGTCATCCTTGATACAGTCCATCCACCTATGCTTTGGTCTCCCTCTCCTTCTCATTCCCTGTACCTCCATTTCCATCACTCTCCTCCCAATATACTGTTCATCTCTTCTCATGACATGACCATACCACCTCAGTCTACTTTCTTGGATCTTATCTGATAGTTCTCTAACTCCTGACATGACCATACCACCTCAGTCTACTTTCTTGGATCTTATCTGATAGTTCTCTAACTCCTGACATGACCATACCACCTCAGTCTACTTTCTTGGATCTTATCTGATTGTTCTCTAACTCCTGACATGACCATACCACCTCAGTCTACTTCCTTGGATCTTATCTAATCGTTCTCTAACTCCTGTGATTTGTCCGCAGGGAAACCAGATCATCAACGTGAAGGACCTAACAGCTGCCGAAGACGTTGATTCGTGCTGGCGTCTTTTCCTGTCATCCTCCAGTCCGTTCAGCAGCTGTTTCTACAGAGTTGATCCAAGGCCCTACTTCGAGCACTGCATCAAGGGCCAAAACCAACCAGATTTTGGGAAAAATGTCGAGAAGTCTCCGTGCGATGCCGTGGCTTCTTACCGCACGCAATGTTCCAGCATCGGGATACACATCTCTAATGTAGAGGAGTGCCAGGGTAAGAGATAAACGCTTCTTGTCAGACGCTTCTTGTCAGAGTAACAAAGAAGAGTCTTTTGCTAAACCTGTTCCTCACAAATGCTGAAACTGTCTTCCAAATATTAATTTTCCTTTCCTTTGTACCATGAAGTTGAAATTTTCAAACTTAATTGAAGTAAATATTTTAGACATATTGACATGACACTACCACTAATATATTGTATATTTCCAAAACTTTCCCGACAAACTTTGATCGTAAACATCTATATAAAGTATTTTCCTAACATTTTAATAATCAACTTTAGCTGTTAATAAAACAATACAGTACCTGTATACTATACAGTATACAAACTTCTGTATGCATATGTAAATGAGGACCAAAGTAATGCAAAAAAATATTTTGATATATTTGTAATTTATTACATAACTTGTTGCTCAAAATTAAGTTGAATATCAAATCTGTCTATCCCAGTGGTTCCCAAACTATCTTACCTGACGCCTCCTTTTTGCTACCAGTAGACCCGTACGCCCCCCACTCCTCTCTTTTTTTTTATATTATGAAATGATTCTTACATTTATTTCTTAGCATTGTACAGGAAAACAGATTTCTGTTTGTATTATATTTTAATAATGGAAGCCACTCAAACAAATAATAGTACATTCCAGTAACTAAAAACGAAACATTTGGTTCAAAGTGAGCGAGAAAAAGTTTGAACATTAGCAAAATTGAGTTGAAATTTCAAGAATAGATAATTTGAAAACATGGCATATAATATTTGGAAATACTTATGAGACTAAGCACAATTTCTGGTCAAATTTAGTGAGATGGATTCATGTATGTAATGACATATATTTGTTCTTTTAATGATTTTATTCTATTAAACAAGTAATTTCGAGCAGATGACTTCACGCCCCCCTTGTATCAGCCTCACGCCCCCCTAGTGGGGCGCGCCCCCCAGTTTGGGAACCACTGGTCTTTCCCGAATTGCTGTTTTCTTCATTGGTTAAATTCATACAAAAGTTGAAGTATCTTAAGCTCAGCTTAGCTCAGGATAAGGATAGGGAACTGGGGAATATGGGAGAGAGGAAGAGTACCGCTGGATAAAATCCAGTTTATAACCGGAGGCAGGTACTAGGGATGGGAAGGAATAAGGAAAAGGGAGAAAGGGAAGTACAGGAGAAGAGTAAAAGAGAGGGGCAGACCCTCTTGCGATGTTAGGTAACATGAGTCGCCACCTCAAAGTGCAGGTGACTAAATTCGAGAAAAGACAAGCAGGGAGAGGAAGGGTTTTTTGGTTCACGCAATGTCTAGCCCTGTTGCAGGAGTGTCTGTCTGGACACTATTTTGATAGTTAAAGAAAGTTATGATGGTTGAAAATTTATGATGTTTATCTTAAGCTATTAACCCTTTTACCCCCAAAGGACGTACTGGTACGTTTCACAAAACTCATCCCTTTACCAAAATGCTATAAAAAATTTTTTTTTCGTATTTTTGATAATTTTTTTGAGAAAATTCAGGCATTTTCCAAGAGAATGAGACCAACCTGACCTCTCTATGACAAAAATTAAGGCTGTTAGAGCAATTTAAAAAATATATACTGCAAAATGTGCTGGGGAAAAAATAACCCCTTGGGGGTTAAGGGTTGGTAATTTCCAAAGAGCCTGGGGGTAAAAGGGTTAATGTTCCAATTTGCCACATTTGTCAAGACTGCAGTCATACTGTACTTTCAGCTACAGATGTCATCAATTCCTATATATAGTTTAGTGTAATATTATTTGACAAGATGAAGTGTTAAAGTTTGTGTTTGGTTATGCGATAAATTCAAACATGGTAATTGGAAATACATACTTACATTCTATACAAAACAGATGTGATTATAATTAATCTTCAAATTTTCAATATTAAACTTACCCGATAATCATGTAGCTGTCAACTCCGTTGCCCGACAGAATTCTATGGAGGGATACGCCAGCTATCACAATACTAGAAGGGGGTGTATTTACCAGCGCCACCTGTGGCCAGGTACTCAAGTACTTCTTGTTGACACCTCCTCAATTATTCCTCTGTCGTGCTTCCGGCAAGACGTTCTGGGATACGCTTATGTTCTTGGAGTATTTTCACGACTTTGGTGAAGTATTTCTCTTTGATTTCGGCTGTCGCTTTACTGGAAACTTCTATATTAGCTTAGTTAGCTTTTGGAATTAATTTGATTAATTATGGTGACGAGAGAGTATGAACTCTCGTTCACCTTTCAATGGCCGACCCTTCCCTTAGACGGAAGTGTTGGTGTCTAAGAGAGTATAGACTCTCTTTCTTAATTTTGCTTAACAAAAGTTATAGATTTATTTTATATCTCTCCGCCTCTTATAGGCCTCTTCGATTAACTTCCTTTTATTATAAACTCATTAAAAGTAATTTTTATATTTGTTTATATTCGACCTTCCTAATAGTAGGCGGTCTTTTACCGAAGTTAATAAACTTTGAGCCCGTCATTTCGGTTTTACCTGTTAACATATTATGCTATTTCCGCCACAGAGTTTGAAAGATTTTCTTTGACAGTCTCGTACTGTTTTCAAAGTTGAACTAACGTTTTGTTTTGTCTCTGCAGTTGTTGACGTTCAGAACGTTCAACTTGCACTCTATCGTTACGATAGAGAAAGAATGTTCACGGTTTCACGTTGCAGTAAGAGTAACCGTGTCTAGCGTTTTGTTCATTCTTTCTTAACTTAATGGTTTTGATCCTAATAAAGGAACTTTTCAGTTTTTTCCTTTAACAATAATATGTTTTAACGATATATATGATTGGGCTCTTCTCTCAGGTTCTAAGTCAAGAGAGAGAGAGAGAGAGAGAGATAGAGACGGAGGGAGAAAGAGGATAAACGTTTCATTCAAGCCTGCCAGGCGTACGAGTAACGTCGTTATCGTTTTTTGCTCTTCTCCCTAGTCTCTTTAGGGGAAGAAACTAAACGTTTCTAGAGTGATCTAGTGTTTAGTCTCTTTCCAACCACTGAATTATCTTTCATTAGATTTTTCTGTTACATTGTAATTCTGTTTTCGCAATTACTAACTTTGAGAAAGGATAGAATTGCGTATTTCAGGTACAAACCACTTAAAGTTTCGAGTTCAGTGAAATAAGTGCAAACAGAAATCAAAGTGATTAGTGCGTGAGGGTACTTTTGTGCGCGCCAGTCGTCCTCCCAGTCCGGGACCTCTTGCAAGCTCCCAAGCCCAGGGGAGAAGCAATGTCGAAGGGCATAAGGGTTCAGCAGGCCTTGATCGGCGCACAGAAGTATTCTCGGTGGTTGTGGGCGTGTCTTACCGAGACCGTCACTCCCACCCGCAGACGATTGAGCCCTTATTTTGCTCGTCTGCAGAAGAGATTAGGGGAGAAAATAAAGGCAGAGTAACGCTGGTCTCAGGTCTCAAGACCTCTTAAACGTTAAGTCCAGACCTATGCCAGACGTACGAAGTTAAAGTTCACAAGCCGAATGCAGTCATTGGGTTAGCTCTGACTCTCCTCAGTCATCAGTTGATTACACTCCGCCTAAGAGGAGTAAGGTTCTGCCACAACAGATCTCTGCTGTTAAGGCTTTACCTCAGCAGAACTTAGTGTCTGCCGACCCCAAGTTAACTCTACTTTAGTCCATACAGTCACAACTTTCGGTCTTGATGCGTGAGTGTCGGGCTGAGAGTGTTGCGCCTCCGCCTCCGCCTACACTCCCCCCCGCCTATGATCGCTCCACCTGATCACAGTACCACCTGCCAGGCGTACGATGTTGTGAACTCTACTACAGTCCATGCAAGCACAGCTTTCTGACTTGATGCGTGAGTGTCGGGCTGAGAGTGTTGCTCCTCCGCCTCCGCCTACACTCCCTCCACCTACACTCGCTCCGCCTGATCACAGTACCATCTGCCAGGCGTACGATGTTGTGGACTCTACTACAGTCCATGCAAGCACAGCTTTCGGACTTGATGCGTGAGTGTCGGGCTGAGAGTGTTGCTCCTCCGCCTCCGCCTACACTCCCTCCACCTACACTCGCTCCGCCTGATCGCAGTACCACCTGCCAGCAGTTCCACCTGCCAGGCGTACGATGTTGAGCCACGTGCTGAGTTTGCTGTTCCCTGTGGTGTTCAGCCTCCGCCTTCCTTAAGGCAACCTTTACATTGGGATCAGGAGGATTATACCTCTCTTCCTCCGCCTCCACTTGCTGCTCCACCAGTGATGCAACACTCGGTTGAGGTACAACAACCTCTCCCGTCCATGAGTCAGTCTCCTCAGCTCTTGCTGCAGCGAGCTCAACCCTCCACAAGGCAAGCACCACAACACCTTAGCCTTGCGCCTCAGGAGCCTCAGCTTGCGAGACATTTACCTTGTTCTGCGCAGCCTCTTCCTCATCGCGCTCCGCTCACACCACAGGAACTGGAACTTGCTACTCCGCTTCCGCCAACCGCTTAGCAAGCGCAACCCTTGGGTTCAACCACTCATGCTAGGAGTCAGCCTCCTCCACCCATGCGCCTTCCTTCTGCTTGTCTTTTATTCAGCCTTTGCAGACTGAGCCTCAGGTGTTCCCTCATCGGAGTCTTGAAGAGGAAACCACAACTATTGTTGTTCCAGCTCGTTCTGACTCTGCTGTTCAGCATACCTTACCTCCATTTTCATACCATGGTTTAAACCCCATGCAAGCATGCATAAAGCACTCTAGCACTGGTCATGGAATTTCTGAGAAATGTTAAACGCCATGCACACGCTCTGCTTTCCTTACAGCAGGCTCTGCTTACAGCAGGCTCTGCTTACTACATGCTCAGCATTCAGCATGCTCTGCATTCAGCATGCTCTGCATACAACATGCTCTGCATACAGCATGCTCTGCATTCAGCATGCTCTGCATACAACATGCTCTACATACAGCATGCTCTGCATACAGCATACTCTGCATACATCATGCTCTGCATACCTTACCGCATGCTTCTCAACACATCTTGGGTTGTTGCCAACTCACTAGACTGTCAAGCAGTTTCATAACGTTGCCTTCTAGTCTGCTGCTTTTGCACCAGTGAACCCTCACTCAGAGAACTTAGCTTTTCTAGGATAAGGTCCCTGTAGATGAGAAAGTTCTTTTCTCCCTCCTTCTGATATTCCCTTGAGGACTCTGTCATTTGGAGGGAGCCTTTAGCTGCATAACCTCTTATGGACTTTTATTTAAGCATAACATGCTTACAGGGAAGGTAATGGTTCCACTTCAGCCGCTAATCCCGTCTGTTACCACACCTGCTCCCATAGACCTTGAGCTGTGTTGCATGACATGCAGTCCAAGCTTAGTCCTTGTTAGAGGATTTTTTGTTTACGGAGTCAATGTGTCACGGGGAAGACGTTCAACAACCAACAGAAGGGACTTGTTGTGACGCAGTGCGGCAACCTCAGCAACCCGTTAAGGAGTTGTCTGTACGACCCAGACAGTCTAGACAGATTCGGGTTGTCACTGTACTTCCTCGCTTGCCCATGATTGACAGTTTACAGACTGTGCAGCAGTATCATGATCTTGTGTCCGGCTCCGTCAGACGACTGGCTTTTAAGAGCTCCCACAAGTCGTCGCTGTCTGGAGATTTTCAAATGGACTATGGATCTGACCAAGGAACTGGGCCTCCTGGTCAATTTTGAGGAGTCTCAGCTCGTTCCATCCCAGACCATTGTCTCCTTGGGTATGGATCTTCAGAGTCGAGCTTTTCGGACTTGTCCGTCGGCCCCAAGGATCTTCCAAGCCCTAGAATGCATCCAGAGCATGCTGAGAAGGAACCGATGCTTAGTCAGGCAGTGGATGAGTCTAACAGGGACACTTTCATCGCTGGCCCTGTTCATCGAGTTAGGGAGACTCCACCTCCGCCCCCTTCAGTATCATCTAGCTGCTCACTGGATAAAGGACATGACGCTAGAGACGGGCTCAGTTCCTGTTTCCGAAGAGATGAGGTCTACTCTAACGTGGTGGAAGAACAGCATTCTTCTCAAGGAAGGTCTACCATTGGCTGTTCAGACCCCCGACCACCGTCTCTTCTCGGACGCATCGGACACGGGCTGGGGTGCGACACTGGACGGACAGGAATGCTCGGGAACATGGAATCAGGAGCAAAGGACACTTCACATCTATTGCAAGGAGTTGTTGGCAGTTCATCTGGCCTTGATAAACTTCAAGTCCCTCCAGCTTAACAAGGTGGTGGAGGTGAACTCCGACTACACCACAGCCTTGGCTTACATCTCCAAGCAGGGAGGGACTCATTCGAGGAAGTTGTTCGAGATCGCAAGGGACCTCCTCATTTGGTCAAAAGATCGAAAGCTCACGCTGGTAACGAGGCTCATTCAGGGCGATATGAATGTCATGGCAGATCGCCTCAGCCGGAAGGGTCAGGTCTTCCCCACAGAGTGGACCCTTCACAAGAATGTTTGCAGCAGACTTTGGGCCCTGTGGGGTCAGCCAACCATAGATCTATTCGCTACCTCGATGACCAAGAGGCTCCTCTTGTATTGTTCTCCGATTCCAGACCCAGCAGCAGTTCGCGTGGATGCCTTTCTGCTGGATTGGTCCCATCTCGACCTGTATGCATTCCCGCCGTTCAAGATTGTCAACAGGGTACTTCAGAAGTTCGCCTCTCACAAAGGGACACGGCTGACGTTGGTTGCTCCCCTCTGGCCCGCGAGAGAATGGTTCACCGAGGTACTGCAATGGCTGGTCGACGTTCCCAGGACTCTTCCTCCTAGAGTGGACCTTCTGCGTCAACCTCACGTAAAGAAGGTACACCCAAACCTCCACGCTCTTCGTCTGACTGCCTTCAGACTATCGAAAGACTCTCAAGAGCTAGAGGCTTTTCGAAGAAGGCAGCCAGAGCGATTGCCAGAGCAAGGACGACATCCACTCTCAGAGTCTATCAGTCTTAATGGGAAGTCTTCCGAAGCTGGTGCAAGGCCAATGCAGTTTCCTCAACCAGTACCACTGTAACCCAGATTGCTGACTTCCTGTTACATCTAAGGAACGTAAGATCCCTATCAGCTCCTACGATCAAGGGTTACAGAAGTATGTTGGCAGCGGTTTTCCGCCACAGAGGCTTGGATCTTTCCTCCAACAAAGATCTACAGGACCTCCTTAGGTCTTTTGAGACCTCAAAGGAACGTCGGTTGTCCACTCCAGGCTGGAATCTAGACGTGGTCCTAAGGTTCCTAATGTCATCAGGATTTGAACCGCTCCAATCAGCCTCTTTTAAGGACCTCACATTAAAAACTCTTTTCCTCGTGTGCTTAGCAACAGGTAAAAGAGTAAGTGAGATCCACGCCTTCAGCAGGAACATAGGTTTCACATCTGAAACGGCTACATGTTCCTTGCAGCTCGGTTTTTTGGCTAAAAACGAGCTTCCTTCCCGTCCTTGGCCTAAGTCGTTCGAGATCCCAAGCCTGTCCAACATGGTGGGGAACGAACTGAAGAGAGTACTTTGCCCAGTTAGAGCTCTTAAGTACTATCTAAGAAGGTCAAAACCATTACGAGGACAATCAGAAGCCTTATGGTGTGCTATCAAGAAGCCTTCTCTACCAATGTCTAAGAACTCAGTTTCTTACTACATCAGGCTTCTGATTAGAGAAGCAAATTCTCATCTGAAGGAAGAAGACCTTGCTTTGCTGAAGGTAAGGACACATGAAGTGAGAGCTGTGGCTACTTCAGTGGCCTTCAAACAGAACCGTTCTCTGCAGAGTGTTATGGATGCAACCTATTGGAGAAGCAAGTCAGTGTTCGCATCATTCTATCTCAAAGATGTCCAGTCTCTTTACGAGTACTGCTACACCCTGGGTCCATTCGTAGCAACGAATGCAGTAGTAGGCGAGGGCTCAGCCACTACATTCCCATAATCCCATAACTTTTTAACCTTTCTCTTGAATACTTTTTATGGGTTGTACGGTCGGCTAAGAAGCCTTCCACATCCTTGTTGATTTGGCGGGTGGTCAATTCTTTCTTGAGAAGCGCCAAGGTTAAAGGTTGTGATGAGGTCCTTTAGTATGGGTTGCAGCCCTGTATACTTTAGCACCTTTGAGTTGATTCAGCCTCCCAAGAGGAACGCTGCGCTCAGTAAGGAAGACGATCTTATTAAAGGCAGAGTAACGGTTCAAGTCGACTTCCTTACCAGGTACTTATTATTTCATTGTTATTGTGGATAACTGATTATATGAAATACGGGATACTTAGCTATCCTTTAGTCTTGTACACTGGTTTTTCACCCACCCCCCTGGGTGTGAATCAGCTACATGATTATCGGGTAAGTTTAATATTGAAAAATGTTATTTTTATTAATAAAATAAATTTTTGAATATACTTACCCGATAATCATGATTTAATCGACCCTCCCTTCCTCCCCATAGAGAACCAGTGGACCGAGGAATAATTGAGGAGGTGTCAACAAGAAGTACTTGAGTACCTGGCCACAGGTGGCGCTGGTAAATACACCCCCTTCTAGTATTGTGATAGCTGGCGTATCCCTCCATAGAATTCTGTCGGGCAACGGAGTTGACAGCTACATGATTATCGGGTAAGTATATTCAAAAATTTATTTTATTAATAAAAATAACATTTTTAGATTAATTATTAACCAAAGTTCTATGTTCATATACTTCTTTATCTGCATCTTTTCCCACTTCTATGTGGGGTCGATGTTTCTGGCCAGCGTTCTCCATCTACCTCTGTCCCACACTTCATCACCGGTTAATCCCTTTGATCGAAGGTCATCCTTGATACAGTCCATCCACCTTCGCTTTGGTCTCCCTCTCCTTCTCATTCCCTGTACCTCCATTTCCATCACTCTCCTCCAAATTTAATGTTCATCTCTTCTCTAATACTTTTTATCTACCTTCATGAGATTGATTAACAAAAACATACCTCTACACTTATTGCGTTTTAGTGCCGAACAAGTGTAGAGGTGTTTTTTTGTTTGTTAATCCATCTCATGAAGGTTGATAGAAAGTATTAGAAAGAATATGAACATAACACTTTGGTTAATAATTAATCTCAAACAAATTTAAAGATTAATTCCAATCATATCTGTTTTATATACTGTACAATGTAAATGTATTTCCAATTATCATGTTTAGCAAATCTATTGAACTGGATAGATGGGAATGAAGGTAACTCGCTGGGCATTCTACCCCATGAAGGTTTAAGAGGTTGATGATGATATAACTTCCGAATTAACCCTTTTACCCCCAAAGGACGTACTGGTACGTTTCACAAAAGTCATCCCTTTACCCCCATGGACGTACCGGTACGTCCTTGCAAAAAAATGCTATAAAATTTTTTTTTTTATATTTTTTTATAATTTTTTGAGAAAATTCAGGCATTTTCCAAGAGAATGAGACCAACCTGACCTCTCTATGACAAAAATTAAGGCTGTTAGAGCAATTTAAAAAAAAAAATATACTGCAAAATGTGCTGGGAAAAAAATAACCCCCTGGGGGGTTAAGGGTTGGAAATTTCCAAATAGCCTGGGGGTTAAAGAGGTTGATGATAATATAACTTCCGAATTAAGGAACTTTGCATACTGTAGAATGCTTTATTGTGCATTGGAGATATCAAGTTTAAACATACAATTCACTTTCAGAATGTGAAATCTTTGACTTATTATTTTCTGAATCATTTGACCTTCTGTTATTGAAGATATCTTGTCATCCTTTCAGAAGGGTAATCTATTCATGTCTCTTTTACATATGGGCAGCTTTGTGGGTATACTGTATAAGAAGTTTTATTAATTAACCCTTTTACCCCTAGGCTATTTGGAAATTTCCAACCCTTAACCGCGAGGGGTTAATTTTTTTCAAGCACATTTAGCAGTATATTTTTTTCAAATTGCTCTAACAGCCTTAATTTTTGTCATAGAGAGGTCAGGTTGGTCTCATTCTCTTGGGAAAATGTCTGAAGTTTCTCAAAAAATTATCAAAAATATGCAAAAAAAATTTAAATAGTTTTTTGCAAGAACGTACCAGTACGTCCATGGGGGTAAAGGGATGAGTTTTGTGAAACGTACCAGTACGTCCTTTGGGGGTAAAAGGGTTAACACCTACAAAGATTAATGTATCTCAACTTGCATGAGTTAGATTAAGCTTCCATCCAAATTATCATTTATTATAATAATTTTCTTATTGTTGTTTTATATCTTTCATGTTTCCAGAGGGTGCCAGTAGCACCTGTAAAGTTTTCGGCGACTCAGTTCCCATCGGCTGGAATACAACGTTCCGAGGGAGCACAGCAGGATTTGCGGATATTGCTCTAGTTGTTGAAGTTGCCAACTGCAACAAGCAGAGGGACGTGGTGTCCTTACTAGACTTCCTTCATCTAGAATTCCAAAAGAAAGAATTTGGTAGGCTTTGAAGACTGTCTTTTCTTATTACTGTAATCATATTTTGCCTTTTTTTTCATTGGGGAAAGTGAGTCCTTGGAGAAAAAGGAGAGGGAAAGAATTTGCCATATCTTTTATTTTATTTTGACATTTGATCTGTTTTAGCGCTTGCAGTTTATCAACAGCAGATTATTCCTAGTTTCACTGCCTTTTGTTATTGCTAAACAAAACCTTTTCAGAATTGTATATTCAATTCATGTCTTTTTTTGTATTGTTATCTCTTCTGAATCCCCTACTGCTGCTACCTCCGCGGTTGAATCCCTTGTTAGGCTGGGAGGAACGTAGAGAGTAGAGGTCCCCTTTATGTTTTTGTTTCTTTGTTGATGTCGGCTACCCCCCAAAATTGGGGGAAGTGCCATGGTATATGTATGTATGTATGATCTCTTCTACATTATAATTTTCATTGAGTCATATACTGTCCCTTTAAATAATAAAGAACCTAATTTCCTTACTCACTTTAGATCTGAAGTAAAATATAAATTAGAAAATGACTTGCTGATAATGATTATTTGTTTTGTCTTTGTCAATAAACTATGACGTTGCCCTCTAGCTTTTGCCCAATCAATTTCTTAATGAAACACGGTAATTTTTTTCTTTCCAGTGGATGTACGATACTCTTTGGTTGTCAATGATCCCGACGCCATAGATATCTCCACACCCTTCACCACCGTAGTGGAAATGGCGTCAAAGCTTCGATCGCTGAAAATGACTGGACCACCGACATCCGATGGAGGCGTTGATGCCCTCATTACTGCCGCTAAGAAGCTTCAGTGAGTTGAAATTCACCATAAGATATTGCATTAATTATTTTGCCCGCAAAAATAAACGATATCGTACAAATGTTACAATTCGTCATCAGTTACTCAAGAATTATAATCAATCTTTATGGCACTACCCTAGATAAACCTAATAGTGAAAACTTGAAATATATTTCAGATATTTGGTTTAGGATCTGACAGTTTTACCAATCTGATAGGTAACAGTCATGTAATTTTTTCAAGACCGAATTAAACATTTATGATAACCTATCGGAACTACTTCTTTGTCTGCATCTTTTCCCACTTTTATGGGGGGTCGATGTTTCTGGCCAGCGTTCTCCATCTACCTCTGTCCCACACTTCATCACCGGTTAATCCCTTTGATCGAAGGTCATCCTTGATACAGTCCATCCACCTTCGCTTTTATGATACCCTATTGGAACGCAAAGTAAAATTTACCCTGCTTAATTTTGTAGTTTACCGTTTGTTATTTTATTTAGCTGCTCAAAATGTAATAGCACTCGGACAAACTTGTCCTCACTCCACTTAAACCCACTCGATTGTAATCTGCTTTTGCAAAGATAGTGTCTTACAGTATTTGCAATATTATTATTATTATTACTTGCTAAGCTACAACCCTAGTTAGAAAAGCGGGATGCTATAAGCCCAGGGGCTCCAACAGGGAAAATAGCTCAGTGAAGAAATGAAACAATGAAAAATAAAATATTCTAAGAAGAGCAACAAGATTAAAATAAACATCTCCTATATAAACTATAAAAACTTTAACAAACCAAGAGGAAGAGAAATAAGATGGAATAGTGTGCCCAAGTGTTCCCTCAAGCAAGAGACCAAACACCTGCCTTTAACCCTTTTACCCCCAAAGGACGTACTGGTACGTTTCACAAAACTCATCCCTTTACCCCCATGGACGTACCGGTACGTCCTTGCACATAAATGCTATAAATTTTCTTTTTTCATATTTTTGATAATTTTTTGAAAAAATTCAGGCATTTTCCAAGAGAATGAGACCAACCTGACCTCTCTATGACAAAAATTAAGGCTGTTAGAGCAATTTAAAAAAAATATACTGCAAAATGTGCTGGGGAAAAAATAACCCCTTGGGGGTTAAGGGTTGGAAATTTCCAAAGAGCCTGGGGGTAAAAGGGTTAAGTCCCTATAATCTTCACAGAAAATCACTTTTCTTTGATACAGATGGCGCCCCGGAGTGTCAAGAAATATAATACAGCTGACATGCGATTCCTGTCAAACAGGAGATATCGTGGAAGAAGCCATGAGAGAAAATGACATCACTTACCACCTTCTCTCGAGAGACGTTCCCAGCAGTGAGGGTCCTGATACGAAGAAGATTAGAGCTTTGAAGAAGAAACTCTTTGGATATGATGAAAAGTTTGTTTACAGTTCAGGAGGTAAGGCTACTTTTTATATTTATACAGTGGAGGTTTCATTAAGTTCCCTACAAATGGATTATCTAAATGGAAGACAGCCTGTGAATAGTGGTTTTCACACGCCCCTGTTGTATACACGACACCCACAAGGTGATCGTGCGAGGGTAGTAACCTTTGCATTCCATGCTTTTATCTTTCTCTGGTATATTTGGAAGATTTATATTGGAAAAGTGTAAAGAAGGACTTCTTTCACCGGGCGTCACAGGTCTCTTCCCAGAAATAGATTTTTCCTTCATCAAAATCCCTTTTTTGTATATTTAGTAACACTTGCTATCTTAGTGTACATCCACCCAATTTCATTTATTTCCACCAGTGTCTGCCAACAGCGTTCATCAGCGTTATAGATTACTTCCATGAATTTGTTAAAGTGAGTTTCTTAGTTTAAAGATAGACTTGAATATGAGCAAACATTTAATCTTTTTAATGTCAATATCCTTTGAAGATTCAAGGTACTGTATATATGAAATTACAACATATGAGGTATGTTCAATAAGTAAAGAGAAAATGTCAGGATACACTATTTATTTTGATAAACTTACAAAACTTTGTCTCCTTCAATATAATGGCCTCTCACTTCAACACACTTCTGCATACGTCTCTTCCAATCCTGGAAGACATCTTTAAAGTCCTACTTCAGCAGTCCCTTCAGGTAGTTTTCTGATGCTTCCTTCAGCTCCTGCGTTGACTGTCTTCCATGCATGGGAACAAAAAGAAGTCACAAGGGGCTAGTTCACAGCTGTAGGATGGGTGCTGTACTACTTTCATTCCCCTGTTGGCCCTTTAGGTGGTTACGAGCATTGACATGTCGTATGGGGAATTGTCCTGGTGGAACCACCACTAACCAATGCACCACTGATATGGCCTCTTCTTCCTTATCTTCTCCCCAAACCTTTTCAGAACTTCAAGGTATAAGCCTTATTGATGGTTTCGTCCTGAGGATCCCATTCAACGTGAATGAGCCTCTCAAACCTTTTCAGAACTTCAAGGTTATACGCCTTATTGCTGGGTTCGTCCTGAGGATCCCATTCAACGTGAATGAGCCTCTCAAACCTTTTCAGAACTTCAAGGTATAAGCCTTATTGATGGTTTCGTCCTGAGGATCCCATTCAACGTGAATGAGCCTCTCAAACCTTTTCAGAACTTCAAGGTAATACGCCTTATTGATGGGTTCGTCCTGAGGATCCCATTCAACGTGAATGAGCCTCTCAAACCTTTTCAGAACTTCAAGGTAATACGCCTTATTGATGGGTTCGTCCTGAGGATCCCATTCAACGTGAATGAGCCTCTCAAACCTTTTCAGAACTTCAAGGTAATACGCCTTATTGATGGGTTCGTCCTGAGGATCCCATTCAACGTGAATGAGCCCCTGGAAGTCAAAGAAAGGAATAACCATGGCCGTCTCTTACGACCTTGGCTTCTTGGGCCTGTTAAACCACTGATAGAAACATGCATTTCTCATCAGTTCATCCCCAAAGGCCTCATTTAACATTCCAGAAGCTTTTCGTTTAGTTTTCCTAAGTTTAACACAAAATTCGATAGCGTAACGTTGCTCCATGTTTCCCTGCATCTTTTCATTTGATAGCGTAACGTTGCTCCATGTTTCCCTGCATCTTTTCATTTGATAGCGTAACGTCGCTCCATGTTTCCCTGCATCTTTTCATTTGATAGCGTAACGTCGCTCCGTGTTTCCCTGCATCTTTGCATTTGATAGCGTAACGTCGCTCCATGTTTCCCTGCATCTTTTCATTTGATAGCGTAACGTCGCTCCGTGTTTCCCTGCATCTTTGCATTTGATAGCGTAACGTCGCTCCATGTTTCCCTGCATCTTTTCATTTGATAGCGTAACGTCGCTCCGTGTTTCCCTGCATCTTTGCATTTGATAGCGTAACGTCGCTCCATGTTTCCCTGCATCTTTTCATTTGATAGCGTAACGTCGCTCCGTGTTTCCCTGCATCTTTTCATTTGATAGCGTAACGTTGCTCCGTGTTTCCCTGCATCTTTTCATTTGATAGCGTAACGTCGCTCCGTGTTTCCCTGCATCTTTTCATTTGATAGCGTAACGTTGCTCCGTGTTTCCCTGCATCTTTTCATTTGATAGCGTAACGTCGCTCCGTGTTTCCCTGCATCTTTTCATTTGATAGCGTAACGTTGCTCCGTGTTTCCCTGCATCTTTTCATTTGATAGCGTAACGTCGCTCCGTGTTTCCCTGCATCTTTTCATTTGATAGCGTAACGTTGCTCCGTGTTTCCCTGCATCTTTTCATTTGATAGCGTAACGTTGCTCCGTGTTTCCCTGCATCTTTTCATTTGATAGCGTAACGTTGCTCCGTGTTTCCCTGCATCTTTTCATTTGATAGCGTAACGTTGCTCCATGTTTCCCTGCATCTTTTCATTTGATAGCGTAACGTTGCTCCATGTTTCCCTACATCTTTTCATTTGATAGCGTAACGTTGCTCCATGTTTCCCTGCATCTTTTCATTTGATAGCGTAACGTTGCTCCGTGTTTCCCTGCATCTTTTCATTTGATAGCGTAACGTTGCTCCGTGTTTCCCTGCATCTTTTCATTTGATAGCGTAACGTTGCTCCATGTTTCCCTGCATCTTTTCATTTGATAGCGTAACGTTGCTCCATGTTTCCCTGCATCTTTTCATTTGATAGCGTAACGTTGCTCCATGTTTCCCTGCATCTTTTCATTTGATAGCGTAACGTTGCTCCGTGTTTCCCTGCATCTTTTCATTTGATAGCGTAACGTTGCTCCGTGTTTCCCTGCATCTTTTCATTTGATAGCGTAACGTTGCTCCGTGTTTCCCTGCATCTTTTCATTTGATAGCGTAACGTTGCTCCGTGTTTCCCTGCATCTTTTCATTTGATAGCGTAACGTTGCTCCGTGTTTCCCTGCATCTTTTCATTTGATAGCGTAACGTTGCTCCGTGTTTCCCTGCATCTTTTCATTTGATAGCGTAACGTTGCTCCGTGTTTCCCTGCATCTTTTCATTTGATAGCGTAACGTTGCTCCGTGTTTCCCTGCATCTTTTCATTTGATAGCGTAACGTTGCTCCGTGTTTCCCTGCATCTTTTCATTTGATAGCGTAACGTTGCTCCGTGTTTCCCTGCATCTTTTCATTTGATAGCGTAACGTTGCTCCGTGTTTCCCTGCATCTTTTCATTTGATAGCGTAACGTTGCTCCGTGTTTCCCTGCATCTTTTCGAGTGTTTAAAGATGGGAAAACTGGGTCGGGCTGGTTCCACCACACCCAACCTTAGGAAGATAGCAAGTTGCCAGTTAGCCATTCTATAGGTTATATGTATGTGTATTTTTGATCAAATCATGTTTAATGCCTCTCCAAAAATTTTCTCATTAGTTATTGAACATACCTCGTATATTATTGACAACTGCTTTTATTGCTAATCAAGCACTTTAAGTTAGACAATATCACCTGTATGAGCATAAATTTTAATCGATTATAACCTTCCGTTTGAATTGTTGACTAAGGTAATGACAAAGCCTTTTGCATTGGGTTTTAATAAGAAATAACATAATCTGCTATATCTACACTTGACAATAGCCTTTCTCATAAATATTGGTTGCTGGAAATGGAGTGACAACAGCCTTTCTCATAAATATTGGTCGCTGGAAATGGAGTGACAACAGCCTTTCTCATAAATATTGGTTGCTGGAAATGGAGTGACAACAGCCTTTCTCATAAATATTGGTTGCTGGCAATGGAGTGACAACAGCCTTTCTCATAAATATTGGTTGCTGGCAATGGAGTGACAACAGCCTTTCTCATAAATATTGGTTGCTGGAAATGGAGTGACAACAGCCTTTCTCATAAATATTGGTTGCTGGCAATGGAGTGACAACAGCCTTTCTCATAAATATTGGTTGCTGGAAATGGAGTGACAACAGCCTTTCTTATAAATATTGGTTGCTTTCAACAGCCTTTCTCATAAATATTGGTTGCTGGCAATGGAGTGACAACAGCCTTTCTCATAAATATTGGTTGCTGGAAATGGAGTGACAACAGCCTTTCTTATAAATATTGGTTGCTTTCAACACCCTTTCTCATAAATATTGGTTGCTGGCAATGGAGTGACAACAGCCTTTCTCATAAATATTGGTTGCTGGAAATGGAGTGACAACAGCCTTTCTTATAAATATTGGTTGCTTTCAACACCCTTTCTCATAAATATTGGTTGCTGGCAATGGAGTGACAACACCCTTTCTCATAAATATTGGTTGCTGGAAATGGATTGTGGTCATAAAATGTTCCTATAAACTGAACAGTCCAGTCTTAATGAGTGTTTCTCAAATTAATTGAAAATTTCAGACTATAAAAACTTACAAGGGAGTGCAGATGATCGTGAACTGATCACCGATTTAGAAGGTTCTTGTATAGAAGTCGCGCAGAGGACAAACGGCTCGGTCTTCAATTCTCTCAAGTGGAATCCCAAGAAAGCAGTAAGTTATATCCCCTAGATTTATAACCTTGAAGAAAATTTCAAAACTACCCATAAGATCAAATACAGTTATCTAAATCATATAGGTAAAACTATTAATATTAACCCTTTTACCCCCAGGCTATTTGAAAATTTCTAACCCTTAACCCCCGGGGGTTATTTTTTCCCCAGCACATTTTGCAGTATATTTTTTTTAAATTGCTCTAACAGCCTTAATTTTTGTCATAGAGAGGTCAGGTTGGTCTCATTTTCTTGGAAAATGCCTGAATTTTCTCAAAAAATTATCAAAAATATGAAAAAAAATTTTTTATAACATTTTTTGCAAGGATGTACTGGTACGTCCATGGGGGTAAAGGGATGGCTTTTGTGAAACGTACCAGTACGTCCTATGGGGGTAAAAGGGTTAAAATCATATAGGTAAAACTATTAATATTAATAGTTATTTTATTATCCCTTGCTTGCAGACTTTGAAGACAAAGTTCTTAGATGTCTTTGCTCAACGTGTAGTAGAGTCTAGCGTTACTCCCGAGTGTCAAGAATGTCGCTGTACTGGAGGAGGGTCACGTGCTGTATTTAGTTGCCGCAAGTGTTCAAGCTGGAAAATCGATGGCCCTAGCATTCTTCAGGTAAAAAAGACCCAAGATGATATTTGTGTATTTTATTTCCTTTATAATAATCATAAGTTTGTACCGTATGGTAACTTGACCTACAGTATTTTATTACATTTTCAATTTATGATATTAAAGTAAATTGAACTTTGTATAGGAACATTATCCCATCTCGCACGATTAACTGCGTTAATTTTAAATAAAGTACAGTAATTTGCACAGGACAGAATTATATCATGAAATTTAGACTAGATATAAAGATATTTGGTAACATAGAGTTTGACAATAGATTTCAAATGTACATTTTTATAGCAACTCCATCAATCTATGTTCTCCTATTTCTATTCAGTATCCCCTTTTCAAAACAATTTGAGAATAACATTCTGACCTCCTAACAAAGACTGGATATTGTTGCTTCTCAGTAGAGACAAAAAATTAGGCGCTGAACTGTTAGGAGGTCGTTGTTGTTGTTTGTAAAGATTGCCTGGCCCTTTTGGCCAGACATTGCAAAAGCCCGTGTCTGGCCAAAAGGGCCAGGCAATCTTTACAAACAAAAACAACGACCTCCTAACAGTTCAGCGCCTAATTTTTTGTCTCTGGCTGAGAAGCAACAATATCCAGTCTTTGCTTCTACAGTACAGTATGTAATTACCTGTTCTTACACAAATATAAACCATCGTCTTTTACATAGGGATAGAACATCAGCGGAACTGGAGCACATGGCAGTTAAACTTCCAGAACGAGGTGTAAACAGGTGGCCGTTAATTAAACTTCCAGAACGAGGTGTAAACAGGTGGCCGTTAATTAAACTTCCAGAATGAGGTGTAAACAGGTGGCCGTTAATTAAACTTCCAGAATGAGGTGTAAACAGGTGGCTGTTAAACTTCCAGAACGAGGTGTAAACAGGTGGCCGTTAAACTTCCAGAACGAGGTGTAAACAGGTAGCCGTTAAACTTCCAGAACGAGGTGTAAACAGGTGGCCGTTAAACTTCCAGAACGAGGTGTAAACAGGTGGCTGTTAAACTTCCAGAACGAGGTGTAAACAGGTGGCCGTTAAACTTCCAGAACGAGGTGTAAACAGGTGGCCGTTAAACTTCCAGAACGAGGTGTAAACAGGTGGCTGGTAGTTATCGCCTGGGACTGGGGAAACCCTAACCCCTGCTTGCTCACTGAGCAATCACCTTGGATTCGGCCGTCAATGAGAACAGACTGTATCCTTTGGTTTGAGGTGCTTTAAATGTGTCTCCGAACACCCAGGATTTGGCCTCTTAATCATCGTTTATCGAGGAAGCGCACACAACCGGCTAAGTATAGTTGATGAAGAAGCACCTCTGTGGCACAACTTCATACATGTCCAAGCCTTTGATGCTTTCTAAACAGAGGGAAACTTCTGTATGAGCATTTGTTCGTACCTCAAGTTCCCTCGGTCTCAGTCACGTAGTCATCAGCTGACTTTAACACACTGCCGGTCAGAAGAAAATGGGGCCGTTGCTCTTCCTTTAAGACTGATCGATAGGAGTTTCACGTCACTCCTACCATTTCTCTTGCCGTGAAAGAGAGTGTTGGCCATCCGTTCACTGTGGGTGAAGAAAGAGACGGAGAGAGTGCACACTACTTTGGTTTCTTCTCAGGTGTTAGTGATGCGATCATCTGTAGGAATGACACCACGCATTACGAACATACAGTATATTGGAACGTTACCACTTTTTGCTTGTGATCTCGGATCGGATGGCAATCACACACTCTTCCGGTAGCTCTATCTCACTAGTTTGTGGTCCCACTAGAGAGATACTAGGCATACCAGTAATTGGTCTATGGTTAAGGGAGTCCTGGTTCACCTGCCTCCACTTCCTCCTAGGGCAAAAGAACTACAGCTTTCCTCCTCTTCAGGACCTACTGCTTTGCCGACTGGTATGCCATTGTGGTCACAGCCTTGATGCCTTATAGAATCGAATCAGTGTACTTCTTCCTCACCTTAGAATCTGCCAAGTCTTGTGTTATGGTGAAGTAGGTGACCATATCTGACCAGTGGTCAATCCCTGTTGCTTGGTGGCTGGCTATGAAAGCTGTTGTCAAGAGAGCATGGGTAAAAGGCTATAGCTCAATCATCTGGAGTACAGAGAATTCCTTGGAATAGAGATATCACAAATTTTAAGTAATTTGTATTTTTCCTAACAGTACTTATCTCGAACTACTTTCTTCGGAGGATCTGGGATCTCCTCATTTACCGACCAAGAATTTTGCGTAGTTCCCCCTCTCTCCGTTACCTTGTCGGGGCGCTCCGGGGTGGAAGGATACTCGCCCTGGGGTCAGCGCGTAAGGCTGCGCTTGTTAGATCATCAGTAAGCGTATAGTCCTCCTCGAACTCCTGTAAGATACTCGGGGTAGGCTGGGTGGGCCATAACCCGAAAGTAGTTTGAGGTAAGTTCTGTTAGGAAAAATACAAATTACTTAAAATTTGTGATTTGTTCCAACACGAGTATTTACCTCGAACTACTTTCTTAGGAGACTTATACCTTAGGAGGAGGGAGTGGCTTACAGTTCGGAATATTCAAAACTTCCTGGGGCACACGACCTAGATAGGAGGCTAGGTCTAGATTGCCCTGGAAGAGGTAGGAGAGCAGGGGAAAGCACGCAAAAGTCTACCTAATGTACAACTCACCTTTAATTATAATCCAGACATGGTGTGCCTCAACATCCCACGCTCACATGGAAGGAGGATAGGGAAAAGGATGGGATACAGGAAAAAAAGGGGCAGCAAGGAAGGGGGATAGTAAGGAGGAACCTGTGTCGCTTACGATTACTTCCCACGGGGTACCCGGGGCCCAAACCACTAAACGTGCTGCATAGCTGAAATGACCAGCCCAAAGGAGAAGGCATCCAGGGACTTTCTTGTACAAACCTTCAGGTAATGGGCTGTAAAGGTGGACTGTCTGGCCCAAGTGCCATCACCTAAGATCTGGCCCACTGCCATGTTAGTGTCAAAGGCCAAGGATGTGCTAAGACCACTAATATCATGGGGTCTCGTGGTCCTAGAGACCATGGAACCATCACTCTTGTAAGCCCTTTTTATAACCTGTCGGAGCCAGAAGGATATAGTATTCTTGGAAACCGCCTTCTTGGCTGGACCTGTGGAAACGAACAAACTCTTGAGGGCTGGTCTGAGTTTGGATGTCCTACTGAGATATTTCCTGATAGTCCTTATGGGGCACAAAAGCAGGTCTTCCGGGTTGTCCAAGCGCGGAATCGCTGGGATGAAGAATTCCTCGAACCTAGGGTCCGCAATTGCAGGGTTCTGGGTCTTTGCTACGAATTCTGGCAAGAACTTAATTGACATGTCCTTCCAACTTTTCCAGTGTGATTCCTCGAAGGACAAGCCGTGGAGCTCGCTCACCCTTTTGGCCGAGGCATGGCGCAACAAGAAGACCGCTTTGAGGGTGAGGTCCTTGTCTAGAATGTCTTTAAGCGGTTCAAAGGGGGGCCTCGAGAGAGCCCTGAGGACCTTGGCCACAACCCACTGGGGGACCCTCGAGGAGCGGGGTCACAAGATTGTTCAAAACTTCGAATCAGCATGGAAATGTGGCGTTAAGTCCCTAGGTTGATGCCCTTGAGTTGGAAAACCTGACCCAGTGCCGCACAGACTCCTTTGATGGCTGGGATGGAGACTCCCCGGTCATCCCTCAAGTGAACTAGAAAGTCTGCGATATTGTGGACCGAAGCGTCTAAAGGCCGCAAATTCTGAGTGGCACACCATTTAACACGTTGCCCATTTTGCCTGGTACACAACGCACGAGGATTTCCGGAGATAGCCCGACATCCTGTCAGCAGTCTTATCCGAGAAGCCTTCCCTCCTTAGCAGTCGCTTGATAACCTCCACGCGTGTAGCCTCAGGCCCTGGGGTTTTTCGTGTAGCCTTCGGAAGTGAGGCTGACTTAGCAGGTCTTCTCTTGCCGGCAGGGACCACGGCGGAAGGGTGGCCAGGTCCTGAAGATCCGCGAACCACTCCCTCTCCGGCCACCAGGGCGCTACTAAAGTCATCTTTGTGGACTTAGATTGTCTTAGCCTATTGAGAACCTGCCTGATGATCCCGAAGGGGGGAAAGGCGTAGACGTCGAGGCCATCCACGAGTGCTGGAAGGCGTCTTCGAACGCTGCTGTCAGGTCTGGCACCGGGGAGCTGTGCGTTGAGTCTTGTGGCAAACAGGTCTATCACCGGGGAGCCCCAACGCCGGAGAACTTCCTGTGCCACCTGGGGATGAAGAGACCATTCTGACCCTACCACCTGACCTGTCCTGCTGAGTCCGTCTGCCAGGACGTTCCTCTTTCCCGGAATGAACCTGGCTGTTAACAGAATGTGGTTCATTTCGGACCAATCCAGGATCTGAGCTGTGAGATCGCAGTTCCCTTGACCTTAAGCCTCCCTGCTTTTCGATGTACGCCACCACTGTGGCGTTGTCGCACATGAGTGCCATTGAGTTTCCCCAGAGGAGACGGGCAAATTCTGCCAGGGCTTTCTGTACTGCCATGACCTCTAGAAGATTGATGTGCCGGGTCTTTTCCTCCGCTGACCATTTCCCCTCTGCTGTTTCCTTGAGGAGAAGAGCTCCCCACCCCCTCCTCCGATGCGTCCGTGAAGAGCAGCATCTCTGGAGGGGCGGAGCCGAACGGGATTCTCTTCAACGTGCGACTCCTGTCGGACCACCAGAGAAGCGTGTCCTTGGAGGAAGGGGACACCGGAACTATCTTCTGCGGGGACTCCTCCGCTGACCAGAGATTCTTCAGGTTCCACTGGATTGATCTTCGCTTGAGCCTGCCCTGTGGGACCAATTTTTCCAACGAGACCAGGTGACCCACTAGCCTCTGCCAATCTTTGGCCCTCACCGGAGTGCCAGCTAGGAACGGTCGAATCACCTGGTCTAGGTTGTCCAACCTCTCCTGGGAGGGGAAGGCTCTCGTCAGCTGGGAGTCTAGGACTATCCCCAGGTACGTCATACAGGTGGTGGGGACTAACTGTGACTTTCGAGGTTGATCGTGATCCCGAGGTCCTTGCAGAACTGCAACATAAGTGAGCCTTGATACTTTAAGTCTGCCTCTGAGGCTGAAGCAGCAACCAGTCGTCGAGGTACCTGATTAGCCCGATGCCATGTTTGTGAGCTCAGACTGATACCAGGGCGAACACCCTCGTGAATACTTGTGGAGCTGTCGACAGACCGAAGCAGAGGGTCTTGAACTGAAGGGTCTGAGAACCCCACCTTACTATGAGGAACTTCCTGCTGGAGGGGTGAACGGGAATCTGAAAGTAAGCATCCTTGAGATCCAGGGACATCATGAAATCCTCTTCTCTCAAGGTCGCCAGCACCAACTTCGGCGTATCCATTTTGAAGGGGGTCTTCTTGATGAACTTGTTCAGGGCCGAGAGGTCAATGACTGATCTCCAACCTCCCGTCGCCTTCTCCACCAGGAAGAGCCTGCTGTGGAAACCCGGGGAAGGCTCGTGAATGGGCTGTAAGGCTCCCTTGTTCAACATGGCTTCCACTTCTGCTTGAAGGGCTGTTCTCTTCTCCGAGTCTTTGGGCGCCAGCAACTCCGCCCGATGTTCGGGGATCAACGGGGGCGGATCTGACAGGAAGGGAATCCTGTATCCCTCCCTGAGGACTGTCACCGTCCACAGGTCCGCTCCGTTGTCCCGCCATGCTGGCCAATATCGTTTGAGGCATCCTCCCCCCGAGGTGTGGGAAGGTGTAGAGGCCTCTCTCCCTATCTCCTTCTAGGGAGACGGTTGGAACGGCCTCTCTTTGAGCTTGAGTATTTAGGCCTAAAGGAGGCCTGAGGTAGGGCACCACTCCTTCTGGAGAGCCGATGGAGAGCCGAGGGATTGGTGCCAGGAAGAGGCGGAAGCTTCCTGTCTAGCCGAGGGCGTAGAAGCTCTTCTAATAGGGGGGTCATCTTGAAAGTTGTTGCCTAGGCTCGGCCGTACCCTTCATCTTGCCGACCCTTCTACCATCTCAGCCACTGCTTGAAGGGGGAACACAGTCTCGCACCAGACAGGAGAGTTCCTCAGGAATTTTGCTTCCCTCTCGGGGAGCCTACGGGGCAACCTGTTCAATATCGTGTCCCTTCTCCTCAGGACCCAGTTGGCTGTCTGGGTAAGGGACTGAAAGGTAAGGAATTTCATAGCTTTGCCCCCTGAGCGGATTAGTTCTTGCAAAAGCGCCTGATTTTCAGGGACTGACAGGTCGTGCGCCAGCTGGAAGCCTGCTAGGGTGCACGCCCACCAGTCCAGCCAAGGAGTGACAATCACGATGTCCTGTGAAGTGTTTTCCATCATGGCGGCCTCTGCTTGTGAGAAGATCACTGGCGCGTTTAGACTACGTTCATCGGTGTTGCCTTGGCTCAGGGTAGCGACCGCTTCCTCCAAAGTGCGGGGCCCAGAGTGTCGCCCGTCAGGCACATAGAATTTCTTCTGAGTCCTAAGACCCGGCAGGAGCTTGGAGGAACCCTGTGCCCTCAACGAGTTCTTTGGGCCTGACACGAAACAGTTCACATGTTCCATCCCCAGGGCAACATAGGGAGCTAGAGGTAGGGTCAGAGATGGTTTCTGCTGGACAGGATTGTCAACCATCCTGCCCAGACCTGAGAGCAAAGCTTGTTCCGCTGCTGGCTGAGGCTCATCCAACCTATGGCGCCGTCGGATAAGGGCTAACACTTTACGGTAGGACAAGACCTCGTCCGAAGAGCACTCGACTGAGCCCAATAGCTCGTCCACAATCTGTACCTACATGTCGGAGGGCTCATCGAACACGGAGGGATCCGTGGGAGCGGAGACATCCCTCCCCTCCTGGCCGGGTGATGGAGCGGCTGCCTCCGTTGTGGGTAGAGCCGCCGGGCCGCAGGTAGCCGTCATGGGTCTACCTCCTCCCGGGGTAACCCGGATGGCGCTAGTCGATGGTCGAGGCAGCGGCGTATCACGAAACTTGGCCGGAGCCTCTGCGATGAAAGGTCCTGGAGCTGAGCCGCGGGGTCTAACCAACGGGAGTTCCCGACACACGGGTGGAGCCCCCGACTTACTACGTCGGGGCAACTGAAAGTGTGCCAACGGCCGCACCCGACGAGCGGGCGGAGCCGAAGAGACACTGGGCAAGGGTACCGAAGCGGCTCCAGCAGCCACCGAGGCAGGCACTGGAGCGGCAACCTTCTTGCTAGATTCACGACGGTGGCGAACTACCGGAATATACCTTCTCCTCGAGGAACTCCTCTTCTTGTATCTCCTCCTCGAGGACTTCGACCTCCTCTTGGCCGGGCTGGCGTAGGAGCTCGGTCTCCTCCTTCTGGACTGCTTCCTCTTCCTCCTGGAGTCCCGTCCACTAGAGCTTTCCAAAGAGAAGGAACTGTAGGAGGAGTAGTCGTCTGAAGAATAAGAGCTTGGCGAGTCGTCTGTCTCAATTACGAGCCTTCTAGGGGTTTTGGTTTGGATATCAGGGTTGAGGGTTCCATGAAGTCCGGCGGAAGCGTAGCTGAGGGCGCCGGGGGTGAGCGGATAGCGGGTCGAGAGTCGAACCATCCTTCGAACTCCTCCTCTTGCCTCATGGGGGACCTGAAGGGCGTCCTAGGCGCTGTCCACACAATGAAGTCGGGGTCCGAAGAACACGTGGGCCGCCTTTCTTTGTCCCAACTAACCCGCTGAACCTGAAAAACACTGCCACGATGTGGGGGTAGGCGCTGTTTCAGGTCTTCACCTGAGACAGGCACCAGGCCTTCGTCTACAACACACACTTCCGCCACACTAGCAGACCGCCCACCCCTCTGCGTAGGCCCCTTCACAACAGATTCCCCGACATCAGACTCATGGGGGAACGGCAATGGGCCATTTCCCTGCAACGGACTTACCTCGTCCCCTACTCTGGGTAGGGGAAGGTGAAGGAGAACCTTTCTCCGACTGTGCTGAGGGCGACGTTCGCGGCGAGGTAAGGCCCGTCCTCTTAGGAGATCTCTTGGACGCCACCTTCTTCTTCTTCTTGGAGAACACTGCAGCTCCGGCCAAGACTCGCACTCCGGGCACGTGGAGGAAGGGGAACACTTATTCCCCCGACACGAGAAGCACAACGTGTGCGGGTCGACCTCGGGCCTAGAGAGCCAGGCTCCACAAGACTTACCAGCTTGGGGCCCGGGACAGCGAGGCTGGGATTCCATAGTGGGAAGCGAACACGCAAACAATGCAAGAACGCAAGGGAAAGGTAAGGAACACAACGAGAACACGTGGTACACAAGGGAACACGTGGGACACAAGGGATGGAGAACACAAAGGAACACTTGGTACACAAGGTGATCGGACGGGATAGGTGAGAGAGAGCGGCGAGATGTTATCTACGCCGCGACCAGACACTTACTGGTGGTCTAATAGCGTAGCCTCACACGCTGACCCCGGGTCGCCCCAGGGCAAGTATCCTTCCGCCCCGGAGCGCCCCCACAAGGTAACGGAGAGAAGGGGAACTACGCAAAATTCTTGGTCGGTAAATGAGGAGATCACAGATCCTCCTAAGAAAGTAGTTCGAGGGAAGTACTCCGTGTTGGAACAACTAGGAATTAACCCCAAAGCCCCGGAGCATATTCCTACAGGGTAAGTCGAGGGTGGACTTAGACCCTTGAGGGGAGCCAATCAATGAATATCATCCCTACTATAACAGGAGAAGGCTCCACTTACGCTGGCTCTGCACCATACCCCAATCGGGTACTGTTAGATTGGCGATGTCCTGGGACTCCTCCCTCCACACAATTGGTAAATCCTCCTACTGAGAGTCCTAGCAAAATGGAGTGAGCACGGAGGCAGCGATACCCGGATGAGGAAGAAGAAATAACAGTTTCAAGATCAGACTACCCTTCAGAGACTGAAGTACCCCTAGTTCTCTCACCCTCAGAAAATGATGAAGCACTAGGTGATTTGGCCTCTGAAGAGTGAGCGGGAGAGCATTGCACTAAGTCGCGAGTCGCATAAGTGCCTGTCACTGGGTAACAAGGGAGCCTTCCAGACAGTCATGCGAGCTGGATGTGACATCTCGGTGCTCATATTAGAGCTAAGAGTGGTCCTTGGAAGTTGCTGGCTCCAATTCCTTATCATGAGAATTCATTGGAAGGTTTCATTGCCTGGGAAGATCTCGTCCTAGACTGGTCTTGGCGTGTGGTTAGATCTCGTGTTGTGGAATGTCTTGACAGATAGGAAGATTTCTATTTTCTGGAGGGATTTCTGCTCGTAGGAAGGTCTGTGCATAGACAGGGAGCATTGGGATGAAATAAGCGACAGGTGCTTTGCGAATCGATAATCCCAGTCAAGAGAAAAATGAGCGCAAGGTGTCTGACTGCACGGAAACCGATCCCACGGTCATGAAGCTTATGAAGACCAGGCTCGTGGGGCACCAAGCGCATGGAAACTGGATGAGCAGAGATTAATCTTGTAGTTACCAGTCAGTTGTAGACAGGTGACAAAGGGGTCGACAATGGTTAGATCTTAGACCTCGTCGTTCATGCCATGAGTGAACATTCCTCATTCTGGGGCTGAAATCTTAATGAGCAGATCATGAGGTGTCCAAGAACACGTGGATGCTGAAATCTTCTCAAGGGGCAGATCATGGGGTGCCCAGGAGAAAGAATGTGGATACTGAAATCTTCCTTGGAGCAGATGATGAGGTTTCAACATTGAAATCTTCTTAAGGACAGATCATGTATCCAGGAGAAAATACATGGATGTTGAAATGTCTCAGGAGGCAGATCATGAGGTGTCCAGGGGAAAGTATGTGGATGCTGAAATCTTCTTAGGGAGCAGATCATGAGATGTCCAGGAGAAAGCATGTGGATGCTGAAATCTTCTTAGGGAGCAGATCATGAGATGTCCAGGAGAAAGCATGTAAGCGCCAAAATTTTCTTAGGGGGCAGATCATATGGTGTCCAGGAGAAAGCACATCAGCTCGGTTCCATACCGGGCCTAGCACCATTAGCACCTGCTTATCAGGGATGGGTACATTTTCAGCATGCAACATCCCTCCTAGGCGTACGTGGGGATAGATTGGTTGGAGTACACTAAACTCCAACTGATTGGTTTTTGTGGATTTCAACGACGACGATGACTTCTCGAGTCAAATGTAGCAGCATTTGCAGATTCAGTAGAGTGCATTTGGTTCTGTATGATACACAGATAGCAGCTGTACCGTACCGATACTTTTTCTCTGTGTAAAGAGAGATCGCCCAGGAAAGGGGGAAGAAGGGTGGTGGCCTTCGTCCCGACTGACAAAGCACATGCTTGCTTTGATATGAGACTTGACACAGGTAACGAGCGTGAGTATATGTAATGCATACTAAGACACCTCCCCGAGATGAGCTGGTTCTGGGTCCCACACTGTGTACACCTCACGTGCTTGTTGTTTATGTAGTGTCTGAAATGAACCGTAAGCAATGGTGTCTCAAGAAATGTTTTTTTTGTATTACAGATGAAAACATGGTGGCATAAGCTTTTCTCTGGCCTTTTATCATTTTATATAGATAAGGTCTAGTTCAAATGTCAAGGTTTATGCTGTATTGCACTTGTACCTCATGATAATGAAACTAATTATTGTACCTTTTTGTGTGAATTTTAAAAGCACAAGTTTGATTTTGAGGGGCCAACTATCAGAGATACTGACGCAAATGAAAAAATGCTTTTCCAATTAAATAGATTCCCTCCCTTAAATTGATTGTAATTATACAAATAAATTTGAATTAATCCTTTACTTCATTCATTTTCTGTTAAGTCTCTATCTTTACACATTTTACTACTTAAATGCAACTTAACTTTTGTCAGTTTGTTCAATCCCTTGATAAATGTAAAGGTCTTGTGTTTAAATTTGTTCAATCCCTTGATAAATGTAAAGGTCTTGAGTTTAAATTTGTTCAGTCCCTTGATAAATGTAAAGGTCCTGTGTTTAAATTTGTTCAGTCCCTTGATAAATGTAAAGGTCTTGTGTTAGTAAATTTGTTCAGTCTCCTTGATAAATGTAAAGGTCCTGTGTTTAAATTTGTTCAGTCCCTTGATAAATGTAAAGGTCCTGTGTTTAAATTTGTTCAGTCCCTTGATAAATGTAAAGGTCTTGTGTTAGTAAATTTGTTCAGTCTCCTTGATAAATGTAAAGGTCCTGTGTTTAAATTTGTTCAGTCCCTTGATAAATGTAAAGGTCTTGTGTTTAAATTTGTTCAGTCCCTTGATAAATGTAAAGGTCTCGTGTTTAAGTTTGTTCAGTCTCCTTGATAAATGTAAAGGTCTTGTGTTTAAATTTGTTCAGTCCCTTGATAAATGTAAAGGTCTTGTGTTTAAATTTGTTCAGTCCCTTGATAAATGTAAAGGTCTTGTGTTTAAATTTGTTCAGTCCCTTGATAAATGTAAAGGTCTTGTGTTTAAATTTGTTCAGTCCCTCGATAAATGTGAAGGTCTTGAGTTTAAATTTGTTCAGTCCCTCGATAAATGTAAAGGTCTTGTGTTTAAGTTTGTTCAGTCCCTTGATAAACGTAAAGGTCTTGTGTTTAAATTTGTTCAGTCCCTTGATATATGTAAAGGTCTTGTGTTTAAAAAAGCTAGGTGTTGGTACACCAGACTTAGACGTGAGCAAAGCACAGACTGGACGTACCAAAGATAAAGTAATGGGCTGCGTATGAAAACGTGAAGTAAATATTGATATTAATTTTTCAGATTCTCAATAAATAAATTGTTTAATTCTTATTATAAATCTGTTTACTGTATATCTTTTACACCTATGTGACCTAAACTATCTTCATTGCAGGAGGAAGAAACACTTACTCAAGAAATAAAGAAAAGATTTAAGAAGTTTTTCGAAAAAAATGGTGACGCCGAACAGAGCAACAAACCAGAATTGCCTGAAATAGAAAAGAGGCCCAATTCAGATGATAAGCCAGAACTTGAAGATGTGGACCTTGAAGTGGGACCTGAACCTGAAGCAGAAGCGGAACCTATACCTGAAGCGGAAGCAGAACCTGAACCTGAAGTGGAACCTGAACCTGAAGCGGAACCTGAACCGGAAGCAGAAGCGGAACCTGAACCTGAACCGGAAGCAGAAGCGGAACCTGAACCGGAAGCAGAAGCGGAACCTGAACCGGAAGCAGAAGCGGAACCTGAACCCGAAGCAGAAGCGGAACCTGAACCTGAAGCGGAACCTGAACCTGAAGCAGAAGCGGAACCTGAACCAGAAGCGGAAGCGGAACCTGAACCGGGTCCCTGAGACAATTCAAAGCTGACTCGTAAAATTTAGATTTAATTAGTAGCTTATAATGTGATGTCAGTCTGTTTGTCTGTCTTGTTCTCAGGTATTTTTATTTTAGGAAACTATTTTAATTCAACATTTAAGTATAACTTTATACAAAATTCTTTCTCAACCAATTTATTTTCTTTTTTTTAGGGTTGGAAGTGTTCTTAGAATGTTATTATGTTTTTAATTGCTAATGCACATTAAACATTTTTTTATATAAATTTATAATTATTTACCAACTAGAAAATAATTTTCACATAATGTGATGTGGCCATATCCCTGAACACCAAAAAATCCAAAAAATTCTACATAAAACTGATACTTTGTAGAACACTTACTTTTGCAAGCTAAATGGAAGACAGCCTGTGAATAGTGGTTTTCACACGCCCCTGTTGTATACACGACACCCACAAGGTGATCGCGCGAGGGTAGTAACCTCTGCATTCCATGCTTTTAACTTTCTCTGGTATATTTGGAAGTGTTTATGTCAGAAAAGTGTAAAGGAGGACCCTTTTCACCGGGCGTCACAGGTCGACCCAGAAAATTCTACATAAAACTGATACTTTGTAGAACACTTACTTTTGCAATTTTTTTTTTCTTGCCTCGTTGTCTCTTTATCCATATAGAGTACTCTAACGTGTTTCCTAACGTTGTGAGAGACGGCTGGGCAAGCTGGGAAAGTTACATTTCCTTCACCAAATCTGTCCAACTTCTGCACCACTTTCACCTGTTTAGCAGTTGACGTGGGCTCTCTCGACCTTTCTGTGGAGCATAATTTGCGATTCGTTGCTGAACCACACTTGTCTCCATCCTCTCCGAGGCCATATCCTGTGTCTGCCCCATTACAGACGAAGCTGTTGATGCTGCTGGGTTAGAATCACGCCTCAGACATGGGATGCAAATCCTGACTATGGTAAATGGTTTCAAACAGTTTGGTCCAAGATCCTACGCAGTGCCAGTATTGAACGGTTTTAAACTGTTTGATCCGACATCCTATGCAGTGCCGGTATCGAACGGTTTCAAACAGTTTGGTCCGAGATCCTATGCAGTGCCAGTATCGAACAGTTTCAAACTGTTTGATCCAACATCCTATGCAGTGCCAGTATCGAACGGTTTCAAACAGTTTGGTCCGAGATCCTACGCAGTGCCGGTATCGAACGGTTTCAAACAGTTTGGTCCGAGATCCTACGCAGTGCCGGTATCGAACGGTTTCAAACAGTTTGGTCTGAGATCCTACACAGTGCCAGTATCGAACAGTTTCAAACTGTTTGATCCAACATCCTATGCAGTGCCGGTATCGAACGGTTTCAAACAGTTTGGTCCAAGATCCTACGCAGTGCCGTTATAGAGGTTGCAGTGGAGGCAGGAGTAGAAACACACGGTCTTCCAGATCTCGGAAGGTCACATGTTGATCCATGCAGATCTCGGAAGGTCACATGTTGATCCATGCAGATCTCGGAAGGTCACATGTTGATCCATGCAGATCTCGGAAGGTCACATATTGATCCATGCTGCTGATAGCAGTTCCATAATCTTGAAATGGTGCTGGGAGACATGTTGAAAACCCTCACAACCTCTTATCTAGATTTGCCTGATTCCACTTGTTCGATGGCGTTGTTCCTCTTTGCTTCATTCAGTCTGCCATTATGAAAGCTGCACTGATAGTTGTGAACTAAGTGTAGCAGTTTTGAACCCTGCACTTGAATAGGGCTTCTTGTGCCTCTTGCACTTGAATAGGGCTTCTTGTGCCTCTTGCACTTGAATAGAGCTTCTTGTGCCTCTTGCACCTGCAGACCACAGAGACCGTTGCGATAACTTATTTCATGGCAGTGGTGTTTTTGTCCTGCATGTTCAACAACCCCAAATTCCAAAACAACTTTATCTGCTGAAAGTGCATTGTGTTACCTCTATAATACCATATAATCCAGCTTCTGGAACACAATGTTGCCACACTGGATAATCAATTAGGAAAATTTAACTTTACATTACTTGTTTTTTAAGAATTTACTTTCTCTTAATGCACACCAGCAATGAATATTAGCTTTTCACGTATTATCACCACTTTCTTAAGGTAATACAAAAAATTATTTGTCAAGAAAAATGCATCTATAGTCCATTTTATCGAGGCAGATTTGCACCGAGTCGCAGCGGTGCCCTTTTAGCTCGGAAAATTTTCCTGATCGCTGATTGGTTAGAATTATCTCGTCCAACCAATCAGCGATCAGGAAACTTTTCCGAGCTAAAAGGGCACCGCTGCGAGTCGGTGCAAATCTGCATCGCTAAAAGAAATTGACTATAGGCACTTTTACCTCCTAGTTTCAAAATATTCAGTCCAAGAAAATTACTGTACATTTGTATCACGAATGAAATACTATAATTACTGGAGAATTTAGCAAAACAGAAATTATGACAACAACCTGAGATAATTTCTGTTAATACAGTCAAGTTGAATAATGCTGACATGTAAGTACATTGAAAGGCTTCAGGAACTGCAAATTGCACATGGCTTGACGACATAAAATGACACAGCAACTCTTTACACAGGACTAAAAGAATTATAAAGAAACATTCAACATCGTAAAATTTTAAAACTTACTTTCACGTCAAAATTTAAAAGATTAATTTTAAACTGCCTAAACTAACACTTTGTAATGTTCCCTTCCCAGATACAGAATAAAACAAGTTTCAAAATAAATTATAACTGCTAGGTATTAGCTTAAGTGTTTGGAGCCTGAAGGATTTTAGATTATCTGGAATTTTGGTTAAATCTTACACAATAAAAATACCAAAATATTCTATAAACGGGTGCTTCATAACATTCTCAATTTCATCTGAGCTCCATCCTTGAATACTTAACCCTTTTACCACCAAAGGACGTACTGGTACGTTTCACAAAAGCCATCCCTTTACCCCCATGGACGTACCGGTACGTCCTTGCAAAAAAAATGCTATAAAATTTTTTTATTTTCATATTTGATAATTTTTTGAGAAAATTCAGGCATTTTCCAAGAGAATGAGACCAACCTGACCTCTCTATGACAAAAATTAAGGCTGTTAGAGCAATTGAAAAAAAATATACTGCAAAATGTGCTGGGAAAAAAATAACCCCCAGGGGGTTAAGGGTTGGAAATTTCCAAATAGCCTGGGGGTAAAAGGGTTAAATAATTTCAAAGAATTAGATTGATTTTAAAAATGTTACTTGAAAGTTCATATCAAACCATGCAAGGCAAACAGATTTACGAACCTACTGCTAACATATCTTAGTAGTTGAGATCTCCTTTTTCGAAAGATATTCCTCAACCAAAGACACCAACACACTTAGTCTCAAGTTTCTTTAAATACAGAAAACGCAGAAAAAATATTGACACATATCCAAAGTCATGATCTCTGTTAACCCTTTTACCCCCAATGGACGTACTGGTACGTTTCACAAAGCTCATCCCATTAACCCCATGGACGTACCAGTACGTCCCTGCAAAAAACTGCTATTTACACCTTTTTGCATATTTTTGATAACTTTATGAGAAACTTTAGGCATTTTCCAAAAGAATGAGTCCAACCTGACCTCTCTATGATGAAAATTAAGGCTGTTAGTGCAATTTAAAAAAAAATATATTGCAAAATGTGCTTGAAAAAGAAAACGCCTGGGGGCTAAGGGTTGGAAAGTTCCAAATAGCTTGGGGGTAAAAGGGTTAAAGTAATTTACACATATTCACAATCCTAATAGTCATCAAGAGGTCAATATACCAGAAAAAACTTCTTGGCTAACCAACATCATGATATATACCTTTGTTCAGTTATCTACAGTCATAGCAGTTTGCCTTAGGCTTTACTTCAGTAAATCTCGCCAATAAATTTTGCATTAGAAACGCACAATAGGTTTCCATCCTTCAAATTTACCAATAAATTTTGCATTAGAAACACACAATAGATTTTCATCCTTCAAATTTACCAATAAATTTTGCATTAGAAACACAAAATAGATTTTCATCCTTCAAATTTACTAATAAATTTTGCATTAGAAACACACAATAGATTTTCATCCTTCAAATTTACTAATAAATTTTGCATTAGAAACACACAATAGATTTTCATCCTTCAAATTTACTAATAAATTTTGCATTAGAAACACAACAGATTTTCATCCTTCAAATTTACTAATAAATTTTGCATTAGAAACACACAATAGATTTTCATCCTTCAAAGAATCTACAAATCAATTCATGAGATTTTCAATCAAAGGAAAATGAGGGCTGCCTATGGCAAGTTCTACAAATCCATCAAATGTAATAAATTTCTTAAAAGTAATTTGTACAGTATTTATCCTAGCTAAACAAAGCCGTTTCCTTTAGGTAGGGAATATGTTCTCAGCACGAGCTGGGCAGCTATTGAATCATTTTAACAAACAGTTCAGCAACAGGTGGGAGCGAGGACAAGGCAGGGCCCTTAACCTGTCAAAGTCTCTTCACTAAGAACCTTTCAGCTCAGGAATGGGTGGCTGAGGAGGGAAGTTTTAATTCAACGTACTCTTAGTTTGCATAGCTAAGAAAATAAAAATGTCTCTAGAAATTTGTAATCTGTTCCTAAGCAATATACAAACCATTGTTCTTTAGGTAAGGAGAACAGACCTGGGAATTCTTTTTCATCCCTGTTAGTATCAATCTACCTGGTCCCATACAGGAGCAAAGATGACTCCAACAAACTCCTATTTGTCTATCATTAGGATGAATAAGTTGATAGGGTCTGCCATGTCCAAGAAGATTGGTACATGGTCAAAAGAGAGATCCATTCCCCATAAGGGGATCTAATATTCCTGGCATATGGTGACCAAGGAATTGGTATATAATCGACCATCCCTCCCCTCATCTAGGGAGGATGGGAGAGAACTTCTCTAGGTTCTAAAGAATGGAGATCAGAAGTGTAGTTTACCAGCATCAACGGTTCGATTGACTCGTCTTTAAGAGAAGGTCAGAAAGGAAAGGTGAAGAAAGAGTCATTCTATCTCTATCCCGGACTTACATTTATCAGTTACCATAGACAAGATGCTTACCGTCCCAAATGGTATCGACACTACCCGAGGCCAGGTAAAATGGGTTCACGGCACTGGTCACGCGGACTGGCCCCAGGGAGCGAAGACGCATGGCTGCAACACCTATCCTGCTTGGCTACCTCTGAGGCCATGATGAACGGTCATGACCCTGGCCCCATGCATCACCACCAAGCAACCGAAAAACGGTGTTGTAACATCAGTCACTCGTTGCAAAGGTAACCAGGGGGATTGAAGTGAGCCATGATATGGAGTAACGGCCACGGCGCCGTGCATCGACTCTGGGGGAGTGAAATAAAGGGTTGCTGCTCCCTTCCCATGGGGCCATGAGCCAATTGTTTCCCGTCCCACTTCCCTAAATGATTTGGTGTCAGGAGCAGCCCTCTTATGACTACAGGAGACTAGACTTCTTTGACTTCTTCCTCTACTTCTTCTTAAAAGTGTGAACAGAGTCGGAACCTGAAAGACATGAGGAAGCCAAAACCTTCAGTAGGTCACACTCATAACCAGTGGTAGCACAAATGGAGAAGAGCCTTCAATTGAGTGCGGCAAATACTGGGTGAACCCTACATGCCACCAGAACCTGAAAGCCTACCGACGTAGTTTCGGGGACTTCTTGTTCCTGACGCATACTCCCTGGGGATCGAGCTAGGGTAGACACAAGATCTGTGATAGCACAAACACCCAATGAGCCGAAGGAAGAATCAAACCTCTCTTCCTCCCCCCTTAAAGTATCTACCTGGCACTGCAAAGGAGGCTACGACCTACACTCGGCACAAGGGGACAATTGCCCCTATCATGAGCAGTGTGTGCTGATCTACGATCAGCAGCTGGCATTTTCTACCTAAAAGAAAAAGGAAACTTCACTTAAGGGTGCATAAGTACGTCAATACTGGATGTGGCCGAAAACAGAAGTGAAGAGACTTTGACAGGTAAGGGGGTGGAGTTCCTCGCCCTTCTTGCCCGTTGCTAAAAAGCTTGTTGAAACGATTTCATGGCTGTCCAGCTCGTGCTGAAAATATTTTCCCTACCTAAAGGATGATGGTTTGTAGGTTGTATAAGAACAAATAGCCTTTGCATTAAATTCAAAACAATTCCAGTGTTATATTTGTGACCCTGGATTAAGTAATATTAATAAACAAAGATATTCACTATCAACAAACGATTATCCCTTAATACTGGAACCCACAAAAAGTTTAAATGTCTCCAAAAAACTTCAATCTTGACTATCATCCCATTGGAATAAAGCTGCTGGTTGGGACCAGCTTGCAAAACTGTCGCAAGATTATTTCTCGATCTCACTGTACTAGAGGAAGCCAGCAATAACTACCAGGTAAATTACTCATCGCAATATTTCCTGACCATATCACCATCATCAAAGTAATGCACAATGCATTTGGTAATATTGTCAATAAATTAATGAGAACAAAAATAACAACTTGTTCTCTAAACAGAACAGCAATCAACAATAAATGTTGTTATAACAAAATCTGGACAGTAAATTAGAAAAAAAACTAACATACACATAATTTTTAAAAGACAATTAACCCTTTTACCCCCAAAGGACATACTGGTACATTTCACAAAAGCCATCCCTTTACCCCCATGGACGTACCGGTACGTCCTTGCAAAAAAATGCTATAAAAAATATTTTTTTCATATTTTTGATAATTTTTTGAGAAAATTCAGACATTTTCCAAGAGAATGAGACCAACCTGACCTCTCTATGACAAAAATTAAGGCTTCTAGAGCAATTTAAAAGAAATATACACCAAAATGTGCTGGGAAAAAAGTAACCCCTTGGGGGTTAAGGGTTGGAAATTTCCAAAAAGCCTGGGGGTAAAAGGGTTAATAACCCAAAGACAGCCATTGAAGTATTAATCTAATTGAAACATCAGAAAATCTAACCCACATAATTTTTAAAAGACAATTAATAACCCAAAGACAGCCATTGAAGTAATCTAAATGAAACATCAGAAAATCACAAGACCTCACCAGCCCTTTTTATACTAACATATTAAAGAATGTTTGATTACTGTAAGTATCAGTAGCTAAACATCTGGAAACATTTAATAAAACAACTACCTTGTCCATAGAACCTGTACCAACCATGTTTCACACGATCGTACATAAATTATTTTGTATATATTATGCTTGTATCTGCGCTCTTCCCTCGCACTAAAAAGAACCTGAATAATCATGTCTCCGGTTTTCCTCTGTAACATTGTCTGTCTTGTGAACATGAAAATGCCTGTTGCCTTGAGGTTTTGTATATAAAGGAGAGTGTTCTATAATAAAGTTACTCAGTTGATTGCTTCCTGTCTTTGAGTCGCAACCTTTCTCTCGGCCCGTCACAAACCTATCAGCCAGTCTCATGAAGGACAAAAGTTTTACTTAGTGGCTTAAGTATACTATCTTTTAACTATAATTCTATCAAACAAAACTAAGTTGTTTCACACAGTCCCATTAATCATATTTTTCCTTATTTCCGCATACATGGAAATTCTATTTTGACAAAATTTAACTAGTCAAGATTGAAAAGCCTCTACAGCAGTGGTTCCCAAACTGGGGGGCACGCCCCACTAGGGGGGCGTGAGGACGATACAAGGGGGGCGTGTTCAAACTTTTTTTCGCTCACTTTGAACCAAATGTTTCGTTTTTAGTTACTGGAATGTACTATTATTGGTTTGAGTGGCTTTCATTATTAACCCTTTTACCCCCAAAGGACGTACTGGTACGTTTCACAAAAGCCATCCCTTTACCCCCATGGACGTACCGGTACGTCCTTGCAAAAAAATGCTATAAAAATTAGTTTTTTATATTTTTTGATAATTTTTTGAGAAAATTCGGGCATTTTCCAAGAGAATGACACCAACCTGACCTCTCTATGACAAAAATTAAGGCTGTTAGAGCAATTTAAAAAAAATATACTGCAAAATGTGCTGGGAAAAAAATAACCCCCTGGGGGTTAAGGGTTGGAAATTTCCAAATACCCCGGGGGTAAAAGGGTTAAAATGTAATACAAACAGAGATCTGTTTTCCTGTATAATGCTAAGAAATAAATGTAAGAACTATTTCATATAAAAAAAAAAAGAGAGGAGTGGGGGCGTATGGATCTACTGGAAGCAAAAAGGGGCGTCAGATAAGATAGTTTGGGACCCGCTGCTCTACAGTGTATACTCCGTTTTCTGTGATGTAGGAGATATGCTTCCCCTTCACTTTCCCTATTGATCAAAATTCAAATTAAAGTTTCGATAACTACAATTTTGAGAAAGACATGAAAAGCAGACCCTGTTCTCCTGCCTGATGACATACATAGTATGATTACTAATACTAGCACCTACAAAAAGGCCTTTCCGAGTTTTAACCCTGGATAGGTACGCTACTCGGACACCCCTTTAAGGGTATACAGGTCGATCACTTCCATATTCGAGACAGCTGATGATTTATGGGGAAAAAACAGGTTTTGAAAATGCTGTAGGGGTCGCGTATGACCCATCATACCTTTCCAGGGTTAAGGCTGCCAACATTAAGACCCACATAGTCAGTGAACTATTCCTGCCGAGTCCAAAAAGTACCGGTAGCTATGAGGGTCATCTTTGGTGCGTTATATAACTACACCACGGTTTGTCTCATAAGACCAAAGTGGGAAATTAATATGCATACAAACTTGAAACAAATGTACGTCAAATTAAATGCCTTATGTAAAACTTAGCATACACAGTACCATTATGCTTAACAGAGATGTGATGTAATAGCTGGTATACTGTACTAATTATAATACTGTAGTCAATACTTTTACCGTTATTTCTCCGTTTAGTCTAAAATATAAGAAAGTTAGGTAATACTATGGTTTGTTCACTGAAACACATTTCCATGTGCATGTAACATTTTTACAATATTGTAAAAAATAAAGATAAAAAAGGCAATTTTCCAAAGCTGACACATTCAGCAGCCGGACTATAACACAGTACAAATACTGTACGTAAAATGTAAATATGCATTACATTTACCTATTTAATCACCTACAATTACATATAACTATCTAATCACCTACAAAATATAAGAATATATTTGCTTCTCCTACCATCAACAACTAGAGAGTTATATATTTTGTGACAAAATTGAAATTCATGTTCTGAAAGAAAGCTTTCAATTCTTTCCAATAGAACATCAAATAACATTATATGAGATGGTAAAGACTTAATACCACCTGTACTGCCGCCTCTCCATACATTTTCTCCCGTGTTATCTGGAACTTTGTGAGTTTTGAGTCCATATTCCTGATGAAGCCATTTAAGAGGAGCTTTTTCAAAGACATCTGCTTCGTCTGTGTAGTTGGCTTCGTACTGCAAATTGGGCTCGCAGGTAAGGAAGCGAAGAGGTATGTTTCTATGTAAGTGACTGGAAAACAAAAATTATATAAATGTTTACAAAATCTGATAGAAAATGCAAATTGTCAAATTTCACTTTGAAGAAAAAAAATAAAAAATTTTAAGTAATTTTTATTTTTCCTAACATACTTACCGAGAACTACTTTCGGGTAATGGCCCTCCCTACCTTCCCCGAGTGCCTCTCTGCCCTTGCAAGGACTTTTTGCAAACATCCGAGGAACTTACTTGCGCACACGACCCAAACGGACCTCGACCTAGCGCAAAGGCTACCCTCGGGGCACGTTCTCTCACTCCCGGGTTAGCCCTCCATAGAAAACGGGTATAGGGTATACTACACAAAACTCTGGTCGGTAGAGAGGAGATTACAGGTAACTCCTAAGAAAGTAGTTCGAGGTAAGTATTCGTGTTGGAACAATTACAATTTAGGATACATAAATGATTGAGAAGTATCCTAAATGTATTCAAAACTTATTGCTATATATTTATAATCTATTACGAATGAATATATTTTTGGGCTCGAGCCATGTCGTCCTGATGGAAGTTCCCTTCGGCAGCTTCCTACTGTATAATATTTCTGCGAGTGATATTAGAAGAGAATTACCGTCAGGTATCACGGGGTTCCAACCCCCGGAACGAGTATCCGAAGATATCGTGTATAATCAGGGACGTAACCGAAGATAACCATAGATATCTGCACCCCCAATTGTTGAAAATAATAAACAAAGGACAACACACAGCACACAAATGCTTATATTAAAGACTACTGATAACACACAGCACACAAATGCTTTTATTAAAGACTACTGACAACACATAGCACACAAATGCTTTTATTAAAGACTACTGATAACACACAGCACACAAATGCTTTTATTAAAGACTACTGACAACACATAGCACACAAATGCTTTTATTAAAGACTACTGACAACACATAGCACACAAAGGCTTTTATTAAAGACTACTGACAACACATAGCACACAAAGGCTTTTATTAAAGACTACTGACAACACATAGCACACAGAGGCTTTTATTAAAGACTACTGACAACACATAGCACACAAAGGCTTTTATTAAAGACTACTGACAACACATAGCACACAAATGCTTTTATTAAAGACTACTGACAACACATAGCACACAAAGGCTTTTATTAAAGACTACTGACAACACATAGCACACAAATGCTTTTATTAAAGACTACTGACAACACATAGCACACAAATGCTTTTATTAAAGACTACTGACAACACATAGCACACAAAGGCTTTTATTAAAGACTACTGACAACACATAGCACACAAATGCTTTTATTAAAGACTACTGACAACACATAGCACACAAATGCTTTTATTAAAGACTACTGACAACACATAGCACACAGAGGCTTTTATTAAAGACTACTGACAACACACAGCACACAAATGCTTTTATTAATGACTACTGACAACACATAGCACACAAATGCTTTTATTAAAGACTACTGACAACACATAGCACACAGAGGCTTTTATTAAAGACTACTGACAACACATAGCACACAAATGCTTTTATTAAAGACTACTGACAACACAAAACACACACATGCTTTTATTAAAGACTACTGACAACACATAGCACACAAATGCTTTTATTAAAGACTACTGACATCTATGAACTGGAACTTACCTGTAATAAGGTGTGGAGTGACACGGCATCAAAAATAATACACTGGGATCCTTATGCGCAGCAATTTCTTTTCTCAGCACATTTATAGCATCTAGTGGTCCCCTCTGGTGTACGAGTCCCAAATATACTAAGGCCAGACCATTGGGTAGTATCAGGAAAATGAGAATAATCATTGCCCTGAAAAAAGATCAGATGAAAAGGATGAAAAGTATTATTATTATCAATATTACTATTATTATTATTATTTATTATTATTACTTGCTAAGTTACAACCCTAGTTGGAAAAGCAGGATGCTATAAGCCAAGGGGCTCCAACAGGGAAAATAAACCAGTGAGGAAAGGAAACTTAAAGGAGAAAAATTATATTTTAATTATAAAATAAATTTTTGAATATACTTACCCGGTGAATATATATAGCTGCAACTCTGTTGCTCGACAGACAAAAAACAGTAAAAACTCGCCAGCGATCGCTATACAGGTTGCGGGTGTGCCCACCAGCGCCAACTGTCGGCCAGATACCATACTCGATGTAAACAAAGACTCAATTTCTTCTCATCCCACTGCGTCTCTATTGGGGAGGAAGGGAGGGTCGTTTAATTTATATATTCACCGGGTAAGTATATTCAAAAATTTATTTTAAAATTAAAATATCATTTTTAAATATTTAACTTAGCCGGTGAATATATATAGCTGATTCACACCCAGGGTGGTGGGTAGAGACCAGTTAAATATGTTTACATCGTATAAGCTAAGAGTTTTTATTTCATTTTGGAAGTTATCAATATAACAAAAACAAAATAAATAGGTACCTGGTAAGGAAGTCGACTTAGACGATTACTCTGCCTTGTAAGTCTGTCTTCCTTACGGACCCTCGCGATCCTCTTAGGATGCTGACAGACCCCTAGGAGCTGAAGTATCAAGGGCTGCAACCCATACAACAGGACCTCATCAAACCCCTAATCTGGGTGCTCTCAAGAAATGACTTTGACCACCCGCCAAATCAACCAGGATGCGAAAGGCTTCTTAGCCTTCCGGACAACCCATAAAAAACAACATTAAAAACATTTCAAGAGACAGATTAAAAGGATATGGAATTAGGGAATTGTAGTGGTTGAGCCCTCACCCACTACTGCACTCGCTGCTACGAATGGTCCCAGTGTGTAGCAGTTCTCGTAAAGAGACTGGACATCTTTCAAGTAAAATGACGCGAACACTGACTTGCTTCTCCAATAGGTTGCGTCCATTATACTTTGCAGAGATCTATTTTGCTTAAAGGCCACAGAAGTTGCTACAGCTCTAACTTCGTGCGTCTTAACCTTAAGCAAAGCTCGGTCTTCCTCACTCAGATGTGAATGAGCTTCTCGTATTAACAATCTGATAAAGTATGACAAAGCATTCTTTGACATAGGCAAGGATGGTTTCTTAACTGAACACCATAAAGCTTCAGATTGGCCTCGTAAAGGTTTAGTACGATCTAAATAGAACTTAAGAGCTCTAACAGGGCATAAGACTCTTTCTAGTTCATTGCCTACGATCTCCGATAAGCTGGGAATATCGAAAGATTTAGGCCAAGGCCGAGAAGGTAGCTCATTTTTGGCTAGAAAACCAAGTTGCAGCGAACAAGTAGCTTTTTCCGACGAAAATCCGATGTTCTTGGTGAAGGCATGAATCTCACTGACTCTTTTAGCCGAGGCTAAGCATACCAGGAAAAGAGTCTTAAGAGTGAGATCTTTCAGGGAGGCTGACTGTAAAGGCTCAAACCTGTCTGACATGAGGAATCTTAGTACCACGTCTAAATTCCACCCAGGAGTAGCCAAACGACGCTCCTTAGTGGTCTCAAAAGACTTAAGGAGGTCTTGCAGATCTTTATTGTTGGAAAGATCTAAGCCTCTATGCCGGAAGACCGATGCCAACATGCTTCTGTAGCCCTTGATCGTGGGAGCTGAAAGGGATCGTCCTTTTCTCAGGTATAAGAGAAAATCAGCTATTTGGGCTACAGAGGTACTGATCGAGGATACAGAAACTGACTTGCACCAGTCTCGGAAGACTTCCCACTTCGATTGGTAGACTCTAATGGTAGACGCTCTCCTTGCTCTAGCAATCGCACTGGCTGCCTCCTTCGAAAAGCCTCTAGCTCTCGAGAGTCTTTCGATAGTCTGAAGGCGGTCAGACGAAGAGCGTGGAGGCTTTGGTGTACCTTCTTTACGTGTGGCTGACGTAGAAGGTCTACTCTTAGAGGAAGACTTCCGGGAACGTCTACTAACCATCGAAGTACCTCGGTGAACCATTCTCTCGCGGGCCAGAGGGGAGCAACTAACGTCAACCTTGTCCCTTCGTGAGAGGCGAACTTCTGCAGTACCTTGTTGACAATCTTGAACGGTGGGAATGCGTAGAGATCCAGATGTGACCAATCTAGGAGGAAGGCATCTATATGTATTGCTGCTGGGTCCGGGACTGGGGAGCAATAGATTGGAAGCCTCTTGGTCAGCGAGGTTGCAAAGAGATCTATGGTTGGTTGACCCCAAGTGGCCCAAAGTCTCTTGCACACATCCTTGTGGAGGGTCCATTCGGTTGGAATTACTTGCCCTTTCCGACTGAGACAGTCTGCTATGACGTTCAAGTCGCCCTGGATGAACCTCGTTACTAGGGAGATGTCTCGACCTTTTGACCAGATGAGCAGGTCCCTTGCGATCTCGTACAACGTCAGTGAGTGGGTACCTCCTTGTTTGGAGATGTACGCCAAGGCCGTGGTGTTGTCCGAGTTTACCTCCACCACTTTGCCTCGAAGGAGATACTCGAAGCTTTTCAAGGCCAGATGAACTGCCAACAGCTCCTTGCAGTTGATATGCATGCTCCTCTGACTCGAGTTCCACAGACCTGAGCATTCCCGACCGTCCAGTGTCGCGCCCCAGCCCAAGTCCGATGCGTCCGAGAAGAGAACGTGGTGGGGAGTCTGAACAGCCAGGGGAAGACCCTCTCTTAGGTTGATATTGTCCTTCCATCAAGTGATACAAACTGTTCCAGGGATGACAGCGTCCCTACCAGACTCATCCACAGCCTGACTGAGCAGCGTTCCTTCTTCAGCATCTTCTGGATGGATAGCAGGGCTTGATCTATTCTGGGGGCTGATCGTCTTGTTGTTCAGCAACGTCCTCATCAGATAGTTCCTCATCCGAAAACTGATGAGGAAACGGCAACGGAGTGGGCAACGTCTGGTTCGCTGAGTCCGGTCGCACTGGTGCATGCGTGACGGAGCCGGACGCAACGTCATGGAACTGCTGCACAGTCTGAGAACTGTCAACAACCATGGGTGCGCGAGGACGCACAGCGTCCACCCGAGACTGTCTAGACCGTCTGGGTTGTGCAGTCAACACCATACCGGGTTGCGGAGGTTGACGCACCGCGTCAAAACAAGTTACCTCTGATGGTTGTTGAACGTCCTGAACGTCAACAACCACCTCCGAGCGTCGCTTAACGTCAACGTGCGGCTGGCAACCCACACTGGGTCGCATCGGTGGAGGAACCACCTCAACTGGTAGACGCGAGAAGGTTACCTCAGCGTCAACAGGATGCACAACCGACCGCTTGGAAGGTTGTTGGCCAGAAGGTTCAGCAGCAACCTTCTCCGCATTAAAGTCCTCCATCAAGGACGCAAGCTTGGACTGCATGTCTTGCAGCAAAGCCCATTAAGGGTCTACGGGAGCAGGTGCGGCAACAGACGGGGTTAGCGACTGAAGCGGTACCGCTTTCCATCCCTGAAAGCCTTGTTTATGCATGACATAATTGTACAGCAAAACTTCAAAGGCTCGAAAACAGCTGTGAAGTTGACCTGTAAAATCTTGGAGCGTCTCCTGGCCAGGCGCCAGGGAGAGTCTACGAGATTTGAGAAGCCTATCTGGGCAGAGGCAGGAACTCCCAAGCCGAGAACTTCTCTCGTGTCATATCAGACTTTCGCTCTATAAGCCAGTTTAAAAGAAGGGAAAGCAAAGGCTGTATCCCCCAAACTCCTCCTGGTGATAAACCAGTCGCCTAGCAAACGTAAAGCTCTCTAGGAGAGCGAGAGAGCACTAGCTTATAAACAACGGCTTCGAAGTAGCTAGGCCTAGTGTAAGCTTTGACGTTTAGGCGAACGAGGAGCAGCAGTTACAAAAAGATCCGGACAAAGATCCTTAAAAATCAGCATGATTTAATTAAAGTCCATAGAGGGCTAAGCAGCTTTAGGCTCCTCTCCGTCTGACAGAGTCCTCAAAGGAATATCAGTAGGAGGGGGAACAGCAACTTCCTCATCTAAAGGAACCTTGTCCGATAATAGCCGAGTCTCAAGCAAGGGAGAGACCTACCGTGGTGGCAATGCTTTACAAGCAGAGTCCACACGCACTGGTGCATTAGTAGCGGACCAGGACGCAACGTCATGTAACTGCTTGACAGTCTGTGAACTGTCAACAACCACAGGTGCGAGAGACCAGGACGCAACGTCATGTAACTGCTTGACAGTCTGTGAACTGTCAACAACAAAAGGTTCGTGAGGACGCACAGCGTCCACTCGAGACTGCTTTGACTGCCTTGACTGAGCAGTCAAAACAACTCTAGAATGCGGAGGTTGACGCACAGCGACAAAACAAGTCAACTCCGATTGTTAGCGAACGTCCTGAACGTCAACAGGAGCATCAGCAAGTGGCCTAACGTCCAAATGTGGCTGAAAATCCACACGAGACCGCATCGAGTGTGGTTCTAAACAACCTGACTGACGTGACTTAGCTACGCCAACGTCAACAGGACGCACAAAGGAACGTTAGGTTGGCTGAAAGCCAGGATCTCGATGAGATAAACGGCTAGGCTCAACGGACTAATTGGCAGAATAGTCTTCCATAAAGGAGGCAAGCTTATTCTGCATGTCTTGCCGTACAACCCATTTAGGATCAACGGAAATGGTTGCGGTAAGAGACGAGGGTAACGTCTGTGACCGCAACACTTTGCCAACAAAAAAGACTCGGAGTCTGTGTTACACTTTTGTTAGGCGGCGAGCAGTTTTCCGATGACTGCATAGGGTCAGAGCTGTCCTAATGGCTGCAACCAGGACGCTGGACCTGTCCTGAAAGGACTGACTTTCGCTTAAGGGCCTCGAAACCTTGTTACAGGTTTCTTATGCGAAAAGCCTTCGGATGACGAGGAGAAAATTGTCTCTCTCGCCTTATGGTAGGGGAGATCTTGGTAAGATACACCCGATACCATAGAGGGAAACGTGTGTTCGCTGATCAAGGCCTCTCGAACCCATAAGTCGTACGACATTACTTCTCCCCTGGGCTTGGGAGCTTGCAAGAGGTCCCGGACTAGGTGAACGACAGGCACGAACAGACGAACCCTCGGACGCAACACTGTAACACTTTGCGCAATATCACTTTATCACTACGATTTTCTGCTTTGCACTTATTTCACTGAAATCGAAACTTTTACTGATTTCTACTTGAAGCACGCAATTCTACCCTCATCAAAAGGTAGTAAATGCGAAATCAGTCGTATAATGCAAGCACATTAATACCAGCAAAAAAAAACAGTAAACATCTTTTAAGATAAAAAAATTCAGTGGTTGGGGAAGAGAAGAAACACTAGTTCATTCAAAACTACGTTTTCAATCTCTCACCGTACATTGCCTGGGGACGAGAATAAAACTAAAAACGTTTTATCCTTTCTCCCCGTACAGAGACTAGGGACGAGAGTAACTCGAGAACAACGTTACCCGCTAGAACGGAATGTTTTCTCTCCTCTCTCTCCCTCCGTCTCTATCTCTCTCTCTCTTTCTCTCTTGATTTCGCACCTAAGAGAAGAGCCCAATTACATTTCGTCAAAAAAACATGTTATTTGACCAAAGGAAAAAACTGAAAGGTTTTTCAATTAAAAAGTTCCTTTAAAATAGAATTTAAAACATTTAAGCTTTGAAAGAAGAATGAACAAAACGTCAGAATCGATTTACTCTTTCTGCAAAGTGAAACCGTGATACTCTCTCTCTCTATCGTAACGATAGAGCGCAAACTGCGTAGCATAAAAAAACTAAACGTTAGTTCATCTTTGAAAACAGTACAAAGACTATTCAAAGAAAATCTTTCATAAAATATTTATTAAAAATATTCATTTAAAAAGTTTTAAATCATTAGCTCTTTAAAAGCTATTTACGATTGAAAGGGCTCAACGTTGTTTAACTTCGGTTTCCAAGTTAGGACCGCCTATTCTCAGGAAAGGTCACATATAAACAAAACATTAAAATTTATTTTTTATGTTTATTATAAATGGAAAGTTAATCGAAGAGGCCTAATAAAGGCGGTGAGATATAAAATATATAGAGGAAAATCTATAACTAAATTATAACGTGATAAGATAATTACTAAAAGCCTAAACACACTTCCGTCTAAGGGAAGGGTCGGCCATTTAAAAGTCAAAGAAAGTCCATACTCTCTGTCACCAAAAATTAAATCTATCCAAAACGAGTTCAAGATTTAAGATGAAGATAAAACACCTGCACTGCGAAAGCTCAAACCAAAATGAAGTACTTCACCAAATATGTTGAGAAAACTCCAGGTAAAAGTACGTCTTGTCGACACGTCGACAGAGAAGAAATTGAGTCTTTGTTTACATTGAGTATGGTATCTGGCCGACAGTTGGCGCTGATGGGCACACCCGCAACCTGTATAGCGATCGCTGGCGAGTTTTTACAGTTTTTTTGTCTGTCGAGCAACAGAGTTGCAGCTATATATTCACCGGCTAAGTTAAATATTTAAAAATAAATATTTCCTATATAAACTATAAAACCTTTAACAAAACACGAGGAAGAAAAATAAGATAGAATAGTGTGCCCGAGTGTAACCTCAAGGAAGAGAACCCTAACCCAAGACAGTGCAAGACCATGGTACAAAGGTTATGGCACTACCTAAGATTAGAGAAGAATGATGTAAGATAATTTCTAAAGAATTCCACCTTATGCATACGTATCATAAAAACCTGTATCATGATCTTTATTGACCCTACTACCTGATGCTCTTAAATCCTTCCTTAGTTAAACTATTTACTGAAAAAGAATCACAACTACTGAAGAAATCTCCAACTGGGCATCAACACTATGGTATCAAGTTAAATAGTCAACTCCATAGCCTATTTCTGAGATATTTATCAGCTTCAACATGTAAATTAATATCATTAACCGTTTTACCCCCAAAGGACGTACTGGTACGTTTCACAAAAGCCATCCCTTTACCCCCATGGACGTACCGGTACGTCCTTGCAAAAAAATGCTATAAAATTTATTTTTTTCATATTTTTGATAATTTTTTGAGAAAATTCAGGCATTTTCCAAGAGAATGAGACCAACCTGACCTCTCCATGACAAAAATGAAGGCTGTTAGGGCAATTTAAAAAAAATATACTGCAAAATGTGCTGGGAAAAAAAATAACCCCCCGGGGGTCAAGGGTTGGAAATTTCCAAATAGCCTGAGGGTAAAAGGGTTAAGTAGGATATATCAATGCTGAGATGGCAATGTGGACTTATTAAATAGGATAAAGTTAAGAATGAACATGTTAGAGGCACTCTCAACATAGCAGCAGCTTCAACCAAGGTGAAGGAAAGTAGAGCAAGATGACATGGACATGTAACGAAACGAGAGGAGGACTATTCGATAAGGGAGATGATAGATATGGGACTACCAGGTAGGAGAACGTTAGGTAGATCAAAATTATGATGGATTGACTGTGGAAAGAGATGTGAGTGAGTTGGGATTGAGTAAGGAAGATGCACTGGACCGAAGGATACGGATGAATGTGTTAGAGAATCATTATAGCAAACCCAAAAGGGGAAGCATGCAGAGAAAGAAGATATATCAACTCTTATTTTCAGAAGACATGCAAGATTTCTTAAGACCAAATATGCCCATAAATACATACATACATACATATACCAAGGCACTTCCCCCAATTTTGGGGGGTAGCCGACATCAACAAAGAAACAAAAACAAAAAGGGGACCTCTACTCTCTACGTTCCTCCCAGCCTAACAAGGGACTCAACCGAGTTCAGCTGGTACTGCTAGGGTGTCACAGCCCACCCTCCCACATTATCCACCACAGATGAAGCTTCATAATGCTGAATCCCCTACTGCTGCTACCTCCGCGGTCATCTAAGGCATCGGAGGCAGCAGCAGGGCCTACCGGAACTGCATCACAATCGCTCGCCATTCATTCCTATTTCTAGCACGCTCTCTTGCCTCTCTCACATCTATCCTCCTATCACCCAGAGCTTCCTTCACTCCATCTATCCACCCAAACCTTGGCCTTCCCATAAATAGATATGCTAAAGAGTAATTCAAACAATGGCAACTGGACCGACCTTTTAGGATGGTGTAGCATCCAAATTTCACATGATAAACTAAAAGTATGTCTTCTACCTTATGTTTTAATATACTGCATTGTTTAAGAGTGACATTACCTCCATACCACATTCGTGTCTGCTTTCTTGGATCGAGATGTCAGCTCAAATGCAATGTAATCGCCAGCGATGCAAAGGCACAACGGTAAAATGGGAAGAAGGAAACGAAACTCCTTGTGGCTAAGGCAACTGAAACAGACAAATTTAATTTAACCTTGAAACAAAACTTTACATGATACACTAAATGGAAAAAAAGATATATTCTGTTCACACAAAACTGCAACAAAATGATTCAGTGAAAAATTATTTTATACATGAAAAAGGAAAGTTAGAAACTAAAGTTTCCAAAACAAACTGATGTGAAAAATTCTTCTGCTTAAAATAAGTGTTGTAAACAACATTTTGACCACAAATTCTGAGCAAAAGACAAGTGAAATTATACCTGTATGCAAAAATGCTCCATATGCAAATTGGTAAGAGCGCTCTATGTCGTCCTGGGAAATACGCAACAGCCAGGAGAAAGGGGATGAGATGTGTTGCTAAAGTTCCCGGAATTCCTTGAGTCAAGTACCAATGCCATGGGTGAGTTCCATAATGAGAGGACAACCCAGACACTACGTTGAAATGGGCAAATCTCCAAGGAACCACAACCAAATGGCCGTAATACCAGGAATCTACACCCACACTCAGGAGCAGCACAGTTCCTCTGTGACAGAAAATAAATCCATATAAAAATCACTAAAGATTTGTTTAAAAAATCTTTATCCACATAATATTCTTACTATGAAAGATCCACATAATATTCTTACTATGAAATACAATAAAATTTAAACACTACAAGTTCTTTTTTTTTTTTTTTTTTAAATACCATGGTTTTACCAAAACAGAATTATCAGTAGTGTTCTCCAGCCAATTTTTCCATTTAATTTCATGAGCTGATGTTTAGAACACAGGCTCCTCATACAGTATTGCTAATGGATTGGTACTTACATAAAATATGTATATTAATGAATAATTATAGTGCTTATAATAACATTCAAATACAATTGTTAAAATTTACACTCGCTCAACATCAAAATTATTTCCCTAGAACTATCTGTCTCAAAGTTGGAAACAACAAATAAAGGATTGGCATACCAACGCTGACTTTACCAACATTGATAAATCTCTCTCTAACTGAAGTTGAGCGAGTCCTCTAACAACTAGATCTTTACACTAACAGTTGGAAGGAAGGAGCATAATTATGGGACTCAGTAAAGGAGCGACGTCAGAGGCGTGGGTTGGAATGTTGGTAGTAGAGATCGAAGTTAGGTGTTGAACGGCACCTCGCTGTAACAGGGACATTGGAAGGAGATATCTAAATGGTGCGAGGCCTCTGGTTGTGAGTTATCATGCCCCAGTATATTATACCGACACCTATTAGGTGAGTGAGCTGGGTTCAACCTAGCATTCCTATACCATTTTTTCTCTGGTAAATTCATAGCAGTTTAACCTTAGAAATGAAGTAAAATCAGCATTTCACTGGGCGGCACAGGTCAGAGCCCAGAAATGGGACTCCCAGCTAAATACTGAAAGAATAATCCTGTCATAAATATGATGTTAACCCTTTTACCCCCCAAAGGACGTACTGGTACGTTTCACAAAGCCATCCCTTTACCCCCATGCCCGTACCGGTACGTCCTTGCAAAAAAAGCTATAAAAATTTTTTTCATATTTTTGATAATTTTGTGAAAAAATTCAGGCATTTTCCAAGAGAATGAGACCAACCTGACCTCTCTATGACAAAAATTAAGGCTGTTAGAGCAATTTAAAAAACATATACTGCAAAATGTGCTGGGAAAAAAATAACCCCTTGGGGGTTAAGGGTTAGAAATTTCCAAATAGCCTGGGGGTAAAAGGGTTAACTTACATGACTCTACTCTTAAAGGTTTAAAGGTTGCTCATGAATGGCAGAGGCAAGGGACAGTGACATTGCCCTAGCAATCAGGACAATGCCCCAGAGACTGACCATGTATTATATGATCAGCACCCAAGCCTCCTCTCCACTCAAGCTAGGACCAGGGAGGGTCAGGCAGTGGCTGCTGATGATTCAGCAGATAGACCTATAGGGTCTCCCAAACCCCCCAACCTTAGCTCACAAGGATGGTAAGGTTGTAGATACTAATGGCACTAAAGAGTCTGAGAGGGACTCAAACCCCCATCTGGCAAACACCAGACAGACACGTTACCAATCCGGCCACATAGATAAATTCCACATTGCCAAGGATGGCAGGATAGTGGTAACAATAAATAAAGGATCTCTAAAATAAGAAATAATCTTAGCTTGTCATATTTCCCCCAACATCCCTCTCATGTAAAGGTACAACGTAACAGTGACTTAGACATACAGTATACCAGTATTACTGTTTTCATCGCAACCACTTATCAAACAGACAACCAGAAAATCATGGACAAAAGGACTGTGATTACAGTACATAGAAACAAAGTACCAATCTATGTTCAAAACACTTTTTTCCTACAAACTTATGAAGCGTATCAAACACCCCCTGAAATTCAAACAAATCTATATCTAATGTTACAAAAAGAAAATGTAATTTGATAATTAAATTAAACATAAGATACAGATTACCATTACAATAATAGAAAAAAAAAATCTACCAACAAAATCTCAGACTATCAAAACCTTTCCTGCATAAGCCATAAAACCAGTCCAACAATAATCAGAGGAGAACATTACAATTTTCAAACCTACATATAATGTTGCAAGGGGTTGAAGTCTGAGCGACCGGTGATGACAACTCTCCCCAGGAGGAAAAAAAACCATATCGGTTGCTCCAACGGGAGCCACAACACTGGGACACACTGCAATATGGGAAAAGGAGAGCACATTCAGAGGGTCCCGCAACCCAGCTCGTAGCCACCGACATAAAGAGCAGGTAATATCCACAGCAGACCCCAAATCACAAGGGTCGGGGTGACAGGCTCAGGGAACGGGGACAGAGGCAACACACACTTTGGTCTTGGTGCCTTCTTTCACTCAATGATGAGGCAATAATAATGAAGGAATATATCATTAATATATAAAAACCGAATCTCCTTTCCGTGAGTGACTACAATGAGAAGAAATTCAGCTACTGTTTGCTCAAAGATGTCAAGAAGAAAAATCCCCTTTTCATTTTTTTTTATGTGGGCTACCTTACAAAATTGGGGAAGAGCCATGGTAGATAGGATAGTTAGCACTCTGGGGACAAACCAAACCTCAACAAGTGCTGAAGAGGAATGAGGATGAGGGGTGGGGATATGTAGGGGTAGAGAGGGGGTATGCTGATGAAGGAGAGGTCTAATTGCTGAGGGATCTATGGTCGTGGTTCAATCACGTCCCAGTTTTCTATACTGACACTCAAAGAGTGAGCGAGCTAGGTTTATTCCTGGCATTCCATGCATCTCTTTTTCTCTGGTATATTCAGCAATAACTATACCTTAGAAATGGTGCTAGAGGAGCATTTCACGGAGCGACACAGGTCCCTCGCCCAGAAATAGATTTTTCCTACGTCAAAATCCCTATTTATGGAAAATGTTGTCGGAGATGTCTCATGCCACACTTTGTTATGGCGCAAGAGCAGGTCCAGATTGCCGCAGAAAATTTGTTTTATAACATTCTATGGTGTGACTGAAGTGCACATTTTTTAAGGAAACTAATCAAGATGCTGAATATAAAAAATATCCTTAAAATATGGAAATGATGAGTGTCCATAGTAATTAGCTCCGCCCATTCAGGGGTATATAGTATATACTTCTAGAAGAGAATGTCCAGACACCTTGAGCATATGAATATTGAGCGAGAACGAATAAAACAATATAAATTATTCTATTATACCTAGTATAACAACAATACTCATACTTACATAGTTAACAAATATCGAACAATCAGTTTTTGTTTACACCGTGACTTCCATAAATGCTCCAAACACAAAGGCATGAACATAATAGCAGCTGTTGGTCTTATCACACACGCAGCCCCTACTAGCCATAGATATCCGGTGCTATAACCATCTAGAAGAAAAAGAGGTGGCATTATATATACATTTATAGTTAACCCTTTTACCCCCAATGGACGTATTGGTACGTTTCACAAAACTCACCCCTTTACCCCCCATGGAAGTACTGGTACGTTTCACAAAACTCATCCCTTTACCCCCAATGAACGTACTGGTACGTTTCACAAAACTCATCCCTTTACCCCCAATGGACGTACTGGTACGTTTCACAAAACTCATCCCTTTACCCCCAATGGACGTACTGGTACGTTTCACAAAACTCATCCCTTTACCCCATGGACGTACTGGTACATCCTTGCAAAAAACTGCTATTTTAATTTTTTCTTTTTTGCATATTTTTATTACTTTATGAGAAACTTCAGGCATTTTCCAAAAGAATGAGACCAACCTGACCTCTCTATGACAAAAATTAAGGCTGTTAGAGCAATTTAAAAAATATATATTGCAAAATGTGCTTGAAAAAAAAAAAAGCCTGGGGGTTAAGGTTTGGAAAGTTCCAAATAGTCTGGGGGTAAAAGGGTTAATAAATGGTTCAGTATCTAATTATAGAATAGAGATGACAATTTCTATCCAGGCTTTTTATAATATATGGAACAGGAACTTCATTATCAAAATGAAAGACTAAAAGCTTTCCCAAATATTACCAGGCTCTGTAAAGCATTATTATTATTATTATTATTACTAGCCAAGCTACAACCCTAGTTGGAAAAGCAAGATGCTATAAGCCCAAGGGCTCCAATAGGGAAAAATAGCCCAGTGAGGAAAGGAAATAAGGAAATAAACAAATGATGAGAATAAATTAACAATATATCATTCTAAAAACAGTAACGGTATTAAAACAGACCTGTAATAAGGAGCACAGATAAGTTTCTGAACTTGCCATTAAAGTTTCTGAACATAACAGAATACTGTATACTGTCTGGAGGCAACTATACCTTTCCTCTTCCACGGATAGTAACACAAGGCAATAGAGGTGAGCACCGTCTCGGCCGAGGACGTCAGAGTTCGAGGCGCACAGTACTCCAGAAACCAAGATGATATTAAACAAATGATCGTCCAGGAGGCCGACTCTTTGCAATAGAGTTCCTTTGAAAGTTTCCATATGTGATAATCACCTACGCTGAATGCAACTGCTTGGAGCAGCCTAGGGAGTTCTACCTGAAACAAAAATAATATCTTGAATGAACTTGCCATATTAATGAATGCAGTATTAATGTGCTTGCTATAATGTCATGCATATTTATGCTAAAATGCAAAAACAATCTTTTCAAAGAGTCGCAACTTTAAAGTGTAAATTTCTATCCTTTTCCTCTAAGCTCAGGCCGCTTCTTTCTTACTGCCATCTAAACTCCTGCTTCACAGTCAAATATTCTTTTAAAAAACCTGGTTCTTTGCTCCTTCATCTTTCCAATTTGACCTTGTTACATATTTCAAACAACTAAAATCTATTACTCCAGGTATTTTTTGTAATACACTTGTAATGCCATCTGTTATATTTCGTAAACTGTATAACATTCAACACTACACTTTCTCCACATGACCACTTTCCTAATTGTAATTTTCCAAATCTTTCCCTTCCATCTACCCTTAACTGTGTTACAATTCTATCCTGTTCGTAATACTAGGCAGGCAGTTAATTCTAATAGCCAGGCCTTCTCCATCATGTGGCTCAATACTACACAGTATTCTAGAAGTTTTATTCCAGCTGTTACCAAGTTGTGGAATGATCTTCCTAATCGGGTAGTTGAATCAGTAGAACTTCAAAAGTTCAAAGTTGGAGCAAATGTTTTTATGTTGACCAGGCTGACACGAGTCTTTTTATTGTTTATATATGACATATCTGTTTTTAACGTTGTTAATAGTTTATATATGACATACCTGTATCTGTTTTTGACGTTGTTAATAGTTCATATAGGACATATCTGTTTTGACGCTGTTACTGTTTTTAGAATGATATATTGTTAATTTATTCTCATCATTTATTTATTTCCTTATTTCCTTTCCTCACTGGGCTATTTTTCCCTGTTGGAGCCCTTGGGCTTATAGCATCTTGCTTTTCCAACTAGGGTTGTAGCTTGGCTAATAATAATAATAATAATAATAATAATAATAATAATAATAATAATAATAATACTCACATTGAAGTTCAGTCCTCTCCTCTCTATTTCACTCTCCTACATTTTAAATATATCCATTACCTCATGCTCAGATTCAATTGTTAATACTAGGTCATCTGCATATTGCAGTTCTCATTGGACACCCCCTTTCCTGCTCTCCTTTGTAGCTTTGTAAAGCCATTATGATCCACAGCAAAAAGGCTCAGAGCTGAGCCTTGATAAACTCCAAACTTTTATGTATCTCAAGCTCTTCGGATAACCCTAGTACTGCCTTCATTTTAACTCTGTTACAGTAAAATCACAAATTTTTAAGTAATTTGTATTTTTCCTAACATAATTACCTAGAACTACCTTCTTAGGAGTTACTGGTAACTCTACCTAACCGACCAGCTTTTTGTATAGTTTACCCTCTTTCCGTTTTCTAAGGGGTCAACCTCAGGTAGTGTGATATGTGCCCTGAGGCGACCCGGGGTCGGGAAGCGTGCTAGCTCAGGTCGTCGACTCGTCAGTAAGTTTCTGGTCGCGACGTGATCAACATCTCGCCGCGCTCTCTCTTACCTGTGCGACCCTTTGTGTCCCCCGATCCTTTGTGCTTACCGCGTGTTACCCACGTGTTTCCATTTCACTTTCCCTTTGCATCCTTGTGTCTCTGGGTGTATTAGCGTTGCGTTATGGAGCATCCTCGTAAAATAACCATTACATTCATGATTATTTTCTAATAACCACTTCCTTCTAAATTAGGTTTTAATTACTTACCTTGGTACTCTGTCCAATGCCTCCTCAAGATCTAAAATTGTATATCAAACTCTTAGCCGGAAAAATAATCATGAAAATATGTATGACATAAGAAAATAAGGTTGGCTCAGGTCTTAGTTACAGTAAGTTGTAATGACTTACCAACAAGAAAGGATAATCAAGCTTCACAAGATGTAATACTTTGTAAATAGCACCAAAAATAGCTGGATACACAGCGCTGCGAATTCCATGCTGCCATTCCCATGTCTGGTATCCATACCTACAAAATGAAATAGAACTCTAACCACTACAAAGCTCTATATGAAATTAAAACTACAAAAGATCAATCATGTTGACTAGATTTTCATTTAAGAGAACAACAGACAATACTTATATACAAATGTGAACAATTCAAATTCATAAGATCAATCTGCTTGAGATTTTGTGTTGAGGTGGTTTGGCCATGTTGAGAGAATGGAAAATGGCTGTCTGCTAAAGAAGGTGATGAATGCAAGAGTTGATGGGAGAAGTACAAGAGGAAGGCCAAGGTTTGGGTGGATGGATGGAGTGAAGGAAGCTCTGGGTGATAGGAGGATAGATGTGAGCGAGGCAAGAGAGCGTGCTAGAAATAGGAATGAATGGCGAGCGATTGTGACGCAGTTCCGGTAGGCCCTGCTGCTTCCTCCAATGCCTTAGATGGCCGCGGAGGTAGCAGCAGTAGGGGATTCAGCATTATGAAGCTTCATCTGTGGTGGATAATGTGGGAGGGTGGGCTGTGGCACCCTAGCAGTACCAGCTGAACTCGGTTGAGTCCCTAGTTAGGCTGGGAGGAATGTAGAGAGTAGAGGTCCCCTTTTTTTTGTTTTGTTTCATTTGTTGATGTCGGCTACCCCCCAAAAATGGGGGAAGTGCCTTGGTATATGTATGTATGTATATCTTACATGATGCCACACATCAGGGATAGGCTCATCAGTCTAAATTACCAACGAAATTAAGGCATGAACAGATATACAGCTGGAGAATAGACCAGGGGAGCCAGTGTATACTAGGTCCAAGCATTTACAAGACCTGTGAGTAGCTTCCCTTATGGTTTGCTAACAGCCTGACTCAGAGGCAATGTCCAAAGCTCTTAAGACACCACTCTGAGAAACAAAATTTAACAATTCCCTCTGGTAAACGTTGAAATCACCAAGATAAAAAAATGGCTTTCTATTATCTTCTTGTATCTTAGCCATAATGGTAAGAAGACAATCAAGGATAGAATTATCTAAGTATGGATTCCAATAGATCGAAAATAAATAAAAGTGGTTAGTCCTATCAAAAACTTTTATTTCCTGAATCTCATGGCATGCACATTATGAGAAGCAGGGAACTCAGTCCTAATATACACCACCATTCTCCTTGCTCTAGGAAGGGCATCCCGTTTCAATATTATTGGTTTTTTAAAACCTGTAATAAGGAGCACAGATAAGTTTCTGAACATAACAGAATGCTGTATACTGTCTGGAGGCAACTGTAAGGTCTTGAATATTGGCATGCAGCCCACAAATGTTGTATTGTTAGATGACACTGGCAAAGTCTAAGACTCGCTGGACCCGGAATTGACTCAATATCTCCAGACAGATTAAGAATTAAAAGCAATACAAAATTTTCATTATACTGTACTTAAAAAAACAAACTTGACAATAATGATAATAAAAATAATAAGTACACAAATACAGTATACATAAAGTGACTCAAGCAACCAACAGACTAAAGATAAAGTGTCAGATAAAATTGGTCAACAGGGCAGAGCCGACACACCGTGCAAGGCTAAATACCCTCCAAGTTACCCACTTTAACTGAAGGAAGGATAATAAGGATGTTTTAAAAATAAATACCAGAGAGAGAGATAAAGAAATACACCCTCTTAATGAATCACCAGGCCTCCATGACCCTTCTATTAAGACTGCCTGGCACACCATTAAAAAAAAAACAAGATTAAGAGAAACCAGATAGAATAGTGAGCCCAAGAGTACCCTCAAGCAAGAGAAGTCGAACCAAAGATAGGAGAAGGACACTCCAAAATCAAACCATTGCTTTCAAGTCTTGGGTAGTGCCATAGCCTCTGTACCATGGTCTTCCACTGTCTTGGGTTAGTTCTCTTGCTTGAGGGTACACTCGGGCACACTTCTATCTAGTTTTTCTTCCTCTTGTTTTGTTAAAAGTTTTTATAGTTTTTATAGGAAATATTTATTTTAATATTGTTACTATACTTAAAATATTTTATTTTTTTTATTTCCTTTCCTCACTGGGCTATTTTCCCTGTTGGGGGCGCCTGGGCTTATAGCATCCTGCTTTTCCAACTAGGGTTGTAGTTTAGCATTTAATAATAATAATATTAGTAGAAGACCATGGTACAGAGGCTATGGTACTACTCAAGACTAGAGAACAATGGTTTGACTTTGGGGTGTCCTTCTCATAGAAGAGTTGCTTACCATAGCTAAAGTCTCTCTTTGACCCTTAACAGGTGAAAAGTCGCAGTTGACTACTTGAGTGAAGAAGAACTTCAAAAGTTCAAAGTTGGAGCAAATGCTTTTTTGTTGACCAGGCGGACATGAGTCTTTTTATAGTTTATTTATGACATATTTGTTTTTGATGTTGTTAATAGTTTATATATGACATGTCTGTTTTGACGTTGTTACTTATTTTAGAATGATTTATTGTTAATTTGTTCTCTTCATTTATTTATTTCCTTATTTCCTTTCCTCACTGGGCTATTTTTCCCTGTTGGAGCCCCTGGGCTTATAGCATCTTGCTTTTCCAACTAGGGTTGTAGCTTGGATAGTAATAATAATAATAATAATATTAGCTTAGTGTTATAAAGTGTAGGAGGAAAGAGGAGAATGTGTAACGAATAGATAAGAATATTCAGTGTATGTGTAAGCAAAGGGAAAATGAGCCGTAACCAGACAGGGATTCAACGTTGCGCTACCTGGCCAGTCAAAGAACCCAATACTCCTCTAGTGGTAGTACCTCAATGGGAACCTGGTACACTGGCCAACCTTCTACCTATGTTCAAATGACTTTTCATTTGGTTCTCATCTTTTGAAGTTCCTAAGTCAAAATTTTCATGCAGATGACTTATAATGTTATGTAAATTGATGCGTTGACTTTAATAAATAAACATACTTAGATGTAAATTACTGTAATGCATCATTAACCCTTTTACCCCCGGCTATTTGGAAATTTCCAGCCCTTAACCCCCAAGGGGTTATTTTTTTCCAAGCACATTTTGCAGTGTATTTTTTTTCAAATGCTCTAACAGCCTTAATTTTTGTCACAGAGAGGTCAGGTTGGTCTCATTCTCTTGGAAAATGCTTGAATTTTCTCAAAAAATTATCAAAAATACGAAAAAAACAATTTTATAGCCTTTTTTTGCAAGGACGTACCGGTACGTCCATGGGGGTAAAGGGATGAGTTTTGTGAAACGTACCAGTACGTCCTTTGGGGGTAAAAGGGTTAATAAATAAACATACCTAGATGCAAATTACTGTAATGCATCATTAACATGAAACTGTAATGCTAATTCTAAATAAAACAATACAATGTAATTCAAAAGAGTGCTGTAAGTTTTAAGACTCACCCAAACGCCATGTGATGAGCAATTTCTGTGGCTTGCCAATATTCATCAGCCACAAACCATGTCTGTACAAAAAACACACTCAATACGCGCACCAAAAGAAAGACCATCCATGGGTCGTTTATAAAATCTGACGAGAGTACCTGCAAAACAAATATCAATGTACAGTACTGTATTGCAAAGAAGTATCAATTCATATAAATATCACAAATTATTAGCAATTTGTATTTTTCCTGACATACTTACCGAGAAACACTTTCTTAGGAGTTACCTGGAACCTCCTCTCAAACGACCAGAGTTTTGTGTAGTTTACCCTACTCCCATTTTCTGTAATGGTAGGCCTAGCGGAAGGATACGTGCCCTGAGGGCAAACCCGAGGTAGGCCACATGTGCGCTTGGGTCGTGATCTCCAGTAAGTTCTATGAAAGTAACAATACTAAAGATCAGTGAGGCACCCGGGGGAAGGAAGGGAGGGCCATAACCCGAAAGTGTTTCTCGGTAACTCCTAAGAAAGTGTTTCGAGGTAAGTCTCTGTGTTGGAACAAACTGGTATAAAATCAAACAGTTTTCAATTCATATTTTCCCCACCTACGCAAACCTGTCCCCTGTCCTTTAGTTTGGATATGACTTCAGCAATGATTGAAAACCCCCGCCCTCCTGTCAGTTGACTAGATCCTCCCTTCTAGCCTTAGCCCAGGGACTTGTGGGGTGGTTGAGGTGGAAAATATATCTCAAAAGACTAAGGTTTCTATAATTAAACAAAATGCAAATTACTGTACTTCAGTCATTAAATATAGATAACAAGCAGTGATCCAGCTGGTAAGGGTATAGGGCAAGTAACCTCGGCCCTTCTTCAGCAGGAGAGCCTTTACTTTTGATCTTTTGGCCCAAGATTAAGAGGGTGGTTGGGAAGGAAGTTAGATTAAAGGACTCAGGTTTTTAAGGCTAGGAAAAATACAAATATTATTAAAAAATTTGTGTTTTGTTCATACATGGCATATAACCCACGTCCCTTAATTAGGGAGATTCACTGCTTGGTGGGTTGGAAGTCCCCTTAGAAACGAACTGAAAGGTTAATTAACCCTTTTACCCCCAGGCTATTTGGAAATTTCCAACCCTTAACCCCCAGGGGGTTATTTTTTTCCCAGCACATTTTGGAGTATATTTTTTTTAAATTGCTTTAACAGCCTTAATTTTAGTCATAGAGAGGAAAAGTTGGTCTCATTCTCTTGGAAAATGCCTGAATTTTCTCAAAAAATTATCAAAAATATGAAAAAAAAAAAATTTTAAAGCATTTTTTTGCAAGGACGTACCGGTACGTCCATGGGGGTAAAGGGATGGCTTTTGAGAAACGTACCAGTACGTCCTTTGGGGGTAAAAGGGTTAATTTTTTTCCTGGAAATGATCACCAACTGATCTTTTAGTACTTGGAGAATTGGTAATTTTACTCCATTATGTGTGTCTGTGGTAGCTCTAAACCAGCTGATTACCGACCAATTTCCATAACTCCCAAATTAGCTTAAGTTTTTGAACGTCTTTGGACAATTCGTCTAAATAGGTATGCTGAAGGTAATCATCTGTTCCCTAGTTTGTAATTTGGTTTTCGTAAAGGCCTTGGAGCATGTGATGCCCTTCTTACAATCTCCAATGCTGTACAGAAATCCTTTGATTGTGGTCAGAATGGTTGTATGATTGGTCTTGACTTTAGTGCTGCTTTTGACCGTGTTAATCAAGAGGCACTTGTTTTCAAACTCAAATAGTTGGGAGTAAGTAGGTCTTTCCTTAGCATCATTATAGAATTTTAGAGTGATAGATTGCAGAGTTGTTGATGGGCACCATGTTGAGTACAGAGAAAGAGGTGGACCGACAACATTGCTGAATGGACAGGAAAAACCTTCGCCCAGACCCAGGCACTCGCACACGACCGTGAAAAGTGGAGGCTCCTATTGCGGTGTTCCACCATGCAGCGCCCCTACGATCCTGGTGGATTATGGGATCGGTAACGGTAATGTGATATCTGGCGTTCCTCAGGGTAGTGTTCTTGGCCCATTACTTTTCATACTACAGTACATACACATATGTGGTTTGGCCTAGAAAACAAACATGTTGCATATACTGATGATGCTACTCTTCTTGCTTTAATTCCATCTCCTGAATGTAGATCCGGGGTAGCTGAATCCCTTAATAGAGATCTAGCCAAAACTAGTGCATGGTGCAGATTATGGGGTATGACGTTGAACCATAACAAAACTCAAAGTATGATTGCAAGTAGGTCAAGGACGGTGGTTCCTCAACATCCAGCTCTTAGCACTGACAATGTTTCTTTAACTTTCCATGACTTAAAATTTTAGGTGTAATTCATAAATAAGAAATTTAATTCTAAGAAGCATGTTTGGTCTGTTTCTTCTTCAATTGCACAAGAAAATGGATTACTGAGAAAGTCTTTTAAGATTTTTGAAAAGGTGTTTTAATTTCTTGCCTGGTTTCGAGTATTGTCCCGTCTGATCTTCAGCTGCTGAACCTCATCTTAATTTTTTGGACAAGAACTTGTGGTCTATCAAATTTCTTATTTCTGATCTACATACTAATTTCTGCCACTGTCATTCAGTTAGTTTGTTATGCATGTTACATTAGACTCTCATAAATTTGAATATGTGGAACTTCATAAGTTTAAACTTGCAGCATTTTTTTTTCATGTTGAACAGGCTGACATTAGTCTCTCTTAATAGTTTATATATGGAGGATCTATTTTAATATGTTTACTGTTCTTGAAATATTTTATACTAATAGATCAAGATGCATTAACAAATGTACACCTTACAAATGGGCCCCAAGAGGCTACAAGACGAACACCTGGAAAGTCATACAGTTCAAAGCACAAAATTCTTGAACAGGTACACTGTCTTGTAGATGACGAAGACGAGGTACCTTAAGTGCTAATGAACAGGCACTTGAGGGTACAATAAACATCCTTCAGGTCTAATAAATGCATAAAGTCTTCCTCTTTGACAGAGATAGCACGGACTATACTGTTTCCATCCTGAACCTGTTTAGAGGAAAGTGGTCTATGACTAAGCTTCAGCCACCAGTCGCCTTCTCCACCAGTGGGAGAACATGCAGCCGAGAGCCACTTGGGTGCTGTCCACCTCCCCTAGGTGAGGTGGTGTCGAAAACCTTCCCAATGAACTACAGTATAGTGGACTGGACTTCTTCGCCTTCTTTCTCTACTTCTTCTTAGAAGTGTAAACAGGTTAGTTAGGCAAAGAGGACGATGAGGAAGAAGAACACACACATATCATCCTCTTTCCAACCCTGCCATCAGGCTCTGCAAATAGAAGTGTTTAAGTCGGAGAGAACAAGATAACGATGCTTCCCGAGAGGAGAAACTACAAGGGTTGCTCTAACAAGATCCAGGCACTGGGAATACCGTCAAAGAGGGAGGGGAGCACTTAAAGGGGAATAGAAGCCCAGACACAGGGGAGGAGGGCCAAGGGATGATCAGGTAAGGGAAATACACAAGGAGACCCCTCTCCCCGTTACTAGTACAACATGCTTTTTCAGCTCTGGGGCTGCCCTACGGCCAGGGAGGGGAAACCATTGCAGACATTACAGGAATCATCGATATCAGCAACATACTGATCACGCCCTTCACCACCGGTGTCACCAAGGAAGACGGGAGCCTACCTGAAAGACCTAAGGAGGCCAAAACCTTCCTGAGATCACACAAACGGAGAAGACCTTCTACCTTCCGATGGGGTGCAGCAAATACTAGGGAACCCTCCTGACACCAGATCCTGAAAGCCCACCGACCTAGCACTGAAGACTCCTTGATCTTGATGCATACCCACTGGGAATCTAGCCTAGGGTGTAAGTGCGGGAGCAGTGGTAGCAGATGCACCTAACAAGTGGAAGAAAGAAGCATAGCTTTCTTCCTCCCCCTCAAAGCATACGTCTGACACTGCATAGGAGGTGACGACCTGCAGACGCGGATGATAAAGTAACAATTACACCCCTGAAAAGAAGCCCTAAAAATTCTACTGCCGGTTTAAAAGAAATGGATGTGAATTCCATCCTCTCAGTAATGAGTGTCTTACTTCACACCATACCAACCAATAGCCAGTATTCACTTCCTAAAAGAAAGAGGAAATGAAAAGGAAGTTTGAGGAAGGGTGCAACTGTACATCTGTAATCAATGAGGCCAAAAACATAATTGAGGAGATTTTGACAGGTAGGGGGGTGGGGCCTTCTCCCCCAAGTTCCCACCTGTTGCTTAACTACTCCTTATGACGGTTTATATTCCGTGTATAGACAAAAATAATTTTTAATTTCCCATTTTCTAAAAGTAGAGTAGACATTACAAGTATTTGTCACCAGCAACAATATACAAAAGGCCAAAAAGTGACTTCCATCATGCCAATGACCAATTAGCGCTTTTTTTTTTATATTGTCATGCGACTTTTATTCATTATTATGTCACCTTTTTTTTCGCCAATTACCTGCCTTCCTTCGGAAAGAGAATTTCATAAGACAGCTTTTCCAAACAGTTCTCCCAATGCTTTAGCTCATGCATGATGTTTCCGTGTCCTATAGTAGTAAGCATACAAAGTACACTGTTATTTCCGAGAGTTTTGGTAAAGAAGTGGCTGCCGATGAATTATTACAAAGTCATAGTATTCAGCTTAACTGTGCAAGGTGCCCAAACTTAAGGAACTTTACTATATTGAGGGAAGAATTGTACATCTGGAGGCTCCATGACAAACTTGAATTAAGGCAAAGCAACTGATCTGGGGGGGGGGGGGGGAGAGGTTGCATGGAGAACATAACATCCACCCATATCCCCCTATGTTTTTAGAATGATATATTGTTAATTTATTCTCATCATTTATTTATTTCCTTATTTCCTTTCATCACTGGACTATTTTTCCCTATTGGAGCCCTTGGGCTTATAGCATCTTGATTTTTCAACTAGGGTTGTAGCTTGGCTAGTAATAATAATAATAACAATAATAATACGTAAGGACACAGCATTCTAACTTACATTAGGAGGAGGAATCTTACATTAGGCTGTACTCTAATTCTTTCCCTTACAAAATATGATTTATGAAGCATGAAAATACATTTAAAAAGTCAGTCACTTACAAATTAAAGGTACAGTATTTGATAGGCTAAAAGGCTGATTTGTCATTTGGACAATGATTGCACCTAAAGGACAATTCTAGATTTAATTACTTCCACAGCAAAATGTTTGCAACAAGGTAAATATCAAGAAAATGTTATTTTTATTAGTAAAATAAATTTTTGAATATACTTACCCGATAATCATGTAGCTGTCAACTCCGTTGCCCGACAGAATTCTATGGAGGGATACGCCAGCTATCACAATACTAGAAGGGGGTGTACTTACCAGCGCCACCTGTGGCCAGGTACTCAAGTACTTCTTGTTGACACCTCCTCAATTATTCCTCGGTCCACTGGTTCTCTATGGGGAGGAAGGGAGGGTCGATTAAATCATGATTATCGGGTAAGTATATTCAAAAATTTATTTTACTAATAAAAATAACATTTTTCAATATTAAACTTACCCGATAATCATGTAGCTGATTCACACCCAGGGGGGTGGGTGAAAACCAGTGTACAAGATTAAAGGATAGCTAAGTATCCCATATTTCATATAACAGTAATCTCAAATAACAATGAAATAATAAGTACCTGGTAAGGAAGTCGAATTGAACCGTTACTCTGCCTCTTTTTTAAGTTCGTCTTCCTTACTGAGCGCAGCGTTCCTCTTGGAGGCTGAATCAACCCAAAGGTGCCAAAGTATATGGGGTTGCAACCCCTACTAAAGGACCTCTACAAAACCTCTAACCCAGGCGCTTCTCAAGAATGAATAGACCACCCGCCAAATCAAAAGGATGCGGAAGGCTTCTTAGCCTACCGTAACAACCATAAAAACAACAATAAAAGCATTCAAGAGAAAGGTTAAAAAAGGTTATGGGATTAAGGGAATGTAGTGGCTGAGCCCTCACCTACTACTGCACTCGCTGCTACGAATGGTCCCAGGGTGAATGGTCCCAGGGTGTAGCAGTTCTCGTAAAGAGACTGGACATCTTTAAGATAAAATGATGCAAACACTGACTTGCTCCTCCAATAGGTTGCATCCATTATGCTCTGCAGAGAACAGTTTTTATTAAAGGCCATCGAAGTAGCTACGGCTCTTACTTCGTGGGTCCTTACCTTCAGCAATGCAAGGTCTTCCTCCTTTAAGTGAGAGTGGGCTTCTCTAATCAGAAGCCTTATATAATACGAAACCCCATTCTTGGACATGGGCCTCGAAGGTTTCTTGATGGCACACCATAAGGCTTCTGACTGTCCTCGAAGAGGTTTAGACCTCTTAAGATAAAATTTGAGAGCTCTGACAGGGCAAAGAACTCTCTCTAGTTCGTTACCTACCATGTTGGAGAGGCTAGGTATTTCAAACGATCTAGGCCAAGGACGTGAAGGAAGTTCGTTCTTTGCTAGGAATCCGAGCTGAAAAGAACATGTTGCAGATTCGGTCGTGAAACCAATGTTCTTGCTGAAGGCATGAACCTCACTGACTCTCTTAGCTGTTGCAAGGCAGACGAGAAAAAGAGTCTTGAGGGTAAGGTCCTTGAAGGAAGCTGACTGGAGAGGTTCGAACCTAGGTGACATAAGGAACCTTAAGACAACGTCTAGGTTCCAGCCTGGAGTGGATAGACGACGCTCTTTAGACGTCTCAAAAGACTTAAGAATGTCTTGAAGGTCCTTGTTGGAAGAAAGGTCCAAACCTCTGTGGCGGAGAACTGAAGCCAACATACTCCTATACCCTTTAATCGTAGGGGCTGAAAGGGATCTCTCATTCCTAAGATATAGAAGGAAGTCAGCTATTTGGGTCACAGAGGTATTGGTAGAGGATATTGAATTGGCTCTACACCAGCTTCGGAAGACCTCCCACTTAGACTGGTAGACTCTACGAGTGGAAACCCTTCTCGCTCTGGCAATCGCACTGGCTGCCTCCTTCGAAAAGCCTCTAGCTCTAGCGAATCTTTCGACAGTCTGAAGGCAGTCAGCCGAAGAGCGTGGAGGTTTGGGTGCAACCTGTCTACGTGAGGTTGACGTAGAAGGTCCACTCTTAGAGGTAGAGTCCTGGGGATGTCGACTAGCCATTGAAGTACCTCTGTGAACCATTCTCTTGCAGGCCAAAGGGGAGCAACCAGCGTCAGCCGTGTCCCTTCGTGCGAGATGAATTTCTGCAGAACTTTGTTTATTATCTTGAACGGTGGGAATGCGTACAGGTCGAGATGGGACCAGTTCAGTAGAAAAGCATCCACATGAACTGCTGCAGGGTCTGGAACAGGGGAACAGTACAGCGGAAGTCTCTTGGTTATGGAGGTGGCAAACAGATCTATGGTAGGTTGACCCCACAAGGTCCAAAGTCTGTTGCACACACTCTTGTGGAGGGTCCATTCCGTGGGAATGACCTGATTCCTTCTGCTTAGGCGATCTGCTGAGACGTTCATATCGCCCTGAATGAACCTCGTGACCAGAGTGAGGTTTAGACCTCTTGACCAAATGAGGAGGTCCCTTGCGATCTCGTATAGGCTCCTCGAATGTGTCCCTCCTTGCTTGGAGATGTAAGCCAAGGCTGTGGTATTGTCTGAGTTCACCTCCACCACTTTGCCTAGCAGGAGGGACTTGAAGTTCAACAGGGCTAAATGAACTGCTAGTAGCTCCTTGCAGTTGATGTGGAGTAATCCCTGTTCTTCGCTCCACGTTCCCGAGCATTCCCGTCCGTTCAAGGTCGCACCCCAGCCCGAGTCCGATGCATCTGAGAAGAGATGAAGATTGGGGGTCTGAATAGCCAACGATAGACCCTCCCTGAGAAGGAGGTTGTGCTTCCACCACAGGAGAGTGGTCTTCATCTCTTGGGTGATTGGGATAGAGACTGCTTCGAGAGTCGAACCCTTGTCCCAATGAGCTGCAAGATGGAATTGAAGAGGGCGGAGGTGGAGTCTCCCTAGCTCGACGAACAGGGCCAGTGATGAAAGGGTCCCTGTGAGACTCATCCACTGTCTCACCGAGCAACTGCTCCTCTTCAGCATGCTCATGATGCACTCTAGGGCTTGGCTTATCCTGGGGGCCGATGGAAAAGCCCGAAAATCCTGACTCCGAATCTCCATTCCCAGGTACACAATGGATTGGGAGGGAATGAGTTGAGACTTTTCTATGTTGACTAATAGACCCAGTTCTCTGATTAAGTCTAAAGTCCAATTGAGATTCTCCAGACAGCGACGACTCGTGGAGGCTCTCAACAGCCAGTCGTCTAAGTAGAGGGAGGCTCTGATGTCCGATAAGTGTAGGAATTTTGCTATATTCCTCATCAGATGAGTAAAGACCATAGGAGCTGTGCTTAGGCCAAAACACAGGGCTTGGAATTGGTAGACAACCTTTCCAAAAACGAATCTCAGGAAAGGTTGGGAGTCTGGATGAATAGGAACGTGAAAGTAGGCATCTTTCAAGTCCAACGAGACCATCCAGTCCTCCTGCCTGACCGCTGCTAAGACCGACTTCGTCGTCTCCATCGTGAACGTCTGCTTGGTGACATACGCGTTGAGCGCGCTGACGTCCAGCACCGGTCTCCAACCTCCTGTCTTCTTGGCCACAAGAAAGAGACGGTTGTAGAAGCCCGGGGATTGATGGTCCCGGACTATAACCACTGCCTTCTTCTGCACAAGTAGCGACACCTCCTGGTGCAATGCTAGCCTCTTGTCCTCTTCTTTGTAGTTGGGAGAGAGGTTGATGGGCGATGTGGTCAGAGGTGGTTTGAGGCAGAATGGAATCCTGTAACCGTTCCTCAGCCAACTGACAGACTGGGCGTCTGCACCTCTCTTCTCCCAGGCTCGCCAGAAGATCTTGAGTCTGGCTCCTACTGCTGTCTGGAGATGCGGAGAGTCAGTTTTTTCCTTTAGATGTCCTGGAGCCTTTCCTGGACTTGCTCCTGTAAGAGTCTGGACGGGAGCTTCCTCGGCTGGGGGCTCTACCACGAAAGGGCGGTATGAACCTCGTAGCAGGGGTATCAGCCACTGGGGAGCGATAAGTCTTGGGGACTGAGGTGGCAACCTTAGACTTACGAGCCGATGAGGCTACAAGATCGTGTGTATCCTTTTGTATCAGGGCAGCAGACAAGTCCTTAACCAGCTCTTCGGGGAAGAGGAACTTCGAGAGCGGAGCAAAAAGGAGTTGTGACCTTTGGCAAGGTGTAATGCTGGAGGAAAGGAAGGTACACAGCTGTTCCCTTTTCTTCAAAACCCCTGATACAAACATCGACGCAAGCTCACCAGATCCATCCCTAATGGCCTTATCCATGCAGGACATTAATAGCATGGCAGAATCCTTGTCCGCAGGAGAGGTCTTCTTGCTGAGGGCCCCCAGGCACCAGTCAAGAAAGTTGAACATCTCAAATGCTCTAAACAGTCCTTTCAGTAAGTGATCAAGGTCTGAGAAGGTCCAGCAAACCTTAGAGCGCCTCATTGCAGTTCTCCGAGGCGAGTCTACCAGACTTGAGAAGTCAGCCTGGGCAGAGGCAGGTACTCCCAAGCCTGGTGCTTCTCCTGTGGCATACCAAACGCTCGCTTTCGAAGTGAGCTTAGTCGGCGGGAACATGAAAGAAGTTTTGCCAAGGTGTTGCTTAGTCTGCAGCCACTCCCCTAAGATCCTTAATGCTCTCTTAGAGGACCTTGCTAGGACTAGCTTAGTATAGGAGGACTTAGCTTGTTGTATGCCCAGCGAAAACTCAGATGGCGGAGAGCGGGGAATAGCAGAGACAAAGTGGTCTGGGTAAACCTCCCTAAGCAGAGCCAAGACCTTACGAAAGTCAATAGACTGTGGAGAAGGCTTGGATTCATCCACGTCTGACGAGGGATCCAGGTGTGCCTCCTCATCATCAGACGCCTCATCACCAGAGTGCAGCGAAGATATCGGACAAGAATGCTGAACAGCAGAGTCAGAACGAGTAGGAACAACATTAGTGGTTTCCTCTTCAAGTAACTGTTGAGGGAGAACCTGAGGCTCAGACTGCAAAGGCTGAATAACAGACGAAGCAGAAGGAAGGCGCATGGGTGGAGGAGGCTGACTCCTAGCATGAGTGGTTGAACCCAAGGGTTGCGCTAGCTGAGCGGTTGGTGGAAGCGGAGTAGCAAGTTCCTGTTCCTGTGGTGTGAGCGGGGCGTGATGAGGTTGAGGCTGCGCAGAACAAGGTAAATGTCTCGCAAGCTGAGGCTCCTGAGGCGCAAGGCCAAGGTGTAGTGGAGCTTGCCTTGTGGATGGTTGAGCTCGCTGCAGCGAGAGCTGAGGAGACTGACTCATGGACGGGAGAGGTTGTTGTACCTCAACCGAGTGTTGCACCACTGGTGGAGCAGCAAGGGGAGGCGGAGGAAGAGAGGTATAATCCTCCTGATCCCATAGCAAAGGTTGCCTTAAAGAAGGCGGAGGCTGAACACCACTGGGAACAGCAAACTCAGACCGTGGCTCAACATCGTACGCCTGGCAGGTGGTACTGCGATCAGGCGGAGCAAGCGCAGGCGGAGCGAGCGCAGGCGGAGCGAGCGCAGGCGGAGGGAGTGTAGGCGGAGGCGGAGGCGCAACACTCTCAGCCCGACACTCACGCATCAAGTCCGAAAGCTGTGCTTGCATGGACTGTAGTAGAGTCCACTTAGGGTCGGCAGAAACTACAGTAGGCTGAGGTAAAGCCTTAACAGTCGAGCTCTGTTGTGGCAGAACCTTACTCCTCTTGGGCGGAGTGCAGTCGACAGATGACTGCGGCGAGTCAGAGCTGAGCCAATGACTGCAACCTGGCTGAGCACTCGCGGACTGGACTCTGCGTTTAAGTGGTCTCGAGACCTGAGACCAACGTTTCTTCCCTGACAGATGATCAGCGGACGAGAAAAAGACGGGCTCAATCGTCTGCAGGTGGGAGTGACGGTCTTTGGAGGACACGCCCGCAACCACCGAGGATACTTCTGTGCGCCTAACAAGGCCTGCCGAACCCTTATGCCCTTCGACATTGCTTCTCCCCTGGGCTTGGGAGCTTGCAAGAGGTCCCGGACTGGGAGGACGACTGGCTCGCACAGAAGTATCCTCACGCACCACACTGGCACTGACACTAGCACTTGGCACTGCACTGACACTAGCACTCGTCACAGCACTGGCACTAATTCCACCCACTGCACTCTTGACCTTAAGTTCCTTGACTTCGGCCATCAGAGACTTATGGTCACTTACCACTGACTCTACTTTATCGCCTAAGGCCTGAATAGCACGCAAAACAACAGACATATCAGGCGGAGGGCAAACAGTAGGTTCGGGGGTAGCCACTACAGGGGTAGGAAAAGGTAGGGGATCATGAGGTGAGGAAAAAAGTGAAGAGTGAGAAGAACTCCTCCTAACTCTACCTCTCTCTAACTTAGATGAATATTTTAAAAGACGGACAAATTCCAGTTCCGAAAGTCCGGCGCATTCCTCACATCGATTTTCTAACTGACAGAGCCTGTCCCTACAGTCAGAACAAGCGGTGTGAGGATCTACCGAGGCCTTCGGAATACGCCTATTGCAAGACCTACATCGTCTATGGGAGGGGGCTTGCGAAATGTCAGACATCTTGAATCCAAAGAGTTAGCCAAAGGGGTTTCCAAAATCAAGCAAAAGATCGTTAACCGTTAATCAGGACTATATAAAAGCTATCTAGCTAATATAAGAAGGTTTCCAGTAATGCGACAGCCGAAATCTGAGAGAATACTTCACCAATTAGCCGTGAACAAACTCGAAGATCATAAGCGTATCCCAGAACGTCTTGCCGGAAGCACGACAGGAATAATTGAGGAGGTGTCAACAAGAAGTACTTGAGTACCTGGCCACAGGTGGCGCTGGTAAGTACACCCCCTTCTAGTATTGTGATAGCTGGCGTATCCCTCCATAGAATTCTGTCGGGCAACGGAGTTGACAGCTACATGATTATCGGGTAAGTTTAATATTGAAAAATAATTATTCAAAAATGTCGAGAGGTTTTGAACCCGTGTAATATATTTACACAGTCTTCGTATTTATATTTACTACTTACGTTAGGTTGTCTCTCTCTTTGGTTTCCCTTTAAAACTCGTAACTTATTGCATTTCAAGGGACTTCACAACTTGAAAAATGCAGGTTTCTGACAATTAACATTATCAGAATTGTTAAAATTACCTGTATAGTAAATACACCCCAAATAACAAATTCTTTCTTAGAGTTACTATACTAACACAGTATACAAATTTACCGAAAGATCCACCATGAAATGCTTATTCGGATCTAAATTCAACAAGGACTAAAAGGAACCTTTGTAGTTGGTTTCAATGGACTGGGTGTAAAATTTTAATATTTATGGCTAAAAAAACACAATTTAAAATGGAAACTATAAAAAAAGAACACCACCTAACCTAACCTAACCTAGGAGCTATGTCTCTAGATCACCAAGACCAGCTAACCTAACGAAGTTGCCGTATCCTTAGCTTACCCTAAGATTAAGTCTCATTTCTGTGTTTGCTTCCTAACACGTGTGACGGTCTGAACGATTCCCCGGTCTCAGAATTCTCCTTGACATTGTATAATGGTTCTTTTCCGCCATTAGCTCGCTTCGCTCGCATGAAAATAAAAAATCAAGCTAGTATGTACTGGCAAGCGGTAATGTTGAGCTGCGCACGCTAACATTAAAGGAAAATAAAACATCAACCTCGTATGCACTGGCAAAGGATAATGTTCGCGCACGCGCAGCTTATCAAGGAGAATTCTGAGACCGGGGGATCGTTCAGACCGTCACACCGGATTAGCTACTGGGAATAGGGTGTATGTACGATAGCGGCCACCTGTATGTATTATTATGTCTAACTTAGAATACGGCAGTGTGAGGGGGCCACAGGGGGCTTCAGCCCCCTGTTAGGTAAGGAAACGGCTTGTGGGTTAGGTTAGGGGGGGAGAAGTTTAAGTTAGATGATGTCCATTTTTAATCAACACGTGAGGAACTGGCCGCTGATATACAAAGGCTCCGGGAACACCACCTAACCAAACCAAGGAGCCGATTCCTTAGCTCACCCAGACCACCTAACCTAACGTAGTTACCGTATCCATAGTATACCCCAAGATTAAGTCTCATTTTTGTGTTTGCTTCCTAACCGGGTTAGCCCCCGGCAAGATAACACTAAATCATTATATTTTATATATTTTAAATGGTAAAACTATGTTAATATCATCATATTTCAAAGATAAACCACTTTACGAAGGTTTATACTTGTCCCAACTACGTTCACCCCAGGGGCAGTAAAACTACGTTCACCCCAGGGGCAGTAAAACTACGTTCACCCCAGGGGCAGTAAAACTACGTTCACCCCAGGGGCAGTAAAACTACGTTCACCCCAGGGGCAGTAAAACTACGTTCACCCCAGGGGCAGTAAAACTACGTTCACCCCAGGGGCAGTAAAACTACGTTCACCCCAGGGGCAGTAAAACTACGTTCACCCCAGGGACAGTAAAACTACGTTCACCCCAGGGGCAGTAAAACTACGTTCACCCCAGGGGCAGTAAAACTACGTTCACCCCAGGGACAGTAAAACTACGTTCACCCCAGGGGCAGTAAAACTACGTTCACCCCAGGGGCAGTAAAACTACGTTCACCCCAGGGGCTGTAATAAATTTGGATATATAAGTTACAATCAGACATAAATATGGTTTTATAGAACACGTATGAGATATATCAGTAATAAAGTTGAAAAGATATAATAATGCAATAAAAGCCTTATAGATTCGACGGTCCATATTGATTTGCGTTAACCATACCCGCTAAGTTTTCCTATATACTTAAAAGGGAAATAACTTAATGACAACTTCACAAAACATGAAAAACGATAACTTGAATATAAAAGCTTTCAATTACGCACCACATTCATGGCGTTATAATAACATAACCTGTGGAATTATCCTCTTGTAACGATCGGTGACACCTCCAAAGTGATTTATGATACACGAGCTATGTTGACATTGTTGACATTATGACGTCACTGATATGATGACGTCAGATTGACATCAGGGTTGCCAGGTTTTCTAAATGAGAAAAGTCCAACTTCTAATCAACAGAAGCTTTAAAAGGCCAACTGATTAGTAGAAAAAGGGCCAAATATATATTAATTAAGGCCAGCCTTTTTTCGTATTACTAAAGGCCAAGCAATTTTTATAAAGGGCCAAATTTGAGGTTTTTTTGGCCGTAAAAAAGGCCAAACTGGAAACCCTGATTGACATTATGACGTCACATGACAACAACCTCTTCTTCTTCTCGCATTTCAGATGCAAGACATCAGCGTTACCCTTTTGTTTCTTCAATTACAAACATTTTCATTATATATATATATATATATATATATATATATATATATATATATATATATATATATATATATATATATATATATGTATAAACACACATGAATTCATATCAGAAGACCTGGCTTTTGGAGGACTAGTATGGGCATTCACCAACCCCAAAGTTGCACTTATTAAATTATTATTATTACTATCCAAGCTACAACCCTAGTTGGAAAAGCAAGATGCTATAAGTCCAGGGGCTCCAACAGGGAAAAATAGCCCAGTGAGGAAAGGAAATAAGGAAATAAATAAATGAATAGAACAAATTAACAATAAATCATTCTAAAAACAGTAACAACGTCAAAACAGACATGTCACATATAAACTATTAACAACATCAAAAACAAATATGTCATAAATAAACTATAAAAGAGGGGTTGGATAAAAGATATCATAAATATACTCTATTATCTTCTCCACACAATATATTTGCCCCATCATTCATTATCCTTTCTTCAAAATAACGCTGGTCAATAGTTTTTTTTTTCACAAAATGAAAATTTCTTGCTCCACTTTGATATACGCTTCCCTTCATAATTCTTTTCTTACCTTGTTCGTTTTTCTTCAACTGTCCATATAAATATCACATCCCTAAAAGGTATTTTTTATTTATAAAATCAATATATAAATATTACATCTTTAAAAGGTATTTTTATATATAAAATCAATATGAACTCAAAATTCTCAACCTTAGCTCACAAAATATTCAGTATGATAATTATAATGATCTTATTATATGCGTTTTTCACTATTAAAAGAAAATAAAGTGATTTGAAGGGAAAAGTCTGTGATTAATAAACATTTGAATGATTAATAAAATATATATTAGAAATACGAAAACAGTCTTTAAATATCAGAGTTATTTTTTTATCTTTTTATTTAAAATATCAGTTATTCGTGGGTTAGGATGAACAAAACCCCCTTAGCTAAAGCGCTTGAACAAACTGACGCGTAAATTTAACTTATTTGACAACAGCAGCCCATAAGTCAGAGGAACCCTCTCACCTTATGCCTTTAATAGCGGGAAATATCTGGCCTCTCATTGGTCAATTCTTTCTCAGCTCTGATTGGTGGTTGTAAGTGACGTCATACAATCGTATTTTATGACGGAATTTAGGGGCGAAAACCTATACTTATTGAAAATGAATTATGATTTAAAATTAGAATTGTAATAAAAATGATATTACAATGAGTACCAATTGTCTAATAAATAGATAATAAATCTTTTTCGAAGTGTATAAGTTAAAAAAGTACGTCCTATTTGAAGGAATACTTCCCTGTGATTCTGGCTACGATCTTAGATGTGTGTGCGTATGTGTGTAAAGCATGAAATCGTACTTTTAAGGGCGAAAACCTACACTTATTGCAAACGAATTATCATTTAAAATTACAATTTTCATAAAAATAAACTTATGATAGTTATTTATTGATTTATAAATAAATAATCGATCTTGTTAAAGGATACAAATTAAATAAATTTACTATATTTTAAGGAATACCTACCTAAGATCTTGGCTACGATCTGAGATGTTTGTGCGTATGTACGTGAGGCTACAGGAACTGAATGGAACCGCCAATCACAGCTCGGGAAGATTTGGCCAATCAAAGGACATGAATTTACCCGGAGAGAGAGAGAGAGAGAGAGAGAGAGAGAGAGAGAGAGAGAGAGAGAGAGAGAGAGAGAGAGAGAGAGAGAGAGAGAGAGAGAGAGAGAGAGAGAGAGTATCGGGGGTCCTTTGCACTCTGTTTAAAGCTGAATGAAGATATTTTTGCGATCGTTTTAAGGGAATTAGGGATATATGTTTCATAATATATAGATAGACAAAACCCTTATAAGATTTTTTTTAATGTTTTTTAAAAATAATTTTAATATTAGAGAGAAATTATGAGTACTAAAATCATTATTTTTATTCAGAAAATACGTCTATGTGACGTCATCAAAAGTAGCATGTCCTTGATTCTGTTTGTGGTTTAAGTTGAGCCATTATTAATTATATTAAGCTTAAATAGTGGAGCAACAACGTAACTTTAATTCGTATTTTGTTACATTAATCACGTGTTTATTAGGAAATATGTCGTCTAAAAAGTGGTAAAAAAGCAGTATACATCTTTCAGATAAATGATGACTTAAATTCATTTATAAAAAATATATTGGATCTTGAATAATTGTTATACATACGTAAAATAAAAAAAAAATAACAGGTAATGATAAAAAAAGTCCCTTTTAACTAGAGCGTTTAAACAAAATATCTCATGTGAATTTGACTCGTTTGCCAACAGCAGCCCATAAGTCAGAGGAACCCTCTCACCTTATGCCTTTTTAGCGGGAAATATCTGGCGTCTCATTGGTCAATTCTTTCTCAGCTCTGATTGGTAGTTGTATGTGACGTCATGAAAATGTATTTGCTCTGATTGGTAGTTGTATATGACGTCATGAAATCGTGTTTTTAAGGGCGAAAACCTACACTTATTGCAAATATATTATCATTTAAAATTACAATTTTTATGAAAAATGAACTTATAATAGTTATTTATCATGTAATAAATAGATAATAGATCTTGTTAATGAGTACAAATTAAATAAATACACCATATTATAAGGAATACTCACCTATGATCTTGGCTACGATCTCAGATGTGTGTGCGTATGTACGTGAAGCTATCGGAACTGAAGGGAACAGCCAATCACAGCTCAGGAAGATTTGGCCAATCAGAAGACAGGAATTTACCGCCATGAGAGAGTTCTGGGGTCTTATGAGTTGCTGTTTGAGAAACTGCCCGAATTTCCACAAAATGGTTTTTAAACGCTCTAGCTTATGGTGGGGAGTAAAGCTGAAGATTTTTGTTTTTGTTTTTTAGATTTTTTGTTTTTGTTTTTAAAGGGAATTAAAGATATATGTTTCAAAACATGTTATTCTAATAACATATCTTATAAGACTGATAAATTATGAGTACTAAATCATTATTTTTTTAAAGGAAATACGTCTTTGTGACGTCATCAAGAGTAGGATGAATTTTACAACGTGTCTTTGTGTTTGAGTGAGCTGTTATAATAATAATATATTAAAGCTTAAATAAATGGTGACGACAACGTAATTTAAATTGGTATATTGTTACATTAATCATGCGTTTATTAGGCAATATGTCGTCATAAAGGGTATGGTAAAACATATCAGCAGTATGTACATCTTTCAGGTAAAATGATGAATTAGATTCATTCACTAATAAATTGTGATCTTAAATATATGTAAAATAATAAATAAACTGGAGCGTTTAAACAAAATATCTCATGTGAATTTACTTACTTGTTTTACTTGTTTGGGGTTTAAATCCAACCCTCCACTGAAGTCGAGTGAACTACTTCTCGGGCGGATCCATATTAATCATCTAACGAAACATTTTCATTATAACTTATACAATTCTTTGATTGTAGCATCTTCCAAATCATATGATCTTGTGAAAAGTAATGTCTTTAGTTTCTTCTTGAATTCAATTGCTCCCTTTAGGTCCTTCATTTCAGTTGGCAGTTTATAATAATGTCCAGGCGCTCAGTAGCTAAAAGCCCTTTCACCAAATTTACTATTTGTTCTTGGTTCAGATAGTCTATGTTTGTCACTCATGTGTCTTATGTTAATATTTGTTTCTAGTTTTAGTTTGTTCAGGCATTCTTTTAGATATTTTGGTTCAGTATCTTAAACGTTAGTAAGCTCTCTCTCTCTCTCTCTCTCTCTCTCTCTCTCTCTCTCTCTCTCTCTCTCTCTCTCTCTCTCTCTCTCTCTTTTCTGTTGTTTTTTCTTTTTTTCTCTCTCCAACCGAAGGAAAATCAACTCCAAGATTCCAATATATTTGAAGTTATAAGGTTTTGCTTGATAGCTTTTTTTCTATTTAGAATTATTGCAAGCAGAAAAAAATTTTAAAGCTTGTATTCAATTCTCGCTTTTAATGGCAGCCAGTGTAATTTAATTAGTGCAGGGGTAACTCTTTCCCTATTGTGTAGTCCTTTTATTAATCTAGCGGCTCTGTTTTATACTCTGAATTTTCTTCAGCTGATAATTTGGTAAGCCATAGAACAGTGAGTTGCAGTAATGAAGGCAGAGGAACTCTCTCACCTTATACGTTCCCTAACTTCCCTTAGTAATTATTTTGAAAGTGTGTACGATAATTTTGGTTGAAAAACGACAATTCAAGGCTCATGTACGATAATCCAGTGGAAAAAAATCTGGCAACCCTGTGAGAGGGTTCCTCTGCCTCATTTCAAAATATTTTACTATACTTTTTTTAATTAAACACACACATATGTATATACCTAAGGTATGTATCGTACATCGTACCGGACCTAAAATAATCGTACATGTAAGATAATTATCGTACGAATGGCACCCCTGCTGCTGTGATTGGTGGTTGTATGTGACGTCATAACACCTCGTATTTAATGGGCGTCTTGAGGCAAAATACCTATACTTATTATAGATAAATTAGGACTTAGAAATTATTATTATTTTTAAAACAAACATAAAATCTTATAAATTTACTAATAAAATAGATAATAGATCGTGTTTAAATGCGTAAGCTAAATAAATATGTCATTTTCAGAGGAATCATTAACTGGGGACGTCATAACACCTCGTATTTAATGGGCGTCTTAAGGCAAAATACCTATACTTACAATAGATAAATTAGGACTTAGAAATTATTATCATTTTTAAAACAAACATAAAATCTTATAAATTTAATAATAAAATAGCTAATAAATCGTGTTCAAATGCGTAATCTAAATAAATATGTCATTTTCAGAGGAATCATTAACTGTGATTGGTGGTTGTATGTGACGTCATAACACCTCGTATTTAATGGGCGTCTTGAGGCAAAATACCTATACTTATTATAGATAAATTAGGACTTAGAAATTATTATTATTTTTAAAACAAACATAAAATCTTATAAATTTACTAATAAAATAGATAATAGATCGTGTTTAAATGCGTAAGCTAAATAAATATGTCATTTTCAGAGGAATCATTAACTGGGGACGTCATAACACCTCGTATTTAATGGGCGTCTTAAGGCAAAATACCTATACTTACAATAGATAAATTAGGACTTAGAAATTATTATCATTTTTAAAACAAACATAAAATCTTATAAATTTAATAATAAAATAGCTAATAAATCGTGTTCAAATGCGTAATCTAAATAAATATGTCATTTTCAGAGGAATCATTAACTGTGATTGGTGGTTGTATGTGACGTCATAACACCTCGTATTTAATGGGCGTCTTGAGGCAAAATACCTATACTTATTATAGATAAATTAGGACTTAGAAATTATTATTATTTTTAAAACATACATAAAATCTTATTAATTTACTAATAAAATAGATAATAGATCACGTTTAAATGCGTAAGTTAAATAAATATGTCATTTTCAGAGGAATCATTAACTGGGTTATGGCTACGATGTTAGATGTGGCTTTGTAAACAAAACCAACAACCAATCACAGCTGAGAAAGATACAGCCAATCAGAGGACTGGAATATTCCACCGGGAGAGAGTTCCTGCGACTTATGAGTTGCTGTATATAAAACCTGCCCGAATTTCCACAAAATCGTTTTCGAACGCTCTAACTATGAGGGTCAGACCTGAAGATATTTCGTTTTTAAGGGAACTATTTATATAAAATCTTCAAAATATAAAGAATTAGTCCCTTATAATATGTTTTAATAACATTTTGTCAGATGGATACATTCTAATTACCAAATAATTAGTTTTATTACGAAAAATACGTCTTTGTGACGTCATAAAGAGTAGGATGAACTCATGTGTGTGTGTGTGTGTGTGCGTGTGTGTGAAGCTAGAGTTCTTGGCATTTATGAGTTGCTGTTAATAAAGCTATCTCGAATTTCGCTGAAATTACATTTAAAATATATATTACACAGTCCCTTATAAGATGTTTTTATAACATATTCTATCAGGGGAATAAATTCTGATTACCAAATAATTTTTATTAAGAATAATACGTCTTTAGGACGTCACAAGGAATAGAGTGAATTTTAAAACTAGTCTAAATGATTGATTAATTCTCTTTCTTGGTTTGAGTAAGGCATTTAGTAACCCAAAGCTAATATTAATTTTTAATATATTACCGTCCAAAAAGTATTTTATTTTTATTATTTATTACTTCTCCTGTAGCTTATCTATTTCCTTTCCTCACCGGGCTATTTTTCCCTGTTGGAGCCCTTGGGTTTGTAGCATCTTGCTTTCCCAACTAAGGTTGTAGCTAGGTTTTTGATGATAATAATAATAATAATGATAATAATAATAATAATAATAATAATAATAACAACCAAATATGTACTATTATTATATTGAGCTTAGATAGTCAAGGAACTGCATGACTTTAATTCGTATTTTGTTGCAATTCAAGTATTATGTAGATGATTATTCGAAGAAATGATCGAATGTTTTGACCAGGGGGACCAGATTTTAGAAAACTGAAATAAGGTACACCAAAATTGGAAAGAAAGTTGAATTAAATAGTTATATTACCTATGCAGTGACAGAGACTAAAATGACTTGTGAATAAATTGCAGAAAATAAAATACTCGATAATAACCTTTCCACTATCATTTTAAAATTATTTTCCTCACTGTTGTTAATGTTATTTTTCATTTGTCATATTTTGCACTGGATCCAACTGCTCTCAAGAAATGGGGGTTTAGTTTATGATCATGTGATGAACTCGGAACAGGACTATACTATATTTTTTCTCAAATATTGAAAATATGGGACAATAGGCATCCCAGGGAAGGTCAATACGGGACACGGGACAAATGTCATAAACATCGGACAACCCTGTCAAATACGGGACATCTGGTCACCCCTATGGGATTACGTATACGCACAAGTCTTTAATGTAATGATGATAGCATTTTCATTTTCCATTCGTCTCCACATTTCTTCTAATTATGTTGTGTTTAATGTTTATTGAGTGTAGTATACAATACTAGAGTATCAGTAAAACACACTTGTATTGTTTAATTAGTACTTACTTATTGGAATGCCGTGCCCTGGACGTATGCGGTCAGTCGCCTCCACTTCTCCATCTTCAGCCATTTCTATTATTTGATTTAGAGTATAATTACCCTCCAAGCCCACCACAATACTGTCCATGGACTTTGTCCTCTGCCTCCCCCTCAATCTCCTGTCTATCCTCCCAGTGAGACATAAATGGTTTATTTTCTCTCTTCTAATGACATGCCCAACAAAACTCGGTTAATTGTCTCTTACTTAGTTATTGTGACTTCAGTGAAAGTGAACAATACTTCCGTTTCCCTCGGCTGCATTTCAAAGATTGCCCTCTTCATGACTGTTGCGACCAGTGAAAGTGAACAATATTTCTCGTGATGTTTGAAATTCTGATGGTCTGGTAGTTTCTAGCGATCACAGAGTGTGGATTATTGTTTAGCCTTATAAGTGTAAACGTTACACAATTTCTCCCTTTTCAGATCTGCAACTCCTTTCATTCTTGCTACATTTTGCTCCATTTCCCTTCTTATTCTCCACAGATCATCGATTTATAGACAAGTCTGCTTATATCTCTTTTTCTAGACAATGGTAACCTAGATAATGACCAACATCACAAGATATAGTTTGTCCTATTTTCGTTACCCATAAGTACTAAACTGAACATAATTTACAGCATTTGAGGTATTCTTCTGTCACATCATCCAGTATTATAAATAATGTAATTCATGATAAACTAAAAGATATTGATCATTAGTTTGAAATATATTTGGTTCCTTTGAATGTTTGCTCATTTTGAAACCAAGTCTTCATTTTGTCATTTGAATGAGACAAAAAATTATTTTTAAATATTTTCATATTTATCTCTCTTATTTCTTGACATTTTTTAAAGTTTACCACAAAGCTTTTTATTTCTCGCTTTTAATTCATAATTTTTATCTCCTTTTTTGGAATTCTTATCTTTTTATCAACAAGACTTTTCTTTCTTCGTATTCTTCTTTGAACATAGCCTTCACATGACAATCTTGTTTGGCTTAGGCTGTAAATGCAAACCCAATAAACAAAGAGATCACGAGGAAGCGACACACAATGGCCGCGGCGAACCCCCGAAAGGGAACAACCAGCGGTGAAAACAAAAAACCAAACACGGTTAAGAATAATAAGTGTCGCTACCTAGAAATCCCTAACAAATATAATACTCAACTTGGGGGCAGGAATCTCTAAAACGTCGGACATCTTCCAAAAAACACAAAACAACACAGAGTAAAACAAAACACGTCTGACCAACGCAAGTGCTGAGGAGGAATGAGGATAGGGGGTGGGGAGATGTAGGGGTAGAGAGGGTTAGTCTTAGTAGGAAGCACAGACGGGTGTAGGACAGCACCTCGTTGTTCCTGGGGATGTTGATGAAAGAGAGGTCTAATTGGAGAGGGACCTTTGGTCGTGGCTTTATCACGCTCCAGTTATCTCTACCGACACTCAAAGAGTGAGCGAGCTAGGTTTATTCCTGGCATTCCATGTATCTCTTTTTCTCTGGTATATTCAGCAATAACTATACCTTAGAAATGGTGCTAGAGGAGCATTTCACGGAGCGACACAGGTCGAGCCCAGAAAAACCACTTGTCCAATATCAATTAGCTAATATCCATCAATAAAGTTGCAAACATATCTTTAATATCTTGTGCAACAGTTTCTGGACATTATTCGTTACAGGTAGAATAAACGCGCTGGACAAGGGTTTACCATACCTTTGATAGAGACACTACTACATGTAATCTATGCAGTCAAACGTACCTTACTTCTGTTAACTGTTTATCTTTATCTTAAAAATGGTTCTATTACTTTCTTCTTTGGAGGTATTTACACACACATCTTACAGAAGTTTAAAAAATCCTAACTACAGCATGCAAAATACACAAATATCGTAGAGAAATTTAAAAAATCCTAACTAAGGTATACAAAATAATTGTATTTCTGTGTCTGCACTGCACTTACCTTGATACAGTACTTATAAAACAGTCTACATATAGTACTGCAGTCTACACTGCTTTCTCACTAAATTCTAGATGGGCTCCAATAAAGAATATGTACAAAAGGTCCTCAGGTTGCACCACTGAGATGTGCAAAGATTCCCTGAATTTTTCATTATTTATACAAACCTTTGACATTAGTTTCACACATGAAATACCACACTGGTGATACAGAAAAATCTTTTATCACACACTATTTGCAGTCTTCTTTCAACTTTTAATACCTGCCTCTAAAATCAATTACGAAGTGATGCTTCTACAGACATTATTTAAGCAATCTAATCTTTTAAAGGTCGCTCATGAATGGGCCCCTCTCCACCCAAGATACGACCAAGGAGGACTTGGCAATGGCTGCTGACAACTCAGCAGATAGGCCTATAGGCTAACCTAAAATCCCCATCCTTAGCTCGCAAGGATGTTGAGATTGCAGCGACCAAAAAAACTAACGAGTTTAAGCGGGGCTCGAACCCCAGTCTAGCGTTCACTAGTCAGGGACGTTACCACATCGGCCACCACAACCACTGATTTCCACTGGTGAAAAAATAAACACACTTATTTCAAGAATCAATGATTGCTCCTGCAAATTTTTCATACCATTTGAATCGAGACTTATACATGTATACCATTGCTATTTAGCTTTACATTTGCTTTTTTCCAATTTTAACCCTTTTACCCCCAGGGTATTTGGAAATTTCCAACCCTTAATCCCCAAGGGGTTATTTTTTTTTCAAGCACATTTTGCAGTATATTTTTTTTTAAATTGCTCTAACAGCAATAATTTTTGTCATAGAGAGGTCAGGTTAGTCTCATTCTCTTGGAAAATGCCTGAATTTTCTCAAAAAATTATCAAAAATATGCAAAAAAATCTTAAATAGCATTTTTTTGCAAGGACGTACCGGTACATCCACGGGGGTAAAGGGATAAGTTTTGTGAAACGTACCAGTACTGTATGTCCTTTGGGGGTAAAAGGGTTAACAGTAATTATTTTTCTTACCTACACAGTATAAACCCCGGGGCCTCTGAAAAAAATAATGTCTTCACCAGAGTTGTAAAGGCTATTGAAATTGTTGATAAGGAGAGTTCAGGCTAGTGCAAACATCCACACTTTCTCGTTATAGACTCGTCACTTTTGACCTTCGGCTCAGGACTGAGAGGGGTGGTCGAGGTGGGAAATCTAACTTGAAGGACTCAGGTTTGTGTAGCTAGGAAAAATATAAATTAATTATAACCCTTTTACCCCCAAAGGATGTACTGGTACATTTCACAAAACTCATCCCTTTACCCCCAAGGACGTACTGGTATGTCCTTGCAAAAAGATGCTATTTAAATTTTTTTTTGTATATTTTTGATGATTTTTTGAGAAACTTCAGGCATTTTCCAAGAGAATGAGACCAACCTGATGTCTCTATGACAAAAATTAAGGCTGTTAGAGCAATTAAAAAAAAATATACTGCAAAATGTGCTTGAAAAAAAATAACCCCATGGGGGTTAAGAGTTGGAAATTTCCAAATAGCCTGGGGGTAAAAGGGTTAAAATATGTTACTGTATTTATTCCTAAACATAGAAATCTTTATTCCTGTACTCACAGTCCCCCTACTGTGCAACTGAACTTGGTGTTTTTTCTTCCCTGAAATATGCATCTCCCTGGTCTCAGGTGCGAGCAAGGGAGATAATCTCACCCAGCTCATCGTATGGAAGAGTAGGCTGATTAGGCCTGACCAGTACTTGGTGATGCACCTGGTATTCCGTCAATGAAGGAACCTTTCTCCCCTGAAAGGGAGATGCAGTCTGGAATGAAATGCCTGAAGATGGCAAATGGGAATGTACTCATTCCACCATCCTCCCCGTCATCAAGGGCTACTTCTTACAGATCCTGTTTAATAAGAATGGTGCTCAGAAATGTAGATCACAAGCATCAATGTCAGATTCAGTCTGAAATGGTACAAATGCTTCATCCCCAAGTAAGGGAAGGTAAAATGAAGAGCCATTCAATGTACCTTTCCTCCAGTCTTATATCAAACACGTTACCATACACATGATACTTTCTGTCCTAAGTGGTAGTTGGGCTGGGTGCACAACAACTTGAGCAACCACCAAGAGGCTAAGATCAAGTATTGAAGGATTTAAGGGTACATTATCCTGAATAGAAGTCGGTGCAGGTTGTTTGGGACTTCCAAACTTTCACCCCATGTCCAATAGCAAAATTCTTCAGCATCTGGAGTGGGACCAATAGCCCTAACTTTGTGAGATCTAGTACAAGCTGGTAACTGAACCCTCTCAAAGGTTGAAGCAGATTGCTCCTCGACTGCCTCATGAGGCCAGAAAGAGTGCATTATTGACATATTTGTCTTGGTCCTGCCACGGCTAAGTAAAAATTGATGACACCCAAACCTGAGATGTCAAGCCTTCTTCAGATAGCACACCATACACAAAAGCATCTCTTCTTGATTACCACCCAACAAATCCTTCATCGCCTTTGATGGAGGTCTTGAATCTGGGTCGTGTCGATGGGTTCTGGGTTTGGTCACGAATTCAGGTACTGTAATAATAATCTGTCTGATGACCATCTCAAAGATTCATACAAGGTAGAGCAAGAGATTTGAGAATACAGGTCATGTCCCATCCCGGGGGCATGACGACACTTGGTGTGAAGACTGCTCAAAGTTCTTCACAAGCATAGACAACTCATGGGGACAAGAGGTTTATGGTCTTACGTTGATTGATAAGGCTTAAGGCTGAGTAGTAACTTTCCACAGCAATGACTGAGAAGTGCTTTTTGGAGAAGATCAATGACGAAGTCAGCTATCTACACTAGGATACTAGCAGATCAGGATGGCACTCAGCTTGGCTATCTGGGAACAAATAGGTTTACCTGAGACCTGGCATAATCAATATATATTGATCAGCCACTTAATCAGACTACTTTGGATCCCTCTATCGTTACGTCTAATTTTTCTTCTGCCTGCACATAAACCAAATAGTCTGGCCTATTCTTTACACATGCTCCTCTTTCCTCTTACACCTGACAACACTAACTGAAAAATATTGAAATAAATATGTTCTAGAAAGCGAAATAGTTTAGTTTAGCAAATTTACAAATATACCAACTTTCAAAAAACTCACTAACTTCTTTTTATTTTGTGTACCTAGAAGTGATAAAAAAATTCACTGAAAACAATCTGATTTTATTTCCACAATGAAGAGATGCATGTTAATTCCTACTTAAATAAGAAACGCAATATTTACGATGATTAAGAAAAATATAGACGAATGGAGAGGAATATCTTTCCATTCAATATGTACTGTAAACTACTGTCTAATGTAACAGTTTGTTCTTTCAATACAACAATATTGCTAAAAACAAAACATATTCAATTCAAAACTGTCACAGCCAGATTACAAAATCTACAAGGGCTTGTAGTCCAGTTTAGATTCAAGCTTCTTGTTATCCGAAACCTTCCTCACAGCTTTCATGAAATCCTCCTCTATCACGTAGTCTCTCTCGTTGCGAATGGCAAAGAGACCGGCTTCAGTGCACACGTTTCGTAAATCTGCTCCGTTAAATCCGTCGGACAGCTTCACTACGGCTTCGTAATCTAGGAAGAAAATAATACTCTTGAATAATATAGTCATTACCAACATTCTTGAACATCAGGAATAATATAGTCATTACCAACATTCTTGAACATCAGGAATAATATAGTCATTACCAACAATCTTGAACGTCAGGAATAATATAGACATTACCAACATTCTTGAACGTCAGGAATAATATAGTCATTACCAACATTCTTGAACGTCAGGAATAATATAGTCATTACCAACATTCTTGAACATCAGGCATAAAACCCACCATATAAAAAAGAGTAAATAGAAATAAAAATGTTATTTTCATTAGTAAAATAAATTTTTGAATATACTTACCCGATAATCATGTAGCTGTCAACTCCGTTGCCCGACAGAAATCTAAGGAGGGATACGCCAGCTATCACAATACTAGAAGGGGGTGTACTAACCAGCGCCACCTGTGGCCAGGTACTCAAGTACTTCTTGTTGACACCTCCTCAATTATTCCTCGGTCCCACTGGTTCTCTATGGGGAGGAAGGGAGGGTCAATTAAATCATGATTATCGGGTAAGTATATTCAAAAATTTATTTTACTAATGAAAATAACATTTTTCAATATTAAACTTACCCGATAATCATGTAGCTGATTCACACCCAGGGGGGTGGGTGGAAACCAGTGTACAAGATTAAAGGATAGCCAAGTATCCCCAAATTTCATATAACAGTTATCTCCAATAACAAATGAAATAATAAGTACCTGGTAAGGAAGTCGAATTGAACCGTTACTCTGCCTCTTTTTTAAGTTCGTCTTCCTTACTGAGCGCAGCGTTCCTCTTGGAGGCTGAATCAACCCAAGGTGCTAAAGTATATAGGGTTGCAACCCCTACTAAAGGACCTCTACACAACCTTTAACCTAGGCGCTTCTCAAGAATGAATTGACCACCCGCCAAATCAAAAGGATGCGGAAGGCTTCTTAGCCTACCGTAACAACCATAAAAACAACAATAAAAGAATTCAAGAGAAAAGTTAAAAAGGTTATGGGATTAAGGGAATGTAGTGGCTGAGCCCTCACCTACTACTGCACTCGCTGCTACGAATGGTCCCAGGGTGTAGCAGTTCTCGTAAAGAGACTGGACATCTTTCAGATAAAATGATGCAAACACTGACTTGCTCCTCCAATAGGTTGCATCCATTACACTCTGCAGAGAACGGTTTTTATTAAAGGCCATCGAAGTAGCTACGGCTCTTACTTCGTGGGTCCTTACCTTCAGCAATGCAAGGTCTTCCTCCTTTAAGTGAGAATGTGCTTCTCTGATCAGAAGCCTTATATAATACGAAAGCCCATTCTTGGACATGGGTCTCGAGGGTTTCCTGATGGCACACCATAAGGCTTCTGACTGTCCTCGGAGAGGTTTAGACCTCTTGAGATAATATTTGAGAGCTCTGACAGGGCAAAGAACTCTCTCAAGTTCGTTACCTACCATGTTGGAAAGGCTAGGTATCTCGAACGATCTAGGCCAAGGACGTGAAGGAAGTTCGTTCTTTGCTAGGAATCCAAGCTGGAAAGAACATGTAGCAGACTCGGTCGTGAAACCAATGTTCTTGCTGAAGGCATGAACCTCACTGACTCTCTTAGCTGTTGCCAGGCAAACGAGAAAAAGGGTCTTGAGGGTAAGGTCCTTGAATGAAGCTGACTGGAGAGGTTCGAACCTAGATGTCATAAGGAACCTTAAGACTACGTCTAGATTCCAGCCTGGAGTGGAAAGACGACGATCTTTAGACGTCTCAAAAGACTTAAGAATGTCTTGAAGGTCCTTGTTGGAAGACAGGTCCAAACCTCTATGGCGGAGAACTGAGGCCAACATACTCCTATATCCCTTAATCGTAGGAGCTGAAAGGGATCTCTCATTCCTAAGATGAAGCAGGAAGTCAGCTATTTGGGTCACAGAGGTATTGGTAGAGGATATCGAATTGGCTCTACACCAGCTTCGGAAGACCTCCCACTTAGACTGGTAGACCCTACGAGTGGAAACCCTTCTTGCTCTGGCAATAGCCCTGGCTGCCTCCTTCGAAAAGCCTCGAGCTCTAGCGAATCTTTCGACAGTCTGAAGGCAGTCAGTTGAAGAGCGTGGAGGTTTGGATGTAACCTGTCTACGTGAGGTTGACGTAGAAGGTCCACTCTTAGAGGTAGAGTCCTGGGGAAGTCTACTAGCCATTGTAGTACCTCTGTGAACCATTCTCTTGCAGGCCAAAGGGGAGCAACCAGCGTCAGCCGTGTCCCTTCGTGCGAGACGAATTTCTGCAGAACCTTGTTGATTATCTTGAACGGAGGGAATGCGTACAGGTCGAGATGGGACCAGTTCAGTAGAAAGGCATCCACATGAACTGCTGCAGGGTCTGGAACAGGAGAACAAAACAGAGGAAGTCTCTTGGTCATGGAGGTGGCAAACAGATCTATGGTAGGTTGACCCCACAAGGTCCAAAGTCTGTTGCACACACTCTTGTGGAGGGTCCATTCCGTGGGAATGACCTGATTCCTTCTGCTCAGACGATCTGCTGACACGTTCATATTGCCCTGGATGAACCTCGTGACTAGAGAGAGGTTTAGACTTCTTGACCAAATGAGGAGGTCCCTTGCGATCTCGTAAAGGCTCCTCGAATGGGTCCCTCCTTGCTTGGAGATGTAAGCCAAGGCTGTGGTGTTGTCCGAGTTCACCTCCACCACTTTGCCTAGCAGGAGGGACTTGAAGTTCAACAGGGCTAGATGAACTGCCAGCAGTTCCTTGCAGTTGATGTGGAGAGATCGTTGTTCCTCGTTCCACATTCCGGAGCATTCCTTTCCGTCCAAGGTTGCACCCCAGCCCGAGTCCGATGCATCTGAGAAGAGATGAAGATTGGGGGTCTGAATGGCCAAGGATAGACCCTCTCTGAGAAGGAGGTTGTGCTTCCACCACAGGAGAGTGGTCTTCATCTCTTGGTTGATAGGGATAGAGATTGCTTCTAGAGTCGAACTCTTGTCCCAATGAGCTGCTAGGTGGAATTGAAGAGGGCGGAGGTGGAGTCTGCCCAGCTCGACAAACAGGGCTAGGGACGAGAGAGTCCCTGTGAGACTCATCCACTGTCTCACTGAGCAACTGCTCCTCTTCAGCATGCTCATGATGCACTCTAGGGCTTGGCTTATCCTGGGGGCCGATGGAAAAGCCCGAAAACTCTGACTCTGAATCTCCATTCCCAGATACACGATGGATTGTGAGGGAATGAGTTGAGATTTTTCCAAATTGACTAATAGACCCAGGTCTCTGATAAGGTCTAAAGTCCAATGAAGATTCTCCAGACAACGACGACTCGAGGAGGCTCTCAACAGCCAGTCGTCTAGGTAGAGGGAGGCTCTGATGTTTGACAAGTGAAGGAATTTGGCTACATTCCTCATCAGAAGGGTAAAGACCATAGGAGCTGTGCTTAGGCCAAAACACAGGGCTTGGAATTGGTAGACGACCTTTCCGAAAACGAATCTTAGGAAAGGTTGGGAGTCTGGATGAATCGGAACGTGAAAATAAGCATCTTTCAAGTCCAATGAGACCATCCAGTCCTCCTGTCTGACCGCTGCTAAGACCGACTTGGTCGTCTCCATCGTGAACGTCAGCTTGGTGACATACTCGTTGAGAGCGCTGACGTCCAGCACAGGTCTCCAACCTCCTGTCTTCTTGGCCACAAGAGACGGTTGTAGAAGCCCGGGGATTGATGGTCCCGGACTATAACCACAGCCTTCTTCTGCACAAGAAGCGACACCTCCTGGTGCAAAGCTAGTCTCTTGTCCTCCTCTTTGTAGTTGGGAGAGAGGTTGATGGGCGAAGTGGTCAGAGGTGGTTGAAGGTAGAATGGAATCCTGTAACCGAACCTCAGCCAACTGACAGACTGTGCGTCTGCACCTCTCATCTCCCAAGCTCGCCAGAAGGTCTTGAGTCTGGCTCCTACTGTCGTCTGGAGAAGCGGAGAGTCAGTGTTTTCCTTTGGATGGCTTGGATCCTTTCCTGGACTTGCCTCTGTAAGAGTCTGGACGGGAGCTTCCTCGGCTGGGGGCTCTACCACGAAAGGGCGGTATGAATCTAGTCGCAGGGGTATCAGCCACTGGGGAGCGGTAAGTCTTAGGGACTGAGGTGGAAGCCTTAGACTTACGAGCCGAAGAAGCTACAAGATCGTGCGTGTCCTTCTGTATCAAGGCAGCAGACAAATCTTTAATGAGCTCTTCGGGAAAAATAAACTTCGAAAGAGGAGCAAACAGAAGTTGTGACCGTTGGCAAGGGGTAATGCTGGCGGAAAGGAAAGAACACAGCTGTTCTCTTTTCTTCAACACCCCTGATACAAACAAGGACGCTAGCTCGCCCGATCCATCTCTGATGGCCTTATCCATACAGGACATTAACAGTATGGCAGAATCTTTGTCCGTATGAGAGGTTTTCTTGCTGAGGGCCCCCAGGCACCAGTCGAGAAAATTAAACATTTCAAAAGCTCTAAACACCCCTTTAAGCAAGTGATCCAGGTCTGAGAAGGTCCAACACACTTTTGAGCGTCTCATAGCAGATCTTCGAGGCGAGTCTACCAGACTTGAGAAGTCAGCCTGGGCAGAGGCAGGTACTCCCAAGCCTGGTGCTTCCCCTGTGGCATACCAAACGCTCGCTTTCGAAGTGAGCTTCGTTGGAGGGAACATGAAGGAAGTCTTGCCAAGAAGTTGCTTAGACTGCAGCCACTCCCCTAAGATCCTAAAAGCCCTCTTGGAGGATCTAGCTAGGACAAGCTTGGTATAGGAAGACTGAGCTTGTTGCACTCCCAGCGAAAACTCAGATGGTGGAGAGCGGGGAATAGCTGAGACAAAATGGTCTGGATAAACCTCCCTGAGAAGAGCCAAGACCTTGCGAAAATCAAGAGACTGTGGAGAGAGCTTGGATTCGTCCACGTCCGAAGAGGGATCAAGGTGTGCCTCCTCATCATCCGAAACCTCAACCCCAGAATGAGGCGACGGGATCGGATACGAATGCTGAACCGCAGAGTCAGAACGAGCAGGAACAACAACAGAGGTGGAAGGAGGAGGTGCAGCAAGTTCCTGTTCCTGTTCCTGTGGTATGAGTGGAGCGTGAAGAGACCGAGGCTGTGCAGAACAAGGTAAAGTTCCCGCAAGCAGAGATGTCTGAGGAGCAGGATCAGGGTGCACGGGTAGAGCTCGGTGCAGCAGTTGAGGAGACTGACTCACAGGTGGAAGAGGTTGTTGTACCTCCACCGAGAGTTGCACCGCCGGTGGAGCAGCCAGGGGAGGAGGAGGAAGAGTGGAGTAATCCTCCTGATCCCAAACCGAAGGTTGCCTTAAAGAAGGCTGATGCTGAACAACACTGGGAACAGTGAACACAGAAAGTGGTTCAACATCGTACGCCTGGCAGATGGAGCTGCGACTGGGTGCAGCGAGTGCAGGCGGGTGCAGCACAGGCTGAACGGGTGCAGGAGGTTGGTGCACCACCGGTGCAGGCGGGTGCAGCATAGGCTGAACGGGTGCAGGAGGTTGGTGCACCACCGGTGCAGGCGGGTGCAGCACAGGCTGAACGGGTGCAGGAGGTTGGTGCACCACCGGTGCAGGCGGGTGCAGCACAGGCTGAACGGGTGCAGGAGGTTGGTGCACCACAGGTGCAGGAGGTGCAACACTCTCAGCACGACACTCACGCATCAGGTCCGAAAGCTGAGCTTGCATGGACTGAAGCATAGACCACTTGGGATCAGCAGAGACAGTAGCAGACTGAGGTAAAGCCATAACAGTGGTTGCACCACCGGTGCAGCTCTGTTGTACCTTACTCCTCTTGGGCGGAGTACAGTCGCTAGAAGACTGAGGCGAGTCAGAGCTGAGCCAACGACTGCAACCTGGCTGAGCACTCGAGGGCTGGACTCTGCGTTTAAGCGGTCTAGAGACCTGAGACCAACGTTTCTTCCCCGAGAGAAGATCAGCGGACGAGCGGAAGACGGGCTCAATCGTCTGCAAGTGGGAGTGACGGTCTGTGGAAGACACGCCCGCAACCACTGAGGATAATTCTGTGCGCCTAACAAGGCCTGCCGAACCCTTATGCCCTTCGACATTGCTTCTCCCCTGGGCTTGGGAGCTTGCAAGAGGTCCCGGACTGGGAGAACGACTGGCTCGCACAGAAAAATCCCCACGCACCACACTGGCACTAACACTAGTACAAGGCACTGCACCGACACTAGCACTCGTCACAGCACTGGCACTAACTTCACCCACTGCACTCTTGGCCTTCAACTCTTTCACTTCGGCCATCAGAGACTTATGGTCACTTACCACTGACTCTACCTTATCGCCTAAAGCCTGAATAGCGCGTAAAACCACTGACATATCAGGCGGAGGGCACACAGTAGGATCGGGGGTAGCCACTACAGGGGTAGGATCAGGAACGGGATCATGAGATGAGGAAAATAAAGAAGAGTGAGAAGAACTCCTCCTAGCTCTAATTCTCTCTAACTTAGAAGAATACTTTAAAAGTCGGACAAAATCCAATTCCGAAAGTCCGGCGCATTCCTCACATCGATTTTCTAACTGACAGGGTCTGTCCCTACAGTCAGAACAAGCGGTGTGAGGATCTACCGAGACCTTCGGAATACGTCTATTGCAAGACCTACATCGTCTATGGGAGGGGGCTTGCCAGACATTTTGTTTTCAAGAGAAGTCAAAGGGAGATCCAAAAAACAAGCAAAAATTCGTTAACCGTTAAACTGAATTAAATAAAAGCTATCTAGCTAATATCAGAAGGTTTCTAGTAATGCGACAGCCGTAAATCAAAGAGAATACATCACCAAATAAGCGAGAATAAACTCGAAGACCATAAGCGTATCCCAGAACGTCTAGCCGGAGGCACGACAGAGGAATAATTGAGGAGGTGTCAACAAGAAGTACTTGAGTACCTGGCCACAGGTGGCGCTGGTTAGTACACCCCCTTCTAGTATTGTGATAGCTGGCGTATCCCTCCTTAGATTTCTGTCGGGCAACGGAGTTGACAGCTACATGATTATCGGGTAAGTTTAATATTGAAAAATAAGTTTATTTTCCGTATGGAGTATTCAAAGTAAAATCATACAAACTGTACTTAAAATGAAAGAAATCTCAACTTTGAGAATGCTGTACAATAATGAAATAAAGAAATACAACAGATTCTTCCAGACGTAATCAAGTAAACAACATCAAGAACTAGAACTCAATAGTTAACCCTTTTACCCCCAGGCTATTTGGAACTTTCCAACCCTTAACCCCCAGGGGGTTATTTTTTTTCAATTACATTTTGCAGTATATTTTTTAAAAATTACTCTAACAGCCTTAATTTTCATCATAGAGAGGTCATGTTGGTCTCATTCTCTTGGAAAATGCCTGAAGTTTCTCAAAAAAAATTATCAAAATTATGCAAAAAAAATTTAAATAGCAGTTTTTTGCAAGAACGTACCAGTACGTCCATGGGGGTAAAGGGATGTGTTTTTTGAAACGTACCAGTACGTCCTTTGGGGGTAAAAGGGTTAATGAGATGATAAAACTTTTAAACATGAGGTCCTATCAATTATACAAGTTCCTTTTAAATATAATGCTTACAATGTAAAGTAATGAAAAGATTAAAAACCATAACAGATTCTTCTGGATGTAAACAAGTAAACATCAACAAGAACTAGAACTCAATAGTTAATGAGATAATGAAACTTTTAAACATGAGGTCATTAACCCTTTTTCCCCCAAAGGACGTACTGGTACGTTTCACAAAACTCATCTCTTTACCCCCATGGACGTACCGGTACGTCCTTGCAAAAAAATGCTAAATTTTTTTTTTTTCATATTTTTGATAATTTTTTGAGAAAATTCAGGCATTTTCCAAGAGAATGAGACCGACCTGACCTCTCTATGACAAAAATTAAGGCTGTTAGAACAATTAAAAAAAAAATATACTGCAAAATGTGCTGGGAAAAAAATAACCCCCTGGGGGTTAAGGGTTGGAAATTTCCAAATACCCTGGGGGTAAAAGGGTTAATTTTACAAGTTTTATTAACATAGATATAATTTTAAAAACAAAATTATGTAGAGGATTATCACTAGCAATTAAGCTTCTTTAGGTAAAGAAAAAAATGGCAGCCAATCATGCCACTAGAGCAGTGGTTCCCAAACTATCTTACCTGACGCCCCCCTTTTTGCTTCCAGTAGACCCGTACGCCCCCACTCCTCTCTTTTTTTTATATGAAATGATTCTTACATTTATTTCTTAGCATTGTACAGGAAAACAGATTTCTGTTTGTATTACATTTTAATAATGAGTCACTCAAACAAATTATAGTACATTCCAGTAACTAAAAACGAAACATTTGGTTTGAAGTGAGCGAAAAAAAGTTTGAACATTAGCAAATTGGCAAAATTGAGTTGCAATTTTAAGAATAGATAATTTGAAAACATGGCATATAATATTTGGAAATATGAGACTAAGCACAATTTCTGGTCAAATTTAGTGAGATGGATGCATGCCTATGTAATGACAGATATTTGTTCTTTTAATGATTTTATTATTCTATTAAACAAGTAATTTTGAGCAGATGACTTCGCGCCCCCCTTGTATCGTCCTCACGCCCCCCAGTTTGGGAACCACTGCACTAGAGCCAAGACATACTTTTATGTACATAATGCCGCTAGAGCCAAGACACTTTTATGTTTCAACTAGAGTAAGCTAAAAAAATCATAGCATTTCTGGTATCCTCCCCAAATGGTTTACAATGGGACTTAACCCTTTCACCCCCAAAGGACGTACCGGTACGTTCTTGCAAAATGTTATTTTCATTAGTAAAATAAATTTTTGAATATACTTACCCGATAATCATGTAGCTGTCAACTCCGTTGCCCGACAGAAATCTAAGGAGGGATACGCCAGCTATCACAATACTAGAAGGGGGTGTACTAACCAGCGCCACCTGTGGCCAGGTACTCAAGTACTTCTTGTTGACACCTCCTCAATTATTCCTCGGTCCCACTGGTTCTCTATGGGGAGGAAGGGAGGGTCAATTAAATCATGATTATCGGGTAAGTATATTCAAAAATTTATTTTACTAATGAAAATAACATTTTTCAATATTAAACTTACCCGATAATCATGTAGCTGATTCACACCCAGGGGGGTGGGTGGAAACCAGTGTACAAGATTAAAGGATAGCCAAGTATCCCCAAATTTCATATAACAGTTATCTCCAATAACAAATGAAATAATAAGTACCTGGTAAGGAAGTCGAATTGAACCGTTACTCTGCCTCTTTTTTAAGTTCGTCTTCCTTACTGAGCGCAGCGTTCCTCTTGGAGGCTGAATCAACCCAAGGTGCTAAAGTATATAGGGTTGCAACCCCTACTAAAGGACCTCTACACAACCTTTAACCTAGGCGCTTCTCAAGAATGAATTGACCACCCGCCAAATCAAAAGGATGCGGAAGGCTTCTTAGCCTACCGTAACAACCATAAAAACAACAATAAAAGAATTCAAGAGAAAAGTTAAAAAGGTTATGGGATTAAGGGAATGTAGTGGCTGAGCCCTCACCTACTACTGCACTCGCTGCTACGAATGGTCCCAGGGTGTAGCAGTTCTCGTAAAGAGACTGGACATCTTTCAGATAAAATGATGCAAACACTGACTTGCTCCTCCAATAGGTTGCATCCATTACACTCTGCAGAGAACGGTTTTTATTAAAGGCCATCGAAGTAGCTACGGCTCTTACTTCGTGGGTCCTTACCTTCAGCAATGCAAGGTCTTCCTCCTTTAAGTGAGAATGTGCTTCTCTGATCAGAAGCCTTATATAATACGAAAGCCCATTCTTGGACATGGGTCTCGAGGGTTTCCTGATGGCACACCATAAGGCTTCTGACTGTCCTCGGAGAGGTTTAGACCTCTTGAGATAATATTTGAGAGCTCTGACAGGGCAAAGAACTCTCTCAAGTTCGTTACCTACCATGTTGGAAAGGCTAGGTATCTCGAACGATCTAGGCCAAGGACGTGAAGGAAGTTCGTTCTTTGCTAGGAATCCAAGCTGGAAAGAACATGTAGCAGACTCGGTCGTAAAACCAATGTTCTTGCTGAAGGCATGAACCTCACCGACTCTCTTAGCTGTTGCCAGGCAAACGAGAAAAAGGGTCTTGAGGGTAAGGTCCTTGAATGAAGCTGACTGGAGAGGTTCGAACCTAGATGTCATAAGGAACCTTAAGACTACGTCTAGATTCCAGCCTGGAGTGGAAAGACGACGATCTTTAGACGTCTCAAAAGACTTAAGAATGTCTTGAAGGTCCTTGTTGGAAGACAGGTCCAAACCTCTATGGCGGAGAACTGAGGCCAACATACTCCTATATCCCTTAATCGTAGGAGCTGAAAGGGATCTCTCATTCCTAAGATGAAGCAGGAAGTCAGCTATTTGGGTCACAGAGGTATTGGTAGAGGATATCGAATTGGCTCTACACCAGCTTCGGAAGACCTCCCACTTAGACTGGTAGACCCTACGAGTGGAAACCCTTCTTGCTCTGGCAATAGCCCTGGCTGCCTCCTTCGAAAAGCCTCGAGCTCTAGCGAATCTTTCGACAGTCTGAAGGCAGTCAGTTGAAGAGCGTGGAGGTTTGGATGTAACCTGTCTACGTGAGGTTGACGTAGAAGGTCCACTCTTAGAGGTAGAGTCCTGGGGAAGTCTACTAGCCATTGTAGTACCTCTGTGAACCATTCTCTTGCAGGCCAAAGGGGAGCAACCAGCGTCAGCCGTGTCCCTTCGTGCGAGACGAATTTCTGCAGAACCTTGTTGATTATCTTGAACGGAGGGAATGCGTACAGGTCGAGATGGGACCAGTTCAGTAGAAAGGCATCCACATGAACTGCTGCAGGGTCTGGAACAGGAGAACAAAACAGAGGAAGTCTCTTGGTCATGGAGGTGGCAAACAGATCTATGGTAGGTTGACCCCACAAGGTCCAAAGTCTGTTGCACACACTCTTGTGGAGGGTCCATTCCGTGGGAATGACCTGATTCCTTCTGCTCAGACGATCTGCTGACACGTTCATATTGCCCTGGATGAACCTCGTGACTAGAGAGAGGTTTAGACTTCTTGACCAAATGAGGAGGTCCCTTGCGATCTCGTAAAGGCTCCTCGAATGGGTCCCTCCTTGCTTGGAGATGTAAGCCAAGGCTGTGGTGTTGTCCGAGTTCACCTCCACCACTTTGCCTAGCAGGAGGGACTTGAAGTTCAACAGGGCTAGATGAACTGCCAGCAGTTCCTTGCAGTTGATGTGGAGAGATCGTTGTTCCTCGTTCCACATTCCGGAGCATTCCTTTCCGTCCAAGGTTGCACCCCAGCCCGAGTCCGATGCATCTGAGAAGAGATGAAGATTGGGGGTCTGAATGGCCAAGGATAGACCCTCTCTGAGAAGGAGGTTGTGCTTCCACCACAGGAGAGTGGTCTTCATCTCTTGGTTGATAGGGATAGAGATTGCTTCTAGAGTCGAACTCTTGTCCCAATGAGCTGCTAGGTGGAATTGAAGAGGGCGGAGGTGGAGTCTGCCCAGCTCGACAAACAGGGCTAGGGACGAGAGAGTCCCTGTGAGACTCATCCACTGTCTCACTGAGCAACTGCTCCTCTTCAGCATGCTCATGATGCACTCTAGGGCTTGGCTTATCCTGGGGGCCGATGGAAAAGCCCGAAAACTCTGACTCTGAATCTCCATTCCCAGATACACGATGGATTGTGAGGGAATGAGTTGAGATTTTTCCAAATTGACTAATAGACCCAGGTCTCTGATAAGGTCTAAAGTCCAATGAAGATTCTCCAGACAACGACGACTCGAGGAGGCTCTCAACAGCCAGTCGTCTAGGTAGAGGGAGGCTCTGATGTTTGACAAGTGAAGGAATTTGGCTACATTCCTCATCAGAAGGGTAAAGACCATAGGAGCTGTGCTTAGGCCAAAACACAGGGCTTGGAATTGGTAGACGACCTTTCCGAAAACGAATCTTAGGAAAGGTTGGGAGTCTGGATGAATCGGAACGTGAAAATAAGCATCTTTCAAGTCCAATGAGACCATCCAGTCCTCCTGTCTGACCGCTGCTAAGACCGACTTGGTCGTCTCCATCGTGAACGTCAGCTTGGTGACATACTCGTTGAGAGCGCTGACGTCCAGCACAGGTCTCCAACCTCCTGTCTTCTTGGCCACAAGAAAGAGACGGTTGTAGAAGCCCGGGGATTGATGGTCCCGGACTATAACCACAGCCTTCTTCTGCACAAGAAGCGACACCTCCTGGTGCAAAGCTAGTCTCTTGTCCTCCTCTTTGTAGTTGGGAGAGAGGTTGATGGGCGAAGTGGTCAGAGGTGGTTGAAGGTAGAATGGAATCCTGTAACCGAACCTCAGCCAACTGACAGACTGTGCGTCTGCACCTCTCATCTCCCAAGCTCGCCAGAAGGTCTTGAGTCTGGCTCCTACTGTCGTCTGGAGAAGCGGAGAGTCAGTGTTTTCCTTTGGATGGCTTGGATCCTTTCCTGGACTTGCCTCTGTAAGAGTCTGGACGGGAGCTTCCTCGGCTGGGGGCTCTACCACGAAAGGGCGGTATGAATCTAGTCGCAGGGGTATCAGCCACTGGGGAGCGGTAAGTCTTAGGGACTGAGGTGGAAGCCTTAGACTTACGAGCCGAAGAAGCTACAAGATCGTGCGTGTCCTTCTGTATCAAGGCAGCAGACAAATCTTTAATGAGCTCTTCGGGAAAAATAAACTTCGAAAGAGGAGCAAACAGAAGTTGTGACCGTTGGCAAGGGGTAATGCTGGCGGAAAGGAAAGAACACAGCTGTTCTCTTTTCTTCAACACCCCTGATACAAACAAGGACGCTAGCTCGCCCGATCCATCTCTGATGGCCTTATCCATACAGGACATTAACAGTATGGCAGAATCTTTGTCCGTATGAGAGGTTTTCTTGCTGAGGGCCCCCAGGCACCAGTCGAGAAAATTAAACATTTCAAAAGCTCTAAACACCCCTTTAAGCAAGTGATCCAGGTCTGAGAAGGTCCAACACACTTTTGAGCGTCTCATAGCAGATCTTCGAGGCGAGTCTACCAGACTTGAGAAGTCAGCCTGGGCAGAGGCAGGTACTCCCAAGCCTGGTGCTTCCCCTGTGGCATACCAAACGCTCGCTTTCGAAGTGAGCTTCGTTGGAGGGAACATGAAGGAAGTCTTGCCAAGAAGTTGCTTAGACTGCAGCCACTCCCCTAAGATCCTAAAAGCCCTCTTGGAGGATCTAGCTAGGACAAGCTTGGTATAGGAAGACTGAGCTTGTTGCACTCCCAGCGAAAACTCAGATGGTGGAGAGCGGGGAATAGCTGAGACAAAATGGTCTGGATAAACCTCCCTGAGAAGAGCCAAGACCTTGCGAAAATCAAGAGACTGTGGAGAGAGCTTGGATTCGTCCACGTCCGAAGAGGGATCAAGGTGTGCCTCCTCATCATCCGAAACCTCAACCCCAGAATGAGGCGACGGGATCGGATACGAATGCTGAACCGCAGAGTCAGAACGAGCAGGAACAACAACAGAGGTGGAAGGAGGAGGTGCAGCAAGTTCCTGTTCCTGTTCCTGTGGTATGAGTGGAGCGTGAAGAGACCGAGGCTGTGCAGAACAAGGTAAAGTTCCCGCAAGCAGAGATGTCTGAGGAGCAGGATCAGGGTGCACGGGTAGAGCTCGGTGCAGCAGTTGAGGAGACTGACTCACAGGTGGAAGAGGTTGTTGTACCTCCACCGAGAGTTGCACCGCCGGTGGAGCAGCCAGGGGAGGAGGAGGAAGAGTGGAGTAATCCTCCTGATCCCAAACCGAAGGTTGCCTTAAAGAAGGCTGATGCTGAACAACACTGGGAACAGTGAACACAGAAAGTGGTTCAACATCGTACGCCTGGCAGATGGAGCTGCGACTGGGTGCAGCGAGTGCAGGCGGGTGCAGCACAGGCTGAACGGGTGCAGGAGGTTGGTGCACCACCGGTGCAGGCGGGTGCAGCATAGGCTGAACGGGTGCAGGAGGTTGGTGCACCACCGGTGCAGGCGGGTGCAGCACAGGCTGAACGGGTGCAGGAGGTTGGTGCACCACCGGTGCAGGCGGGTGCAGCACAGGCTGAACGGGTGCAGGAGGTTGGTGCACCACAGGTGCAGGAGGTGCAACACTCTCAGCACGACACTCACGCATCAGGTCCGAAAGCTGAGCTTGCATGGACTGAAGCATAGACCACTCGGGATCAGCAGAGACAGTAGCAGACTGAGGTAAAGCCATAACAGTGGTTGCACCACCGGTGCAGCTCTGTTGTACCTTACTCCTCTTGGGCGGAGTACAGTCGCTAGAAGACTGAGGCGAGTCAGAGCTGAGCCAACGACTGCAACCTGGCTGAGCACTCGAGGGCTGGACTCTGCGTTTAAGCGGTCTAGAGACCTGAGACCAACGTTTCTTCCCCGAGAGAAGATCAGCGGACGAGCGGAAGACGGGCTCAATCGTCTGCAAGTGGGAGTGACGGTCTGTGGAAGACACGCCCGCAACCACTGAGGATAATTCTGTGCGCCTAACAAGGCCTGCCGAACCCTTATGCCCTTCGACATTGCTTCTCCCCTGGGCTTGGGAGCTTGCAAGAGGTCCCGGACTGGGAGAACGACTGGCTCGCACAGAAAAATCCCCACGCACCACACTGGCACTAACACTAGTACAAGGCACTGCACCGACACTAGCACTCGTCACAGCACTGGCACTAACTTCACCCACTGCACTCTTGGCCTTCAACTCTTTCACTTCGGCCATCAGAGACTTATGGTCACTTACCACTGACTCTACCTTATCGCCTAAAGCCTGAATAGCGCGTAAAACCACTGACATATCAGGCGGAGGGCACACAGTAGGATCGGGGGTAGCCACTACAGGGGTAGGATCAGGAACGGGATCATGAGATGAGGAAAATAAAGAAGAGTGAGAAGAACTCCTCCTAGCTCTAATTCTCTCTAACTTAGAAGAATACTTTAAAAGTCGGACAAAATCCAATTCCGAAAGTCCGGCGCATTCCTCACATCGATTTTCTAACTGACAGGGTCTGTCCCTACAGTCAGAACAAGCGGTGTGAGGATCTACCGAGACCTTCGGAATACGTCTATTGCAAGACCTACATCGTCTATGGGAGGGGGCTTGCCAGACATTTTGTTTTCAAGAGAAGTCAAAGGGAGATCCAAAAAACAAGCAAACATTCGTTAACCGTTAAACTGAATTAAATAAAAGCTATCTAGCTAATATCAGAAGGTTTCTAGTAATGCGACAGCCGTAAATCAAAGAGAATACATCACCAAATAAGCGAGAATAAACTCGAAGACCATAAGCGTATCCCAGAACGTCTAGCCGGAGGCACGACAGAGGAATAATTGAGGAGGTGTCAACAAGAAGTACTTGAGTACCTGGCCACAGGTGGCGCTGGTTAGTACACCCCCTTCTAGTATTGTGATAGCTGGCGTATCCCTCCTTAGATTTCTGTCGGGCAACGGAGTTGACAGCTACATGATTATCGGGTAAGTTTAATATTGAAAAACACAGTTAATTACATATTTTTATATATTTTTGATAATTTTATGAGAAACTTCAGGCATTTTCCAAAAGAATGAGACACACCTGACCTCTCTAGGACAAAAATTAAGCCTGTTAGAGCAATTTTTAAAAAAATATATAGCAAAATGTGCTCGAAATTTAACCTTATGGTGGGGGTAAAAGGGTTAAATAACAGTAAAGCATATAAGAAACTTACCAATTTCACCTCGCTTGGTAATAGGTCCCGAGTGAATCTTCAAGATTTCCAACCTTGCTTGTTCATTGGGGAGGGCAATTTCAATCTTCCTATCCAGGCGTCCTGGCCTCAACAAAGCAGGATCCAAAGTGTCCGGACGGTTTGTGGCCATAATCATTTTGACCTGAATAAGATACAATTCATATAATACAGAACTAAGCATGATTCCTAATACATACATACATACATATACCAAGGCACTTCCCCTAATTTTGGGGGGTAGCCGACATCAACAAATGAAACAAAAACAAAAAGGGGACCTCTACTCTCTATGTTCCTCCAGCCTATGATTTCTAATGACTGATGAAAAAAAGGAACTATGGCAAACAGAATGAAGCTAAAATACTGAGAACTGCATAGCCTGTTTTCAAAGTGTGTAAAGAAAAATATTTATTAAAATTAGTTTTACCAAAAAATAATTACAAAGAATTGGTCGTTTCATATGCCATAAATCACACACATTTGTCTTATTCTAGCAAAGCAGAAACCTCAGTCTCACTAGACATGTATTGGAAATAATTACACCTTTGTATCCTCCGTCTTGCCTAACAGTGTCATCTACACTTCCCCACCCCTTCTACGTGAGATTTGGTAGCCTCGTGTTATTTCCCAGGATTGTCTTACTAGTGCAGTTGCTTATTATTATTATTATTACTATCCAAGCTACAACCCTAGTTGGAAAAGCAAGATGCTATAAGCCCAGGGGCTCCAACAGGGAAAAATAGCCCAGTGAGGAAAGGAAATAACGAAATAAATAAATGAAGAGAACAAATTAACAATGAATCATTCTAAAAAAAGTAACAACGTCAAAACAGACACGCCATATATAAACTAGTAACAACATCAAAAACAAATATGTCATAAATAAACTATAAAAAGACTCATGTCTGCCTGGTCAACAAAAAAGCATTTGCTCCAACTTTGAACTTTTGAAGTTCTACTGATTCAACTACCCGATTAGGAAGATCGTTCCACAACTAGGCATTCATAAAACATTCCTTCTTTTTATTTTGATTCAACTTTGCTGCACAATTTTGCCACTTAATGTCTTGTGCTAAGTGTGGAGTTCAAGTCAATGGAAGGCACTTTTCTACTCCTATCCAAGCTTACCACCATATGATTTCATTTATTCATTTAAAGGCCACTCATGAATCGCAGAGGCAAGAGACAATGAGAATGCCCTAGAGACTAACCATATTACATATTATAATCAGCAGCCAAGCTCCCTCTCCACCAAAGCTAGGAGCAAGGAGGGCAAGGCAATGGCTGCTGATGACTCAGCAGATAGACCTATAGGCTCTCCCAAACCCGATATCCTTAGCTCATAAGGATGGTGAGGTTGCAGCGACCAAAGAAACTAACGAGTTTGAGGGGGACTCATACCCCAGTCTGGTGTTCACCAATCAGGGACGTTACCACATTGGCCACCACAACCCTACCACATACACTTATTTTTACCACTTCCTTCGTACCCGTAGAATATTGCCAGCATGTTAAGATGGCTTGACATACAAAATCAAATAGAAAAAATGTTATTTTCATTAGTAAAATAAATTTTTGAATATACTTACCCGATAATCATGTAGCTGTCAACTCCGTTGCCCGACAGAAATCTAAGGAGGGATACGCCAGCTATCACAATACTAGAAGGGGGTGTACTAACAGCGCCACCTGTGGCCAGGTACTCAAGTACTTCTTGTTGACACCTCCTCAATTATTCCTCGATCCCACTGGTTCTTTATGGGGAGGAAGGGAGGGTCAATTAAATCATGATTATCGGGTAAGTATATTCAAAAATTTATTTTACTAATGAAAATAACATTTTTCAATATTAAACTTACCCGATAATCATGTAGCTGATTCGCACCCAGGGGGGTGGGTGAAAACCAGTGAACAAGATTAAAGGATAGCCAAGTATCCCCAAATTTCATATAACAGTTATCTCTAATAACAAATGAAATAATAAGTACCTGGTAAGGAAGTCGAATTGAACCGTTACTCTGTCTCTTTTTTAAGTTCGTCTTCCTTACTGAGCGCAGCGTTCCTCTTGGAGGCTGAATCAACCCAAGGTGCTAAAGTATATAGGGTTGCAACCCCTACTAAAGGACCTCTACACAACCTTTAACCTAGGCGCTTCTCAAGAATGAATTGACCACCCGCCAAATCAAAAGGATGCGGAAGGCTTCTTAGCCTACCGTAACAACCATAAAAACAACAAAAAGAATTCAAGAGAAAAGTTAAAAAGGTTATGGGATTAAGGGAATGTAGTGGCTGAGCCCTCACCTACTACTGCACTCGCTGCTACGAATGGTCCCAGGGTGTAGCAGTTCTCGTAAAGAGACTGGACATCTTTCAGATAAAATGATGCAAACACTGACTTGCTCCTCCAATAGGTTGCATCCATTACACTCTGCAGAGAACGGTTTTTATTAAAGGCCATCGAAGTAGCTACGGCTCTTACTTCGTGGGTCCTTACCTTCAGCAATGCAAGGTCTTCCTCCTTTAAGTGAGAATGTGCTTCTCTAATCAGAAGCCTTATATAATACGAAAGCCCATTCTTGGACATGGGTCTCGAGGGTTTCCTGATGGCACACCATAAGGCTTCTGACTGTCCTCGGAGAGGTTTAGACCTCTTGAGATAATATTTGAGAGCTCTGACAGGGCAAAGAACTCTCTCAAGTTCGTTACCTACCATGTTGGAAAGGCTAGGTATCTCGAACGATCTAGGCCAAGGACGTGAAGGAAGTTCGTTCTTTGCTAGGAATCCAAGCTGGAAAGAACATGTAGCAGACTCGGTCGTAAAACCAATGTTCTTGCTGAAGGCATGAACCTCACTGACTCTCTTAGCTGTTGCCAGGCAAACGAGAAAAAGAGTCTTGAGGGTAAGGTCCTTGAATGAAGCTGACTGGAGAGGTTCGAACCTAGATGTCATAAGGAACCTTAAGACTACGTCTAAATTCCAGCCTGGAGTGGAAAGACGACGATCTTTAGACGTCTCAAAAGACTTAAGAATGTCTTGAAGGTCCTTGTTGGAAGACAGGTCCAAACCTCTATGGCGGAGAACTGAGGCCAACATACTCCTATATCCCTTAATCGTAGGAGCTGAAAGGGATCTCTCATTCCTAAGATGAAGCAGGAAGTCAGCTATTTGGGTCACAGAGGTATTGGTAGAGGATATTGAATTGGCTCTACACCAGCTTCGGAAGACCTCCCACTTAGACTGGTAGACCCTACGAGTGGAAACCCTTCTTGCTCTGGCAATAGCCCTGGCTGCCTCCTTCGAAAAGCCTCGAGCTCTAGCGAATCTTTCGACAGTCTGAAGGCAGTCAGTTGAAGAGCGTGGAGGTTTGGATGTAACCTGTCTACGTGAGGTTGACGTAGAAGGTCCACTCTTAGAGGTAGAGTCCTGGGGAAGTCTACTAGCCATTGTAGTACCTCTGTGAACCATTCTCTTGCAGGCCAAAGGGGAGCAACCAGCGTCAGCCGTGTCCCTTCGTGCGAGACGAATTTCTGCAGAACCTTGTTGATTATCTTGAACGGAGGGAATGCGTACAGGTCGAGATGGGACCAGTTCAGTAGAAAAGCATCCACATGAACTGCTGCAGGGTCTGGAACAGGAGAGCAAAACAGAGGAAGTCTCTTGGTCATGGAGGTGGCAAACAGATCTATGGTAGGTTGACCCCACAAGGTCCAAAGTCTGTTGCACACACTCTTGTGGAGGGTCCATTCCGTGGGAATGACCTGATTCCTTCTGCTCAGACGATCTGCTGACACGTTCATATTGCCCTGGATGAACCTCGTGACTAGAGAGAGGTTTAGACTTCTTGACCAAATGAGGAGGTCCCTTGCGATCTCGTAAAGGCTCCTCGAATGGGTCCCCCCCTGCTTGGAGATGTAAGCCAAGGCTGTGGTGTTGTCCGAGTTCACCTCCACCACTTTGCCTAGCAGGAGGGACTTGAAGTTCAACAGGGCTAGATGAACTGCCAGCAGTTCCTTGCAGTTGATGTGGAGAGAACGTTGTTCCTCGTTCCACATTCCGGAGCATTCCTTTCCGTCCAAGGTTGCACCCCAGCCCGAGTCCGATGCATCTGAGAAGAGATGAAGTTGGGGGGTCTGGATGGCCAATGATAGACCCTCCTTGAGAAGGAGGTTGTGCTTCCACCACAGGAGAGTGGTCTTCATCTCTTGGTTGATAGGGATAGAGATTGCTTCCAGGGTAGAACTCTTGTCCCAATGAGCTGCAAGGTGGAATTGAAGAGGGCGGAGGTGGAGTCTGCCCAGCTCGACAAACAGGGCTAGGGACGAGAGAGTCCCTGTGAGACTCATCCACTGCCTCACTGAGCAACTGTTCCTCTTCAGCATGCTCATGATGCACTCTAGGGCTTGGCTTATCCTGGGTGCCGATGGAAAAGCCCGAAAACTCTGACTCTGAATTTCCATTCCCAGATACACGATGGATTGTGAGGGAATGAGTTGAGATTTTTCCAAATTGACTAATAGACCCAGGTCTCTGATAAGGTCTAAAGTCCAATGAAGATTCTCCAGACAACGACGACTCGAGGAGGCTCTCAACAGCCAGTCGTCTAGGTAGAGGGAGGCTCTGATGTTTGACAAGTGAAGGAATTTGGCTACATTCCTCATCAGAAGGGTAAAGACCATAGGAGCTGTGCTTAGGCCAAAACACAGGGCTTGGAATTGGTAGACGACCTTTCCGAAAACGAATCTTAGGAAAGGTTGGGAGTCTGGATGAATCGGAACGTGAAAATAAGCATCTTTCAAGTCCAATGAGACCATCCAGTCCTCCTGTCTGACCGCTGCCAAGACCGACTTGGTTGTCTCCATCGTGAACGTCAGCTTGGTGACATACTCGTTGAGAGCGCTGACGTCCAGCACAGGTCTCCAACCTCCTGTCTTCTTGGCCACAAGAAAGAGGCGGTTGTAGAAGCCCGGGGATTGATGGTCCCGGACTACAACCACAGCCTTCTTCTGCACAAGAAGCGACACCTCCTGGTGCAAAGCTAGCCTCTTGTCCTCCTCTTTGTAGTTGGGAGAGAGGTTGATGGGCGAAGTGGTCAGAGGTGGTTGAAGGAAGAATGGAATCCTGTAACCGAACCTCAGCCAACTGACAGACTGTGCGTCTGCACCTCTCATCTCCCAAGCTCGCCAGAAGGTCTTGAGTCTGGCTCCTACTGTCGTCTGGAGAATCGGAGAGTCAGTGTTTTCCTTTGGATGGCTTGGATCCTTTCCTGGACTTGCCTCTGTAAGAGTCTGGACGGGAGCTTCCTCGGCTGGGGGCTCTACCACGAAAGGGCGGTATGAATCTAGTCGCAGGGGTATCAGCCACTGGGGGGCGGTAAGTCTTAGGGGCTGAGGTGGTAGCCTTAGACTTACGAGCCGAAGAAGCTACAAGATCGTGCGTGTCCTTCTGTATCAAAGCAGCCGACAAATCTTTAATGAGCTCTTCGGGAAAAATAAACTTCGAAAGAGGAGCAAACAGAAGTTGTGAACGTTGGCAAGGGGTAATGCTGGCAGAAAGGAAAGAACACAGCTGTTCCCTTTTCTTCAAAACCCCTGATACAAACAAGGACGCTAGCTCGCCCGATCCATCTCTGATGGCCTTATCCATACAGGACATTAACAGCATGGCAGAATCTTTGTCCGTATGGGAGGTTTTCTTGCTGAGGGCCCCCAGGCACCAGTCGAGAAAATTAAACATTTCAAAAGCTCTAAACACTCCTTTAAGCAAGTGATCCAAGTCCGAGAAGGTCCAACACACTTTTGAGCGTCTCATAGCAGATCTTCGAGGCGAGTCTACCAGACTTGAGAAGTCAGCCTGGGCAGAGGCAGGTATTCCCAAGCCTGGTGCTTCCCCTGTGGCATACCAAACGCTCGCTTTCGAAGTGAGCTTCGTTGGAGGGAACATGAAGGAAGTCTTGCCAAGAAGTTGCTTAGACTGCAGCCATTCCCCTAAGATCCTAAAAGCCCTCTTGGAGGATCTAGCTAAGACAAGCTTGGTATAGGAAGACTGAGCTTGTTGCACTCCCAGCGAAAACTCAGATGGTGGAGAGCGGGGAATAGCTGAGACAAAATGGTCTGGATAAACCTCCCTGAGAAGAACCAAGACCTTGCGAAAATCAAGAGACTGTGGAGAGGGTCTGGATTCGTCCACGTCCGAAGAGGGATCAAGGTGTGCTTCCTCATCATCCGAAATCTCAACCCCAGAATGAGGCGACGGGATCGGAAACGAATGCTGAACCGCAGAGTCAGAACGAGCAGGAACAACAACAGAGGTGGAAGGAGGAGGTGCAGCAAGTTCCTGTTCCTGTGGTATAAGTGGAGCGTGAATAGATCGAGGCTGTGTAGAACAAGGTAAAGTTCCCGCAAGCAGAGATGTCTGAGGAGCAGGATCAGGGTGCACGGGTAGAGCTCGGTGCAGCAGCTGAGCAGACTGACTCACTGGTACAACATCGTACGCCTGGCAGATGGAGCTGCGACTGGGTGCAGCGAGTGCAGGCGGGTGCAGCACAGGCTGAACCGGTGCAGGAGGTTGGTGCACCACCGGTGCAGGCGGGTGCAGCAAAGGCTGAACGGGTGCAGGAGGTTGGTGCACCACCGGTGCAGGCGGGTGCAGCACAGGCTGAACCGGTGCAGGAGGTAGGTGCACCACTGGTGCAGGCGGGTGCAGCACAGGCTGAACGGGTGCAGGAGGTTGGTGCACCACCGGTGCAGGCGGGTGCAGCACAGGCTGAACCGGTGCAGGAGAAAGGTGTACCACAGGTGCAGGAGGTACAGCACTCTCAGCACGACACTCACGCATCAGGTCTGAAAGCTGAGCTTGCATGGACTGAAGCATAGACCACTTGGGATCAGCAGAGACAGTAGCAGACTGAGGCAAAGCCATAACAGTGGTTGCACCACCGGTGCAGCTCTGTTGTACCTTACTCCTCTTGGGCGGAGTACACTCGCTAGAAGACTGAGGCGAGTCAGAGCTGAGCCAACGACTGCAACCTGGCTGAGCACTCGAGGGTTGGACTCTGCGTTTAAGCGGTCTAGAGACCTGAGACCAACGTTTCTTCCCCGAGGGAAGATCAGCGGACGAGCGGAAGACGGGCTCAATCGTCTGCAAGTGGGAGTGACGGTCTGTGGAAGACACGCCCGCAACCACTGAGGATGATTCTGTGCGCCTAACAAGGCCTGCCGAACCCTTATGCCCTTCGACATTGCTTCTCCCCTGGGCTTGGGAGCTTGCAAGAGGTCCCGGACTGGGAGAACGACTGGCTCGCACAGAAAAATCCCCACGCACCACACTGGCACTAACACTAGTACAAGGCACTGCACCGACACTAGCACTCGTCACAGCACTGGCACTAACTTCACCCACTGCACTCTTGGCCTTCAACTCTTTCACTTCGGCCATCAGAGACTTATGGTCACTTACCACTGACTCTACCTTATCGCCTTAAGCCTGAATAGCACGTAAAACCACTGACATATCAGGCGGAGGGCACACAGTAGGTTCGGGGGTAGCCACTACAGGGGTAGGATCAGGAAGAGGATCATGAGATGAGGAAAATAAAGAAGAGTGAGAAGAACTCCTCCTAGCTCTAATTCTCTCTAACTTAGAAGAATACTTTAAAAGTCGGACAAAATCCAATTCCGAAAGACCGGCGCATTCCTCACATCGATTTTCTAACTGACAGGGTATGTCCCTACAGTCAGAACAAGCGGTGTGAGGATCTACCGAGACCTTCGGAATACGTCTATTGCAAGACCTACAACGTCTATGGGAGGGGGCTTGCGAAATGTCAGACATTTTGTTTTCAAGAGAAGTCAAAGGGAGATCCAAAAAACAAGCAAAAATTCGTTAACCGTTAAACTGAATTAAATAAAAGCTATCTAGCTAATATCAGAAGGTTTCCAGTAATGCGACAGCCGTAAATCAAAGAGAATACATCACCAAATAAGCGAGAATAAACTCGAAGACCATGAGCGTATCCCAGAACGTCTAGCCGGAGGCACGACAGAGGAATAATTGAGGAGGTGTCAACAAGAAGTACTTGAGTACCTGGCCACAGGTGGCGCTGTTAGTACACCCCCTTCTAGTATTGTGATAGCTGGCGTATCCCTCCTTAGATTTCTGTCGGGCAACGGAGTTGACAGCTACATGATTATCGGGTAAGTTTAATATTGAAAAATATGCCATAAAATGAACAAACAATTTTAATTATTTTCATTTCATCAAACAAAATTTGTAACTGATTACTTAATAATAACCAGTATCATCTTCAATTCCCTCTTAAATACAAAATAGCAACTTATTAAAAAAAAAAAAAAAAACTTCAGTGAAAAATAAACCTCGAATGTAACTGAATACAAGAATTCCTCAGCAAACTCCAATTCCTTGAGGATCTGTTCAGTCCAATTCCTTGAGGATCTGTTCAGTCCAATTCCTTGAGGATCTGTTCAGTCTAAATAGGAAAAAAATATTCTTCAAAAGTACACGAGAGGTATTTTTTGCCAAAAAATAATTAACACTTGTGTAAGACTGTTTCCACCAATGATAGCATTAATGTTCCAACTAAGAATAGTATTAATTGCTATAATCTCAATACATTAATCAGATCCAGTACAAGTGAAAATAGTTTACCAATCAATTTAGAAAAATAATTTCTGGGGCGACCTGTGACGGCCGGTGAAAGAAGTCCTTCTTTGCACTTTTCTGATATAAATCTTCCAAATATACCAGAGAAAGATAAAAGCATGGAATGCAGAGGTTACTACCCTCGCGCGAGCACCTTGTGGGTGTCTTGTATACAACAGGGGCGTGTGAAAACCACTATTCACAGGCTGTCTTCCATTTAGATAATTCCTTCATCAAAGGGAAGGGCCGTAACAGGCCCTAGAGAACCAGTTGGGCCACGCCACCGACACCTAACATAGAAAAATAATTTATACGAAGAGTAACTTAAAAAAGCAGCTGAATTTTGATCATTATACTGTATATAGGTTATGATCTGAATACTCACCTGCTGTTCACCTTTCTTCTTCTGCATAGCTATCTCTTTTCTATGTCTGCTATTAAAGAATTAAAAATATTTCCCTCAATCCCTCACCCTAGCAGCCTTCCCCACCCCCTAGTATAATATGCCTGGGCACGTCATCTGTGGCTTTCTCTTGTAAACAATCTACGTGTGGATCTCTCCATATTTGCTGTCGATTTTCTCCCCATTTTTACAAACATAATGGAAACAATCTATATAAATAGGACATGAGTCTTTTTATAGTTTATTTATGACATATTTGTTGTTGATGTTGTTAATAGTTTATATATGACATGTGTGTTTTGACCTTGTTACTTATTTTAGAATGATTTATTGTTAATTTGTTCTCTTCATTTATTTATTTCCTTATTTCCTTTCCTCACTGGGCTATTTTTCCCTGTTGGAGACCCTGGGCTTATAGCATCTTGCTTTTCCAACTAGGGTTGTAGCTTAGATAGTAATAATAATAGTAATAATAATAATAATAATAATTTAAATAAAACCTGACCAATGCGCCAAGCACATCATTTAAATGACGAAGAAGTAATTGACTTACCTGACCCAATGAATCAAAACCATCCATTTGGTTCAGCAGCTCCATCAAAGTTCTCTGAATCTCTCGATCGGCCGAAGTACCTTCTGAAAAGCGCCTACCCCCAATGGCATCAATCTCATCCATGAAAATGATGCACGGCTGATGATCACGAGCATAGTTGAACATTTCCCTAATCAGACGGGCGGACTCCCCGATATACTTATCCACAATGGCACTGGACACAACCTGTAAGAGGAGAAAACAATTACCATTTCTGGGTCGACCTGTGACGCCCGGTGAAAAGAGTCCTTCTTAACCCTTTTACCCCCAAAGGACGTACTGGTACGTTTCACAAAAGCCATCCCTTTACCCCCATGGACGTACCGGTACGTCCTTGCAAAAAAATGCTATAAAAATTTTTTTTTTTCATATTTTTGATAATTTTATGAGAAAATTCAGGCATTTTCCAAGACAATGAGACCAACCTGACCTCTCTATGACAAAAATTAAGGCTGTTAGAGCAATTTAAAAAAATATATACTGCAAAATGTGCTGGGGAAAAAATAACCCCTTGAGGGTTAAGGGTTGGAAATTTCCAAATAGCCTGGGGGTAAAAGGGTTAAAGAAATAAAAAAACAGATAAAAATCCAACCTTTAGGAAGTTGCAGTCAAGCTGAGAAGCCACAGCTCGGGCGAGAAGTGTCTTGCCTGTGCCAGGGGGACCGTAGAGCAAACAGCCCTTTGGCGGTGAAATACCAACGCGTTGGAAAAGCTCTGGATTTAATAATGGCAATTCAATAACCTGAAATAAAATTCACAAAGGCAGAAATTAAAATATAGAACAAATTGTATCAACAAGGTACAAAATGTAACTACAAAATTACTAAATGCATATACTCTGATCTTTACCAACATAGTTACAATAACAAAAAAGGCATTCAAAGTTTTTTAATATTATAAACAGAAAAAAATGTGAATAATTTTAACTAATACAAAACTCAAGGAAACTTTAATTAAACTTCTGAGACTCCTAAATCATAGCAAATACAACACTTTCAAGTCATATACAATTAAGTCATCGGGCAAGATCATAAACCTTAAGACCATCACATAAATCATGAGAATTTTGTAAAATGGTCTCTCAAACTATGAAAATAAATCACAAAAACTAACAGAAAACTGATGCTTTGAAAAAGAAAAAATCTATCTGTCTCTTACCTCTCTCAATTCACGGATCTGCTCAGCCAAACCACCAATTTGGTTGTAGGTGACATCACCAGGATCTTCATGACTCATGTTGTAAACTAGTGGATCGACTTCCCGGGGTAAATATCGCATGATTGTGAGAGTCGTCATGTCCAATGCCACGCGCGTTCCTGACTACAGTAGAAGGGGAAAACATACACATGAAATCCTCTTCTTCAATTGCTATACATACATACATATACCAAGGCACTTCCCCCAATTTAGGGGGGTAGCCGACATCAACAAATGAAACAAAACAAAAAAGGGGACCTCTACTCTCTACGTTCCTCCAGCCTAACAAGGGACTCAACCGAGTTCAGCTGGTACTGCTAGGGTGCCACAGCCCACCCTCCCACATTATCCACCACACTATTCAAATATCTTTGCATCTTTACAACTGATTGGCCAATGTCTATCGCCAGTATGCAGAGAAAAGATAATTCCTGACAATTGATTTGCTTACTTGTAATCATCATGAACTTTACAAATGTGATTTCTTACTGACAGTCTTAAACAAAGGTTAATTATAACACTAAAAAGTCAAGAATTAGGAAATTTTTCATGTAATATCTTTCAAATTATTAATTTTCAATTTTCCTTTGGACATTTATGAGATATAATGTACATTACAGTATACTATCTTAGCATAATTTATTCATACAAAAACTATTCTTAGACATTTCTACATCATAAATCTATTTACACAGTATCAAAACCTCATCACCATAACCTCACCTTAAGCTTGGCCTTGTCAAGCTGCCTTCTGCAACCAACAACATATCTTGGCCCATTTGTTGCCTTTACAATGAACTTTTCTTCGGTCAGCTGCTTGAGAACCTCTCCTACGATCTGTCCTACACTCTGAAGGGCTTTTAAGTCATTCTCACTTTTGTCATACTGCTTGTCCAGTTCCTTCTTCTCTTCACGATCTGAAAAGAGGGTAACACGGAGAATCAACAAACTGCTTAATGTCCTTTCGATATTTGGCCATAACTGGGCAGTTGTATATTTAACATTGTACTGTATACAGTACATAGCATGTTTGCTATCCTCAGGAATAACAACAGATTTTGTAACACACAATAAATGTCTCTTGTCTGACACTTAACCCTTTTACCCCCAAAGGACGTACTGGTACGTTTCACAAAAGCCATCCCTTTACCCCCATGGACGTACCGGTACGTCCTTGCAAAAAAAATGCTATAAAAATTAGTTTTTCATATTTTTTGATAAGTTTTTGAGAAAATTCAGGCATTTTCCAAGAGAATGAGACCAACCTGACCTCTCTATGACAAAAATTAAGGCTGTTTGAGCAATTTAAATAAAATATACTGCAAAATGTGCTTGGAAAAAAATAACCCCCTGGGGGTTAAGGGTGGGAAATTTCCAAATACCCCGGGGGTAAAAGGGTTAATGTCCTTTCGATATTTGGCCATAACTGGGCAGTGTGTATATCTAACAATTTATATATAGCATGTTTGCTACCCTATGGAATAACAAGAGATTTGTAACAAAATAAATGCCTCTTGTCTGTGACACTTGAAAACTCCGAACACAATGCTTTATAAGGGTAGAAGGGACTCTCTAGCTATAGTAAGCATCTCTTTTAAAAGGACACTCCAAATTCAAGCTATTATTCTCTAGTCTTGGGTAGTGCCATAGCCTCTGTACCATGGTCTTTCACTGACTTGGGGTACGGATCTCTTGCTTGAGGGTATACTTGGACACACTCTTCTATCTTATTTCTCTTCCTCTTGTTTTTTTTTTAAATTTTTATAGTTTATATGTGAAAGATTTGTGGTGATGTTGCTGTTCTTAAAATATTTCATTGTAATTGTTAATGACTTTTGTAATTTCCCTATTTCCTTTCCCCATTGGGATATTTTCCCTGTTGGACCCCATGGGCTTATAGTATTCTGCTTTTCCAACTAGGGTTGTAGCTCAGCAAGTAATAATAATAATAATAATAATAATAATAATAATAATAATATCTTGGTAGGAGACCCTCCTTCAAACAGGTAGAGTTAAATACTATGGCTGCATCGGCAGAATTCAATTTCTTGTCCAATTTCTCGATTCTTCGGACAATTCTTTTTTCAGGATTGCTACATTCAGCTAGCAAGTTGGCGAAGCTCATCAGGGTGAAGGATACAAATCAGGTTAAGGCTGATGTAATTAATACAAGTACAAGTAATACTCGAAAATTACAACAGGTAAAGTCAGGAGTGGGTTGCGACGCGTTTCGGAACAGCTTGCTCCGTCTTCAGGCGAGAAGTGAGGCTCTGGCTAGATCTGGGTCCTTATATATCCCGGCTCTGGTTCGTAGAGAGGGGACTCGAATTTTGATTAGTCGAGCGGAGGTTGTAAGTTCGGGTGGCAGATGTACGACGATCTCGGCTCGGCCTCCCAGGCTGAGAGGTAGGAAGGAATCCTGGATCCTGATTGGTAGTATCTAAGCAATGAAAGCTTAGGCTCTTGGCGTTTTCAATGCTTTGAAGACAATGATGTCATCAGAAGGCATAAAAATGCATACCAAAATATTTTATAGCAGTAAATTATGTTGACCTTGGGTAAATAAGCTGGAGAACATAAGCTGCCTTGATCGGTGATTGTCGAGTCCTTCTTTTACTTCAGAGTATGGGGCTCTTAAGACGCCTATGTAGGATGCGGTCATATGATCGAAAAGTTGGACACCAAACAAACAAATTGTATTATTAAATCAAGATACCCTAGAATTATTCTTATGAGGTAAAAGATCGTCAGGGATCAACATCTATGAATAATGTGCTGGCATTAGTGTGGTTGAATTATGCACCGTCTTTCTAGTGCTAGTCCTTTGCGGTTGATTTAACGGAGCCTTTGTAGGGTGACGGCCAGATCCCGTAGAAAACGGGAATATTCTGAACTGTAGCCGTCGTTCTAAAAACGATTTTGGCGGGAGAAGCTAACTTAGAAATCCCACCTAACCTATGCTAAAAGCCGTATCCTTACCCAGGGAGGCTTCGCCCCTCCGGACCCCCCCCCCCCCCCCTTTCACAACAGTTTCCTTACCTACGAGTACGACGGGAGAAGCTAACTTAAAAAACCCACCTAACCTATGCTAAAAGCCGTGTCCTTACCCAGGGGGGCTGCCCCCCCCCCCCTTACACAACATATTTAAGATCCGTAGACCATTTCCAAATGTTTTTATTCTATACAAGATAACAGTCGGAGCGATAATAAGCAAATTAGGACGCTTGGCCGTAGCGCTACAAACTACCCAATTTAACAATCCATTAATTATGGTAAAAGTCCCTTTTTACGAATATTGTGATAACTTAAAGTATAACTGGGGTGTAACTATGATGATTGCTATGCCCCATAACGCTCTTATTTTCTACCGTATCGCTATGAGTACGGCAGTCTAAGGGGGTAACAGCCCAGTTAGGTAAGTAGGTTATATTAAGTGGTGTTCTATGCACTGGGGAGGTTCTGTCCGTTATTATACAAAGGCTCCGTAAAACTAATGGTAGACCCTCCTGGTTTTATCTTATATTACCACAATTTTTCCAAAATGTTTTTAATACGCATACAGTATTTTAACCCTTTTACCCCCAGGCTCTTTGGAAATTTCCAACCCTTAACCCCCAGGGGGTTATTTTTTTCCCAGCACATTTTGCAGTATATTTTTTTTTAAATTGCTCTAACAGCCTTAATTTTTGTCATAGAGAGGTCAGGTTGGTCTCATTCTCTTGGAAAATGCCTAAATTTTCTCAAAAAAATTATCAAAAATATGAAAAAAAAAAAAATTTATAGCATATTTTTGCAAGGACGTACTGGTACGTCCATGGGGGTAAAGGGATGGGTTTTGTGAAACGTACCAGTACGTCCTTTAGGGGTAAAAGGGGTTAATAAATCATTGCTACTGTAGTACAGTACATTCATTCAAACCCATAACCATGAATCACTGGATAATGATATTGAAGGTAAACAAATTCTAAGTTTGCATAATTGATAACTAACACCAAAATACTAGGCTATGGGGCTAAAGCACGTAACGAAACCTGTTCCACTTGCCAGAACATAGGGGCGACGAGATAATGTTAGATCATGCGTAAGCGAGCATGCAGCAGAACAAAAACCAATGAATCACTAGCTCAATTAAGTAACGAGTTATTTGGAATAAGATGAACACTGCTACGAACGACTCCAAAAATAACGGGATGGAAAATCACGTTCTATGCGTCCAGAAGTCCTGGCCCAAAAAAAAAGATCGTGTTTTGACCATGTTTACTATTTATTGGTTTTGATTAGAGTGACTTTTTAATACGATGACTGGTTTTTATGACGATGACTGGCAGAAAAAAGTTTGAAAAAGTTAATCTAAAAACCATACCATTTGACTGCTAAATGGTATATTTTAAGGTGTTTTGAAAATAATTGATGATGATACCTAGCGCGAAATCATAGACTTTCAGTTATGGTTGTCGCTCCAGCATAAATGAAAAACTAAGGATTTCAGCCAGCCAGAAATCATTATAAATAATTTCAAAGATACTTATAGTTACACCACACTATATTCATGTTTTTTAAAGCCGTAATTGACTTTGTTCCAATATAGAAATTTACTGGCCTCCTATTTATCTCGGAGCCATTGTAGGGTGACGGCCAGATCCCGTAGAAAACGGGAATATTCTGAACTGTGGCCGTCGTTCTAAAAACGATTTCGGCGGGAGAAGCTAACTTAAAAACCCACCTAACCTATGCTAAAAGCCGTACCCTTACCCGGCACCCCCCCTTCCACAACAGTTTCCTTACCTACGAGTACGACGGGAGAAGCTAACTTAAAAAACCCACCTAACCTATGCTAATAGCCGTGTCCTTACCCAGGGGGGCTCCGCCCCCCCGGACCCCCCCTTACACAACATATTTAAGATCCGTAGACCATTTCCAAACATTTTTATTCTATACAAGATAACAGTCGGAACGATAATAAGCAAATTAGGACGCTTGGCCGTAGCGCTACAAACTACCCTTTAACTCCATCAAAGATATGTCTTAATTAAAATACCACCACCAATGGGTCTCAACGTGCCTTTACCAGTGGGGGGGTTTATTATATTAAAAGTTAAGGTACAACCCTAGTTGGAAAAGCAGGATGCTATAAGGGTAATACTTTGGTAGAGTCCCTCACAGTCATTACCGCTTGCCAGTACATAGGCACTTGATGTTTTTCTTTTTCCACAAGCGAAGCGAGCACAGGGCACAGCAAAGGCCATTAGATTTTGGTAATATTTCAATAGAGTCTAATGGTTTTAGCTATCCCGTGCGCTCGCTTCGCTCACAAAAAAAAAAAAAAAAAAAAACATCAAGTGCTTATGTACTGGCAAGCGGTAATGGGTGGGTAGGAATCTACCGACGATATAGAGTCCAATGGTTTTTGCTACGCCGTGCGCTCGCTCCGCTTACAAAAACACAACAAAAACAAAGCGCTTAGGTACTGGCAAGCGGTAATGGGTGGGTAGGAATCTACCGACGATATAGAGTCCAATGGTTTTTGCTACGCCGTGCGCTCGCTCCGCTTACAAAAACACAACAAAAACAAAGCGCTTAGGTACTGGCAAGCGGTAATGGGTGGGTAGGAATCTACCGACGATATGGAGCCTAAAGGTTTTTGCTACGCCGCGCGCTCGCTCCGCTCACAAAAAAAAAAAAAAAAAAAACATCAAGTGCTTATGTACTGGCAAGCGGTAATGGGTGGGTAGGAATCTACCGACGATATAGAGTCCAATGGTTTTTGCTACGCCGTGCGCTCGCTCCGCTTACAAAAACACAACAAAAACAAAGCGCTTAGGTACTGGCAAGCGGTAATGGGTGGGTAGGAATCTACCGACGATATAGAGTCCAATGGTTTTTGCTACGCCGTGCGCTCGCTCCGCTTACAAAAACACAACAAAAACAAAGCGCTTAGGTACTGGCAAGCGGTAATGGGTGGGTAGGAATCTACCGACGATATAGAGTCCAATGGTTTTTGCTACGCCGTGCGCTCGCTCCGCTTACAAAAACACAACAAAAACAAAGCGCTTAGGTACTGGCAAGCGGTAATGGGTGGGTAGGAATCTACCGACGATATGGAGCCTAAAGGTTTTTGCTACGCCGCGCGCTCGCTCCGCTCACAAAAAAAAAAAAAGAAAAAACATCAAATGCTTATGTACTGGGGGATGTGTGTAGGATGGCGGCCACCTGCATGTATGATAGCGGCCGCCTTATTTTCAACTTTATCGGAAACTTGTATAGAATATTAACTGTTCAGAATGTTATAAATATCCAGGGTAAGTACTTACTATACCGATATACAAAGATTTTGAAAACCATCTAATTCGACGTGAAATTTATAAGTCGAACGAGCTCTGTACCTTGCCACGCAGTTTCTCGCTCCCATAGTTCCTAGAATTCCCTATAGATGACGTTCTGATCGAATCAACAGCGCCATAGCGGCGGAATTCTGAATTATTAATCGGCCGCGGCAATTTGAAACGACCCAATGGGACCCCACTTGACCTGGGGATTAACTAGGATTAACTTTTTCACCCAATCATAACTCATTTTTTCTAAAAATTCAAATACGGAAACGGGAGCACCCATCGAGGGTCGGAAATGCTCATTCTTTACCCACGCGGCGCGATGGCAACTAACCAGTGTGTAGATACTTGTGAATCTTTTTTCAATTCAGTCAATCCTAGTATGTTGAGGATTATGAACTTTACAACAAGTGCTGAGTTTACAAAATATTTATATAAAATGGGACTTTTAGGCGACTTTTCCGGCATTTGTGCAAAATGTCATATCGGTGAAATGCGCTACAAGTATGATGGAAAATCGGCGAATAGTGGAAAAGCTAAGTTTTTTTGGCGTTGTTCATATAGTTATTGCCGAAAGAAGATCGCCCCTAACCACGGTAGCTTTTTTTCACGATCAAAGCTACCGTACGAAGATGTGTTTGTTATATTAGCAAGTTTTATTTATGGTTTTTCTCAGAACCAGATTCTCCCTATGTACAAAAAGTTTGCCTCTCACACACTAGTCCTAAAAGTGCCCCTCCAACGTGCCCTCCCCAAAAGAAGAAGAAGTTGTCTCTCGGCAGAAAGCCAATATCAGTTGAAAACTCGGACTTCAGTGACTTTGAATAAGTAGGGGGCCGTTGTAGAGGTTACGAATAAACCCGCAAGCTGAACAGGAAATATGTTATTTTCATTAGTAAAATAAATTTTTGAATATACTTACCCGATAATCATGTAGCTGTCAACTCCGTTGCCCGACAGAATTCTACGGACGGGATACGCCAGCGATCGCTATACAAGAGGGGGGTGTACTCACCAGCGCCACCTGTGGCCAGGTACTGCAGTACTTCTTGTTGACACCACCTCAATTTTTCCTCGGTCCACTGGTTCTCTATGGGGAGGAAGGGTGGGTCAATTAAATCATGATTATCGGGTAAGTATATTCAAAAATTTATTTTACTAATGAAAATAACATTTTTCAATATTAATCTTACCCGATAATCATGTAGCTGATTCACACCCAGGGAGGTGGGTGAAAACCAGTGTACATGTATATCAAGAAGCTAAGTATCCCGTATTTCATATTATCAGTTATTCAAAATAACAATGAAATTATAAGTACCTGGTAAGGAAGTCGACTTGAACCATTACTCTGCCTTTAATAAGTTCGTCTTCCTTACTGAGCGCAGCGTTCCTCTTAGGAGGCTGAACAACTCTAAGGTGCTGAAGTATAAAGGGCTGCAACCCATACTAAAGGACCTCTACACAACCTCTAACCTAGGCGCTTCTCAAGAACGAATTGACCACCCGCCAAATCAACTAGGATGCGAAAGGCTTCTTAGCCTACCGTAACAACCCAAAAACAACAATAAAAGCATTCAAGAGAAAGGTTAAAAAAAAGGTTATGGGATTAAGGGAATGTAGTGGCTGAGCCCTCACCTACTACTGCACTCGCTGCTACGAATGGTCCCAGGGTGTAGCAGTTCTCGTAAAGAGACTGGACATCTTTGAGATAAAATGATGCAAACACTGACTTGCTCCTCCAATAGGTTGCATCCATAATACTCTGCAGAGAACGGTTCTGTTTGAAGGCCATCGAAGTAGCTACAGCTCTCACTTCGTGGGTCCTTACCTTCAGCAAAGCAAGGTCTTCATCCTTCATGTGAGAATGGGCTTCTCTAATCAGAAGCCTTATGTAATACGAAACTGCGTTTTTGGACATAGGCATCGAAGGTTTCTTGATGGCACACCATAAGGCCTCTGATTGTCCTCGTATAGGTTTTGACCTTTTAAGATAGTACTTTAGAGCTCTGACAGGGCAAAGAACTCTCTCTAGCTCGTTACCCACCATGTTGGAAAGGCTAGGAATTTCGAACGATCTAGGCCAAGGACGTGAAGGAAGTTCATTTTTTGCCAAAAACCCGAGCTGTAAGGAACATGTTGCTGTTTCGGATGTGAATCCTATGTTCCTGCTGAAGGCGTGAACCTCACTAACTCTTTTGGCTGTTGCAAGGCAGACGAGGAAAAGAGTTTTGAGAGTAAGGTCTTTGAAAGAGGCTGACTGGAGAGGTTCAAATCTAGGAGACATAAGGAACCTTAAGACTACGTCTAGATTCCAGCCTGGAGTGGACAAGCGACGTTCTTTAGAGGTCTCGAAAGACTTAAGGATGTCCTGTAGATCCTTGTTGGAGGAAAGATCCAAGCCTCTGTGGCGGAAAACTGATGCCAACATACTTCTGTACCCTTTGATCGTAGGAGCCGAAAGAGATCTAACATTCCTAAGATGTAACAGGAAGTCAGCAACTTGGGTTACAGAGGTATTGGTAGAGGAAACTGCATTGGCTCTGCACCAGCTTCGGAAGACTTCCCACTTGGATTGATAGACTCTACGAGTGGATATCCTCCTTGCTCTGGCAATCGCTCTGGCTGCCTCCTTCGAAAAGCCTCTAGCTCTAGAGAGTCTTTCGATAGTCTGAAGGCAGTCAGACGAAGAGCGTGGAGGCTTGGGTGTACCTTCTTTACGTGAGGTTGACGTAGAAGGTCCACTCTTAGAGGGAGAGTCCTGGGAACGTCGACCAGCCATTGCAGTACCTCTGTGAACCATTCTCTTGCAGGCCAAAGGGGAGCAACCAACGTCAGCCGTGTCCCTTCGTGAGAGACGAACTTCTGAATAACTCTGTTGATGATCTTGAACGGCGGGAATGCATATAGATCGAGATGGGACCAATCCAGCAGAAAAGCATCCACGTGAACTGCTGCCGGGTCTGGAATTGGGGAACAGTACAATGGGAGCCTCTTGGTCATGGAGGTGGCGAACAGATCTATCGTTGGCTGACCCCACAAGGTCCAAAGTCTGTTGCACACGTTCTTGTGAAGGGTCCATTCTGTGGGGATGACTTGACCCTTCCTGCTGAGGCGATCTGCCGAGACATTCATATTGCCCTGAATGAATCTCGTTACCAGCGTGAGGTTTAGACTTCTTGACCAAATGAGGAGGTCCCTTGCTATCTCGTACAGCTTCCTCGAATGAGTCCCTCCCTGCTTGGAGATGTATGCCAAGGCTGTGGTGTTGTCGGAGTTCACCTCCACCACCTTGTTTAGCAGGAGGGACTTGAAGTTCATTAAGGCCAGATGTACTGCCAACAACTCCTTGCAATTGATGTGAAGCATTTCCTGTTCCTTGTTCCATGTTCCCGAGCATTCCTGTCCGTCCAAGGTCGCGCCCCAGCCCGAGTCTGATGCGTCCGAATAGAGATGAAGATTGGGGGTCTGAACAGCTAACGAGAGACCCTCCTTGAGAAGGATGTTGCTCTTCCACCACATGAGAGTAGTCTTCATCTCTTTGGTAACAGGAATAGAGACCGCTTCGAGCGTCATATTCTTGTCCCAGTGAGCTGCTAGATGGAATTGAAGGGGGCGGAGGTGGAGTCTCCCTAACTCGGTGAACAGGGCTAACGATGACAGGGTCCCTGTTAGACTCATCCACTGTCTCACCGAGCATCTGTTCCTCTTCAGCATGCTCAGTATGCACTCTAGGGCTTGGTTGATTCTTGGGGCCGACGGAAAAGCCCGAAAAGCTTGACTCCGAATCTCCATTCCCAGGTAAACGATGGTTTGGGAAGGAATAAGCTGGGACTTCTCTAAGTTGACCAAAAGACCCAGTTCCTTGGTCAAGTCCAAAGTCCAACTGAGACTCTCCAGACAGCGACGACTTGTGGGGGCTCTTAACAGCCAGTCGTCTAAATAAAGGGAGGCTCTGATGTCCGCCAAGTGGAGGAATTTCGCAATATTCCTCATCAGTCGCGTAAACACCATAGGTGCCGTGCTTAGGCCAAAACACAGGGCTTGGAATTGGTACACAACCTTTCCAAAAACGAATCTCAGAAAAGGTTGGGAGTCTGGATGAATGGGGACGTGAAACTAGGCGTCTTTCAGATCCAACGAGACCATCCAGTCCTCCTGCCTGACCGCTGCTAGGACCGACTTTGTCGTCTCCATAGTGAACGTCTGCTTGGTGACATAAGCATTGAGCGCACTGACGTCCAGCACCGGTCTCCAACCTCCTGTCTTCTTGGCCACCAGAAAGAGACGGTTGTAGAAGCCCGGGGATTGATGATCCCGGACTATCACCACTGCCTCCTTCTGTAACAGGAGCGACACCTCTTGATGTAACGCTAGCCTCTTGTCCTTTTCCTTGTAGTTGGGAGAGAGGTTGATGGGAGAAGTGGTCAGAGGGGGATTGCGGCAGAATGGTATCCTGTAACCCTCCCTTAGCCACTTGACAGACTGGGCGTCTGCACCTCTTCTTTCCCAAGCTTGCCAGAAGATCTTGAGTCTGGCTCCTACAGCTGTCTGGAGAGGAGGAGAGTCAATGTTTGCTTTTCGAAGACTTGGTACCTTTCTTGGACCTGCCCCTGTGACCGTCTGGGCGGGTACCTCCTCGGCTGGGGGCTCTGCCACGAAAGGGCGGAATAAATCTGGTAGCAGGAGTATCAGCCACTGGGGTGCGGTAAGTTCTAGGAACTGAAGGAGCAACCTTAGCCTTCCGTGCTGAAGAGGCCACAAGGTCATGCGTGTCCTTCTGAATAAGAGCCGCAGACAATTCCTTGATAAGATCCTCAGGAAACAGGAACTTAGAAAGAGGAGCAAAAAGTAACTGTGACCTTTGGCAAGAGGTGATACCAGTGGAAAGGAAGGAGCAAAGTTGTTCCCTTTTCTTGAGGACTCCCGATACAAACATAGAGGCAAGTTCGCCGGAACCATCGCGAATTGCTTTGTCCATACAGGACATGATCAGCATGGCCGAGTCTTTGTCAGATGGGGCAGTCTTCTTGCTCAAGGCCCCCAGGCACCAGTCGAGAAAATTAAAAATTTCAAAGGCGCGAAAGACTCCCTTTAAGAAGTGGTCCAGGTCAGAAAAGGTCCAGCAGACCTTAGAGCGTCTCATAGCCGACCTTCGTGGAGAGTCAACCAAACTTGAGAAGTCAGCCTGGGCAGAGGCAGGGACCCCCAAGCCTGGTTCCTCTCCTGTGGCATACCAGACGCCCGCCTTAGAAGTCAGCTTAGGAGGTGGAAACATAAAAGACGTCTTTCCCAGTTGCTGCTTGGACTGCAACCAATCCCCTAACATTCTCAAAGCTCTCTTTGAAGATCTAGCGAAGACGAGCTTAGTGTAGGCAGACTTAACAGGTTGCATGCCTAGAGAGAACTCGGATGGAGGAGAGCGAGGGGTAGCAGAAACAAAGTGATCCGGGTATAACTCTCTGAACAGAGCCAGGACCTTGCGAAAGTCAATGGAGGGTGGCAATGACTTGGGTTCCTCCACATCAGATGAAGGATCATCCAGGTGAGCAGCTTCATCCTCAGAAACCTCATCACCTGAGGGTTGAGAAGCGAGAGGTAAAGTTAAAGCGGTATGCTGAATGGCTGAATCCTGAAGAGCGGGTGCATGCGCACTTGCGGATTCATCCTCAAGTCTCTGTTGAAGAGGATGAGGGCTGGTAATGACAAAGTCATGAGGCTGGGATGAAGGAGGTTCTGCGGAGGTCTGAGGAGCAAGCGTGGTGAGAGGTGACTGTTGTAAAACATGAGGCTCATGCTGCATAGACTGCTCAAGCTGAGGCGAAAGTGGTAGATGCATGCGTTGAGGTGGCTGACTCATAGCATGAGGTTCCTGCCTCAAGAGTTGCGCTTGCTTCAAGGGTTGAGGTGGCTGCGCAGAGAGAGGCTCTTGTCTCACGAGTTGAGGTTCTTGAGGTGCTTGCCTCGAGAGTTGAGGTTCTCGCCTCGAGGAAAGTGGAGGTGGCTGCTGCGAGAGTTGAGGTGGCTGCCTCAAGGATGGTAGAGGTTGTCGTACCTCAAGAGGTTGCTGCCTCGAGGATGGTTGTAATGCAAGAGACTCCTGCCTCAAGGGTAGAGGAGGTTGTTGTAAAGCATAAGGTTCCTGCCCCCAGTGTTGAGGAGGTTGCCGCGTGGTAAGAGGCTCCTGCCTCAAGGAAAGTGGAGGTTGCTGCACAGCGCTGGTATCTGGCAACTCCCAACGCGGCAGCTCACGCATGGAGGTAGCTTGAGGAACCTCAACATCATACGTCTGGCAGATTGGACTGCGCAGAGGAGGAGGAGCGCTCGCAGGAGGTGTATTAACCTTCTCTGCCTGAAACTCCCGCATCAACACCGCAAGCTGCGACTGCATAGTCTGCAGCATAGCCATCTTAGGATCAACAGAAGTTGAGGTCTGTTGAGGCATTGCTTTAACAGAAGTTGAGGTCTGTTGAGGCATCGCCTTACCTCTCTTAGGAGGCGTGCAGTCACCTGATGACTGCGGCGAGTCCGAGCTAGCCCAATGGCTACACCCGGGCTGTTGGACTCGCGCGGTCTGGACTTTACGCTTAAGAGGTCTTGAGACCTGAGTCCAGCGTTTTCTCCCAGAAAAATCTTCTGCAGACGAGGAAATTAAGGGCTCAATCGTCTGAGAGTGGAAGTGACGATCTCTATAAGATACGCCCGCAACCACTGAGGATACTACTGTGCGCCGATCAAGGCCTGCCGAACCCTTTTGCCCTTCGACATTGCTTCTCCCCTGGGCTTGGGAGCTTGCAAGAGGTCCCGGACTGGGAGGACGACTGGCACGCACAGAAGTATCCTCACGCGCAACACTGACACTGACACTAGCACTAGGCACAGCACTGGCACTACCACTTCCCACTGCACTTTTCACTTTAAGTTCCTTGACGTCTGCCAAGAGGAACTTGTGGTCACTCACTACCGACTCCACTTTATCACCTAAAGCCTGAATGGCACGTAAAACATCCGACATATCAGGCTGAGCACTAATAGTAGGTTCGGGGGTAGCCACTACAGGGGGAGGAAAAGGATGAGGATCATGGGGGGATGAATAAAGCAAAGAGCGAGCCGAACTCCTCCTAACTCTCTCCCTCTCTAACTTAGTCGTATATTTAAGGAATTGAATAAAATCAAATTCCGAAAGACCGGCACATTCCTCACATCGATCATCCAACTGGCAGGATTTTCCCCGACAGTCGGAACAAACGGTGTGAGGATCAACCGAGGCCTTCGGAAGATGCCTAACACAAGTGCTAACTCTACATCGTCTTTGGGTAGGAGCTTGTGAATGGTCGGACATCTTGAAACAGAGAACAGTCAAAGGGGGTTTCCAAAATAAAGCAAAGATCGTTATACCATTAATCAAAATTAATCCAAAAGCTATCTAAGCTAAGGGAAAAGCTTCCTGTATAGCGAAAGCTGAAATCTCAGAGCAATACTTCACCAAAACCGTGAACAAAGACTCCAAAATTATAAGCGTATCCATGTAGGTCTTGCCGGAAGCACGACAGAGGAAAAATTGAGGTGGTGTCAACAAGAAGTACTGCAGTACCTGGCCACAGGTGGCGCTGGTGAGTACACCCCCCTCTTGTATAGCGATCGCTGGCGTATCCCGTCCGTAGAATTCTGTCGGGCAACGGAGTTGACAGCTACATGATTATCGGGTAAGATTAATATTGAAAAAATGTAAGTACAACCCTCTCCGTTTCTGGTTTGTGTGATCGCGGCCACATGTATGCATGATGTCGGCCGATTAAGAATATGCTTGTGTGTATGAGTGATAGCGGCCACATGTATGTATGATGATTTCCGATTAAGAATAGGCAAGTGTAAGGGGGGTCGCAGGGGGGCGGTAGCCCCCCCGTTTATGTGTTTAAGAATAATTATACGGCTATGTACGGGGGGTCGCAGGGGGGCGTTAGCCCCCCCCGTTAAGGAGAGACACGTGTTGTAGGTAAGGTTAGGTGGGCCCATTCAAGTTAGGCAGTGTTCTATTCTAGAGTTTTGGCAGAACATTCTGTTGTAGAACAACGGCCACGTCTTACGAAGGGTTAGAAAACGGGAAGAAATTCCCGTTTTCTATGTCCGCGGGAGGACCTGGCCGCTGATCTACAAAGGCTCCTGTACTGGCAAGCAGTAATGGGTGGGTGGGAATCTACCGAAATATTACCCCTACTACAACTAATGTTAGTGTGTCCGCAATTCTACAAACTACCTACGCTGTCCAAATTTAAATAAAAAACAATCCATAATATAACTGGAATAAGCTTACATATATCCCAACCTATAGCAACAGTATCTGCGTATCTTAAGTTCCGTAACAAACCCAGCAGAAAGATTGGCAAACCTTGACCCCCAGACTAGAACATAATTCACCGACCCTTATTTCAACCGGCAAATTAAACCTCAAAATACATTCACTTACATTTCCTGAGCTTGGAATCAACTTCTCGATGCTCAATTAACCTTCTCCTGTAATCAGCAATGCACTGTTCTTTGTCATTACTCATTTTGATACCTTTTAACGAACGTGCTAATGTAAACAAAGTAGAGTGACTGGCACTTGATAGCAGGGTGACCAGCAGTGTTGCCAGATGGGTTAGTATAAAAATCCCCAAAACTCATAAAATATCCCCAAAACAACCTAAAAATCCCCATTTCCACAAATATGTTCTCCTCTGTCTTGATCACGCAGGCTTTACTAAAATAGAAATTACTCAATATACTTCATATAAGCGCAAGCAAATCAATTGCAACAATATAAAAGTTTACTCGTCTTTTTTTCTTCATAGAAATTTGAACAGAATATCCCCATCAGACACCCAAAATCCCAAACTCTAGGGATAAATCCCCATACCTGGCAACACTGGTTACCAGATCCACTGGGTTATCATACATGAACCTTAAAATTATCGTTTTATCAACCTAAATTATCGTACACACTTTGAATAAGATTATTAAGGAGTAAAATATATAGCTTATTTCAAGGTATTTTAGTAATAGTGACCTGAAAACTATTAATCCTGAATACAAATGCTAGCGAAATAACTGATAACGATACAGAGCAAAATATTAACTGGAAAGGAATTATTTTTTCATACACCAAGGCCCGCCAGAACAGACCTTTAGTGTTTGATGGAGGGCGAGAAATAAACCTCTAAAAGTAAAAGTAAGTAGTAAGTAGTATAATTGCTTAATCAAACACACACACACACACACACACACACACACACACACACACACACACACACACACACACATACATTGTATATACCCAAGGTATGTATCGTACATCGTACCGGACCCGAAATAATCGTACACACTTTGAACAAGATTATTAAGGAGTAACATATATAGCTTATTTCAAGGTATTTTAGTATAATTGCTTAATCAAACACACACACATACATTGTATATACCCAAGGTATATATCGTACATCGTACCGGACCCGAAATAATCGTACATGTACAATAATTATCGTACGAATGGCAACCCTGCTTGATGATTATTAAGGAGTAACATATATAGCTTATTTCAAGGTATTTTAGTATAATTGCTTAATCAAACACACACACACACACACACACACATACATTGTATATACCCAAGGTATGTATCGTACATCGTACCGGACCCGAAATAATCGTACATGTACGATAATTATCGTACGAATGGCAACCCTGCTTCACGTAAATATTATATATAAAATTGTAAATGTTCTCTTCTTCAAGTCTAAACTACATAAATAATTGTTATTATAGATTAATTAACCATATAACAATTTATTCTAGGTATGATTTGCAAATATGCAAGTCATGACTAATCATAGATTAGTGATCTAAGATATCAATGAATAGAATGGTAACATTATACTGATTTTTCTAAAATAGTTGTAACAGTTGAATATCTATCTATCTATCTATCTATCTATCTATATCTATATCTATATCTATATCTATATCTACAAAACAATGTTATGAGTAAAGTTTGAAAATACATATACAAAATGTAAAGTAAACTATGTGAAGAGGAAGAATAAACTATGATACGTTTCTTATTGGACTCCATAAAAATTATTTTACAGATAAAATAACACCTATAAAAGGAAGATATTATATTATATGTTTGGATAGACAATGAGTTAAACATTTAAATTGTGGAAAGAATTTAGAATTGTAGAAAGCCATGAAGGAAATGTAACATACAAAAGCTAAGGCCCCTAAAATTATTGGACTATTCTAAGTCATTAAAAGAGTTACTTCTCCAATAAAACACTGGACTAAGTCAAAGAAAGTTACTTCCATTGAAAACTGAATAAAAGAAAAATATATTCCTCCCATGGCGTAGAAACCTAACAATTGCAATATGGAGAGTTATAGTTAGGATGGACAGCAAAAAGGAAGCAATATATACCTGTAAATAATTCTTAATTTTATTATCACAGAAAGCTTTTTAACTATTTCATCAATTCATATCCAATGTGATGTATTTTAACTAGTTTTCACCATAAATTATTAGATTCATTTAGACTAACAAGATTCTGAAATTTTCAACTTAATTTTCTGAAGCTAGTTAAACTCTATTTTCATGAAATACCTTATTTGAATACCTACATAGGGAATATCACAATATTTTCATGTTGGTATTATTTTTAGATTAATTTTCCTCATACTTCATCTTTAAGAAACATGAGTTTTGCTTTTGAAATACTGCAGTTATGTTCATTTCGCTCTTAAATTTGTTTTCTCATCCACGCCCCGAGGCAGTGCCAAGGGGTCAAACAATTTTAAGAGGGCTGGATGAATGAACGGCAATGATGTCATTAGTGCAAAAACCCGTTGGAGCCCTTGGACTTATAGCATCTTGCTTTTCCAACTAGGGTTGTAGCTTAGCTAGTAATAATAATAATAATAATAATAATAATAATAATAATAATCAGATCCTGCTTAGGCCATGGTGTCTCTTACTTGTTTACCAGGTCAAGACTGAATAGCAAAGTTGAAAACCTATGTTTAAACACTTGACTCCAGTCAGTCAAACTTTTGTGATCAAGGTCTAACAGCAGCAGCACCCGTAATCTCAGAAATTCACCCGTTCCCTTTATAACTCCATTAAAGCATTTACAAAGACCTTATGATACAACTTTTTTCACCATTACAAAAACATCAGACTATATTGATAGTTATGTGAAAAACAATTCTTTTCTATATTAAAGTCACTTTTCTAAAATTTTATGGGGTATTTTATCAATATCAAAACATCAATTTGTAATTAAGCTACATTTAACCTAATCGAGGTTCTTAAGAGTACAGTGGAGTACGGGATGTTAAGCATACTCTAATTCTCAACAAATTGCTTCTAGCTCTCGGAATGTACTATACTGTATTGTAATATACTTAAAGTCCCGGATGGATAAACAACCCTTCATCTTCCCTATTTAAAAAAAAACAAATTTCTAATTGGAACTTTAATCTAATTAGAGATACATGTAGCTAATGCTGCTGAAACATAGGGAACAAATGTACTATACTCTGTTTTCTAGAAGCTCTCTACCAGTGAACACTTGCAAAGGATCTCCACAAGAGAGGCTATGGCACTAAGACTAGAGAACAATGGTTTCATTTTGGAGTGTTTCTCATAGAAGAGCTACTTAGTATAGCTAAGGAGTCTCTTCAACCCTTACCAAGAGGAAAGTAGCCCCTGAACAATTAAAGTGCAGTAGTTAACACCTTGAGCGAAGCAGCAGCATTCTTATGGAATGTTAAGCCTACTGGCTAATAAATTACATGTACAGTACAATAGATTAAAATTCTTTTATTCAAGCAAGTCAACGATTGTACCTCCAGTTCTCTCTTTTGGCGCTATTTCTTTCTTTCTGCATCATAAAATTTCTTCCGTGGATGAAAATAAAGTAGTTTAACTTTCAAAAGTCAATGATCCCGAATTATTTTATCCCCACAGATATCACTTATAACCTAACAAGAAGGTTGTTGCACACAACTATATGCTGTGCAAATATCTAGTTAAAAAATTCAATATTTCAAACAAAATGAAAATAATGTACAATAGATAAATCAAATCTTTATTCTTTGAGAAATAAAATTTAAAAAACTTAAATTTTTTTTCTAAATATTTCATCTAAGAATAAAATTATTGAAATAATACACTACAGATACAGTAGTTAAAAGGGATTTTGATGAAGGAAAAATCTATTTCTGGGGAGAGACCTGTGGCGCCCGGTGAAAAGAGTCCTTCTTATATATCTTTTCTGATAAAACCTTCCAATTATACCAGAGAAAGATAAAAGCATGGAATGCTGAGGTTACAACCCTCGCGCGAGCACCTTTTGAGTGTCGTGTATAAAGCAAAGGCGCGTGAAATCCACTATTCACAGGTTGTCTTCCATTTAGTTAATTCCTTCGTCAAAGGGATGGGCCGATACAAAGGCCCTAGCCAACCCCCAGCGCCACACCACCCACGCCGAAATAATACACTACAGATACAGTAGTTAAATCACATTTTTTGAAAAAGTTTATTCAATTTATTTTACAACAGTTTTAATCGAACAAAGACAATTGACTAAATCTGAGCAGATGGTAACTTACAGTTACAAGGCAATGATAAAAATGTATTTTGGTCCCACAAAAGGGTTGACAGAAGACTGAGAAAGTAACTTGGGACAACACCCAAAAAGCTTCAGTCGGGGCTGATGAAATTTATAACCATTAAAGTAGTAATTCTTTAGTTACAGTAAAATAAAAATGAAAAACAATGTATGAAATTTCTAACTAAAAAAAAATAATGTACTAATATTGAAAGATGAGGAAACAGCTTATACTTAGCACTAAAGAACTATAAATTCATTTAATGATAAAAAGGAACAGAGAGGATTACTTTATCACTTAATATCTTTGATAAAAGCAAAAATAATCCTTGAAAACACACAATTCCAGTAGGAAAAAAATCACAAGACTGCAATTCTATCAATCCACCTTTATAATGAACTATTCTTCATAACCTAATAGCTATTCTAAACTACAATTATAGTAAAAATAGTATATTTTTCTTGGTATACAAACTTAACTTTATGAAACAACACATACAAAAAGTGCAATGAAATCTGTGTTCATCATCATTTCACATTCCTTCAACTTGATATCCTTATGTGTCTTAGCATGTATCTGTCACTACATTTGGTTTGTAATCAGGTTCAATAGCTGATTGTAGGGAGGAAGCATACAGATCCAGTCGCTGAGTCATCTGTGAAAGAAAAAAACAAGTAACATCAATAAAAAAAAAAAAAAAGTGTTAATCAATATCCCTATGTAAAATTTACTTGCAAAAATTTGGGGTACATTGTTTTAGCAATCCATCTCGCAGTTGGGAAGTTGTTAGAATACACATACTTATTAGCTACTATAATATACTCCGAGGCCCTTTACGTCAATAGGCGTAGGAGGAGATGATGATGATGAATATACTCTACAAATGATTAGCAATATTAAATCTGATACGGAAATGTAATTGATAGTTTTAACTTATTCTTATTATTCATATAATCAATACATGGGAGAAGGATAGGTAGTAGTAGTGGTGGGGGGGCAGTAGCTGTAGAGAACGACACCTCGTAGTAACGGGTGATGTTGTGGAGGGAGAAGTCTAATTGGAAAGGGACCTCTGGTAGTGGTTTCAATTGCCCCAGTTTTTATATCGACACCCTATAAGGGTGAGCGAGCTGGGTATATTCCTGGCATTCCATGCAACTTTTTTCTCTGGTATATTTAGCAGTATTTATACCTTAGAAATGGTGCTATAAGGAGCATTTTACTGGGCGACACAGGTTGAGCCCAGAAATAGATTTTTCCTTCGTCAAAATCCCTTAATTATTTCTTAGCAAAGGAACAACCCCATTTTGAAAAGTAGGATGCTATTAGCCCAAATGCTCCAACAAGGAAAGCAGTCCAGTGAGGAAAGGAAATAAGGAAATTAACTATACATGAGAAGCAATGAATATAAAAATATAAAATATTTTGAGACCAGTAACAGTGTTAGAATAGATCTGTTATATATCAGCTATGAAAAGACTTAAGTCAACCAGTTCAACAGAAGAGCATTTCCAACAAGTTTTAACTTATGAAGTTTGCAAGAATCAACAGTCAGATTAGGAAAATCATTCCACATACTGTACTGTTCAGCACTGAGCCTTAGAATTAACCCTTTTACCCCCAGGCTATATGGAAATTTCCAACCCTTAACCCCCAGGGGGTTATTTTTTTCCCAGCTTATTTTGCAGTATATACTTTTTTTTTAAATTGCTTTAACAGCCTTAATTTTTGTCATAGAGAGGTCAGGTTGGTCTCATTATCTTGGAAAATGCCTGAATTTTCTCAAAAAATTATCAAAAATATGAAAAAAAAAAAATGTATAGCATTTTTTTGCAAGGACGTACCGGTACGTCTATAAGGGGTAAAGGGATGGCTTTTGTGAAACGTACCAGTACGTCCTTTGGGGGTAAAAGGGTTAATGGCAGACTTAGTATTACAGTACGTACAGGATGGTCCACTCTGGGAAGATCTGAATGCAAAGGATGGTCAGAATCATGAAAAATCTTATACAACATGTACAAAGAACTAAATGAATAATGGTGCTAGAGGTTAATAACCCAATCAGGAATAAGGAATTTAAAAGACCACAAGTTTTCGTTCAACAAATTAAGATGAGAGTCAGTAGCTGAAGAACAGACTGGAGAACAATACCCTAAACAAGGTAGAATGAAAAAAAAATATTTACTCAGGATAGATTGATCACTATACTAAATTTTTTTCAATCAGGCGCATTTGCACAGACTCACAGCGGTGTCCTTTTATCCGGAAAAGTTTCCCGCCATCTGATTGGTTAGAATTATCTTGTTCAACCAATCAACGATCAGGAAACTTTTCCGAGCTAAAAGGGCACCCCTGCGAGTCGGTGCAAATCTGCCTCACTAAAAAGAATTGACTATAGAAATCTTTAACTATCAATACAGTATACCAATTTTGTGAGCAATTGAAGAAAAAATACTGTTTCACAAATGTAAATTTGCTATCAAGAATTTTGAAAACATTTTATTAAAAATGAATAGGAGTTGAGAGATGGAGAAGAAACAGGTACTAATTTGCCGCACAAATTAAACTACTTACCCTGAAGCCCCACCGGTCCTTAACTTGTCGACAGAGGTTTAAATCTACCTCTGCAACCAAAAGACCGTCACGAGTCCGCGACAGTCCCTGAAAAAGATAAAATTGTACTGTCAAGGAATCCCGTATTACATACATACATACATATACCAAGGCACTTCCCCCAATTTTGGGGGGTAGCCGACATCAAACAAATGAAACAAAAAAGGGGACCTCTCCTCTGTACGTTCCTCCCAGCCTGACAAGGGACTCAACCGAGTTTGGCTGGTACTGCTAGGGTTCCACAGCCCACCCATCCCTGTTATCCACCACATAATGCTGAATCCTCTGCTGCTGCTACCTCCGCGGTCATCCCAGGCACCGGAGGAAGCAGCAGGGCCTACCAGAACTGTGTCACAATCGCTCGCCATTCATTCCTATTTCTAGCACGCTCTCTTGCCTCTCTCACTTCTATTCTCCTATCACCCAGAGCTTTCTTCACTCCATCCATCCACCCAAACCTTGGCCTTCCTCTTGTACTTCTCCCATCAACTCTTGCATTCATCACCTTCTTTAGCAGACATGAATTTATGTGAAATATAGATACAATGGTACATATCTCTCTATACGTCAATCCTACAATGTAATAATCACTTAATAAAAAAATTAACACCATTATTAGTGATAATTATTACCACAATTACTTTGGTATTATCTTCAGGATACTATGTGAAGAAAAAAAGTTATATAAAGGGTGATAGAAATTATAAGAATAGAATGGAACTTTTTTTGACAAGAAATGCACTAAATTCAAGTGTTTTAAGAGATGATCACAATAGCACAATTAACAAAGGACTAATCATGATAAAATGGGCACTGATCATACGGCATAGACAAACCCTATTACTTGTACAGAATGTCTTATCTACATGACACCTAAGAGGTAATAAGATCAAAATTGAAAAGCATTGCCTAGATTTAAGTTAAATTGCTAGGCTCAAATATATAATAGCAGTCAATCCATGAACAAAATTAATGCTGTATAGCAACAGGAAGATAGAATGATAGATAAGGAGGTAACAGAGAGATGTTAAGAGGTTGAAAATTTAATTTAAATGGTCCTGAGTGGAAGATGAAAAGTGGGTTACGTTACTCTTACATTTTAGGTAACTTGGCAAAATTACAAGCATCATGCATCTTCACTGATTTATTAAAAAAAATAGTCTATAAATGAGGACATAAATCATATGGGAACTTGAATAAAATACTTGCTCGATAATTGAATTACTGTATCCCTCTTTAGGGAACCCATCATTAAAGTGATAATAATTACTAACAACAATTACAAAAATATTCGTAACAAAAATACAGTATTTAAAGTAATATCAAAACAGGAATTGGTGGTAATCTTGTTAGCTTTTAAATAACTTACTGGTGTTCTTGAACCATCTGGAGCTGCAATGTATGAGGATCCATAGAAATGTCCAAAATCTTTGTGGGCAGGTTTACCATCAGCTGATGTAAATTCGTTGGGGAAGGTCTCCGTTCCTACGCGATTGATGGCGCAAGTGAAATAGCTATTAGCTATTGCAGCATTTCTGGCCTCGATACCCCACATGGGTTCGCTGGGGAAATGTAAGTAAATTTATACATACATACATATACCATGGCACTTCCCCCAATTTTGGGGGGTAGCCGACATCAACAAATGAAACAAAACAAAAAAGGGGAAATTCTACTCTCTACGTTCCTCCCAGCCTAACAAGGGACTCAACCGAGTTCAGCTGGTACTACTAGGGTGCCACAGCCCACCCTCCCACATTATCCCCCACAGATGAAGCTTCATAACGCTGAATCCCCTACTGCTGCTACCTCCGCGGTCATCTAAGGCATCGGAGGAAACAGCAGGTAAATTTATGACTGGAGGAAAAAAGAAACTTAAGAATTACAGTATAATGATGGGATATTTGATAATACTCTACCAAAAAATTAAGAATTGTAATGATGGGATATTTGATAATCCTCTACTGTACCAAAAAAGAATTCTACTTAATACAGAAGATTATAAGCAATAAATCAAGAGGTATTTGAAAAAAGGAACTTAAAAAATAAAGAGAAGATATGATAACTACATTAATAACAGACATCTTCTAAATTGCAGCAGGAACCATTACCTAATACAGTACAGTATGTATATGGTACCTGTAATTCATGACTAATGAAGCAAATATTTATGGAAAATAAAAAGTTATCAGAGGAAACTCCTTCTCAAATTGTAAATTTCCAGATGCAAAATGGACGTCTTGTTGTAACTGTTAAAGTTTTCATCATTATGGCCCATGGTGGTTACAACGGAATTTAGTTTGTTACATACATACATATACTAAGGCACTTCCCCCAATTTTGGGGGGTAGCCGACATCAACAAATGAAACAAAAACAAAAAGGGGACCTCTACTCTCTACGTTCCTCCCAGTTTGTTAATCTTTGTAATATTTTCCCCAAAGAGCAAAATGCCGCAAAGAAAAACTATCCGATGACACACTTTAGCAGGTTGTAAATTCAAATCTTTACCTTAGAGCTCCAACAGTTGCTGATGGATTGAAGACAATTTCTGCACCATTGACTCCATACATCATCCAGTTTTGAGGGTGATGGCGACCATAGCATATATTTATGGCAATTCGACCGAACTTAGTCTGTCAAACGCAAGATAATTATTCTTTTAGATTATCTCAAAAGCACAAACAGATAAAATTAACTTTGTAAAATTATGTAACACACTGCTAAAAATGTTGGTACTTATATAATTTTGTTTATTTACAAACTCATCATTCTTTTTGAGGTCTCAATTATGGTCAAGTGTCCAGACATACGCTATTGCATCTTGTACACTGTAGAGGGACCAAGAGATATTACATGTACGCAAACCAATGAGGCCATTGATTGGATATAACCACTCCTCCTAATTCACATAAAAGGTAAGAGAATTAAGGGATGAAAGGCAGACACTTGTGTAATGGGTAGGGTTTGGATAGAAAAATTATGTTTCCTCATGAACCTAACAATCATATTAAGCCTGGAAAAAAACAATGTATAAATAATCATAATTAAATAGACTTTTCATAGTAGAAAATAGTTTTTTCAAGTAATTTCTTGACTAGATTTAGCAATTATATTGATTTTGATGTCAATTATTTTATTTCTTAGAGAGTTTCATTCTATCTTGCTTTCAGTCAAGGAGGAATTATTTTCAAGTAATATTCAAGTAAATTTTCTTTACATAATTCTGCATATGACAATATCCCTTTCCTTAAAGCTAAATTCAATATGATGATGTGGATGTGGTAAAAAAAATTCTTTACAAATAAAATCTTTGAATTTCTATATAATGTAGTTTAACCATTTAAAATTTAATCTTCTTGTCTTCAGAGTCTAAAAAAATGTTGGAGAGAACCAAGAGAAACTTGAAGAAAACACATGAACTATCACTAACCTTTGCAAATGAAGTCAGTCTAGGAAAACATGATGGGTAATTACTGACAAATACTTGAAAATCAGAAAACCTATGATATCTAACCAGGAAGAAAATCATCTATATGGAAGGTGTACTTTATAATCCAATCAATGATCCCCTGAGAAGATAATCAGGCAAAAGTGATGATATAAAAGGGATTTTGACGAAGGAAAAATCTATTTCTGGGCTCCGACCCGTGTCGCCCAGTGAAATGCTCCTTAAGCACCATTTCTAAGGTATATAACTGCTATATATTACCAGAGAAAAAATTGCATGGGAATGCCAGGTTGAACCCAGCTCGCTCACCTGTATAAAGTGTCGATATAATACTGGGGCGCGATAAATCACAACCAGAGGCCTTGCACCATTTAGATATCTCCTGTCAAAATCCCCGAACAGCGAGGTGCCGTTCAACCTCGTACTACTACTAGCCAACCCATGCCAGTGACGTCACTACTTATATATTTTAAGAATTAAGTGAAGGTTACCGAGAAAGACCATCATGCAGTTGGTTCACCCATGGTTCTTGGTGTTGCATATAAGATCCTGATACACTTCTATAAGTAAAAAAGCCTGTATTACATGCAACATAGGAAAAATGTGAGCTGTATAAGAGTGATGAGTCTGTGAAAAGAAGTAAACACTGTTCATGCCTTAAATCTATGTGTAATAAATGGATGAACACAAAGGGTTAGAAAAATAGAAATGTCAGTAATATGACATTACAGGCAGAAAACTAGAAAAGCACTCTGAGGGTGCAGACCTCCACCATGGCAACTTATATCTCGAAACCAGCTTGCCTTTCCCAGAATCAATTTAGACCGTAGGCGTATTTGAAGAAGTCTTGTGTGACACGCACATGAGAACTTGGGATTAAGGTTAGGGTTAATTCAGTTGACCTCTTGCTCAATCTTGACCTTTACCTTTGACCTAAGACTTTCAAAATTGAACAATTTCCACGTCTTAACATAAAAATTAATCCCTGAAAGTTTCACGACTCTATGAGTAAAATTGTGGTCAGGAAGTTGATCACAAAAAAACAAACAGACAAATAGGGATAAAAACATAACATCCTCCCAACATTTGTGGTAGAGGTAACTTGACAGGCTGAAAGGTGGCTGCAATAAACAAACTGAGAAACACCACCTCATCTTAAACCAGGGTAGACTCTTGAGAACAGCAAATCTAACTACAAACAAATCAAGTACAACTACATAAAAAGAAAACTAGAAAAGCACTCTGAGGGTGCAGACCTCCGCCATGGCAACTTATATCTCGAAACCATCTTGCCTTTCCCAGAATCAATACAGACTGTAGGCGTATTTGAAGTTGGTGTGATACCCACGTGAGAACTTGGGGTTAAGGTTGGGGTTAATTCGGTTGACCTCTTGCTCAATCTTGACCTTTACCTTTGACCTAAGACTTTCAAAATTGAACAATTTCCACGTCTCAACATAAAAATTAATCCCTGAAAGTTTCACTACTCTACAAGTAAAATTGTGACTAGGAAGTTGTTCACAAAAATCAAACAGACAAACAGGGGCAAAAACATAACATCCTCCCAACTTCATTGGTAGAGGTAACTTGACAGGCTGAAAGGTGGCTGCAATAAACAAACTGAGAAACACCTCCTCATCTTAAACCAGGGTAGACTCTTGAGAACAGCAAATCTAACTACAAATAAATCAAGTACAATTACATAAAAAAAATACATCATACATACATATACCAAAGTACTTCCCCAAATTTTGGGGGTTAGCCAACATCAAAACTTATGAAAAAAGGGGATCTTTCCTCTCTACTTTCCTCCCAGCCTGACAAGGGACTCAACCGAGATTAGCTGGTACTGCTAGAGTGCCACAGCCCACCCTTCCCCGTTATCCACCATAGATCCATCCATCCATATACCAAGGCACTTCCCCCAATTTTGGGGGGTAGCCGACATCAACAAAGAAACAAAACAAAAAGGGGACTACTCTCTACGTTGAAGCTTCATAACGCCGAATCCCCTACTTGCTGCTATCTCCGTGGTCATCAAGGCGACCGGAGGAAGCAGCAGGGCCTACCGGTACTGCGTCACAATCGCTCCCCATTCATTCCTATTTCTAGCATGCTCTCTTGTTCTCTATCAAAAACAAATTTGCTTTGGTGTGCAAATACTGTACTATAGCCATACCAATAAAAATCTTCTGGCAGCAATTAACAGTAATTAGCAGTTACTTGGATACTCCCCAAGTAGAATCTACACTAGATCCGTAAGCATAAACATTGTGAAATATATTCAGGTCAAGTTCGGAAAAGCGATCTAATGAAATTGATATGTAATATGACATCCTGCAAGCCCTGTTAGTGGTTAACCTTCTAAATACCAGTAATAATTTTCCCAAATGAAGAGCTTGACACGCAACACAACTACAGTAGTATCAGGTTGTGGCGGCCGATGTGGTAACATCCCTGACTGGTGAACGCGAGACTGGGGTTCGAGTTCCGCTCGAACTCGTTAGTTCCTTTGGTCGCTGTAACCTCACCATCCATGTGAGCTATGGATGGGGGTTTGGGGGAGTCTATAGATCTACCTACCTCCTTGGTCCTAGCTTGGGTGGAGAGGTGGCTTGGGCACTGATCATATGTATATATGGTCAGTCTCTAGGGCATTGTCTTGCTTGATAGGGCAATGTCACCGTCCCTTGCCTCTGCCATTCATGAGCGACCTTTAAACCTTTAAATCAGTATTTGCATTACCGTAATTACCTGAAATATAACATGACCAGTATCTCCTTCCATGTAATAAGTGGATTCATTGAAGTCGCCCACACGTGGGATGTGATTCTTGCGTGATTTCCCTAAGTAGTAACCCGTGTTACTAATCACAACTGCAGTGTTCCACAGTGTGTCCCCATGAGCCGAATCTCTTTCCAGAATTGGGGACACGATAACCATGTCGTATTTTCGAGCAAGCTGTAATGTAAAAATACATAAGTTAGAAATACAATATGGATTATTCTAAGATGAAAAAAATAAAAAAATCTGTATTCTCTTTCTCACCACGAACACAAAAAACTTGCATAAAAGCATTGCCTATTAATTAAACAATGAAAAATTGAATAACAAAAGTCTTTGGGGGACTTTTGGAGTTTCAGCACAGTAAGGATCCAACCACTTTCTCAACCGTTAGTCCCAGATAATCTAAACATTATTAAATACTGTAGGAAATTGAGTAAAACTTACTGTCCTACAAAGATAGTAAATAATGAACTTACAATATGAGTACTGTATACCAGATAGGATAAACTAGCATACAGATGGCATACCAGTATAAATGAAGGATCACAAGTGCTTATAAAAAGAAAAATATTAAGCAACCACTTCATATAGGAATGAAATATACAATACAGTATTTAACAATCAATGAATGCTTATAGATAATTCAAGAATAAAAATAAAAATGGGGAACTCAGATGTATACGAGAACAAGTGTAATTCTACCATATCCCTTCTCTAAGGAATACTTACTGGCCAAGTAATATACCTAGTAATACGGTTGAAAAATATTCTCAGTTCAAATGGGTCATGTAGCATAGTTTAATGACATTATGCTGTAGGCTCCAGAGCCTTTAAATATGCCGCCCTGAGACTATATAATAAGCTCCCCTGAAACATTCGAATGATTGAAGACATTAAGGCTTTCAAGAGGAAACTGAAGACTCTTACTACACGAGTCTTTTGACAGTGACGATTTAACAGTAAATGAACAATACGTGATATGAAACGTTAAATACTCTGAACGAACAAGGTAAAACGACAGTGGAGGTCTTGTAGAGAGTGGGGTTCCCCTGCTGTATGGGACCGGAAAAGCAGCCATCAAAGTAAAGTAAGTAAGTAAGTATTTCCTGAATGATCTAACATTTAACTAAGCATTGTGTGAATTAAAAATACTGTATACTGTATTTATATGAATTATTATGGGAGGAAATCATAGAAGTATTGGAGTAAATACAAAAGGGGCCACTTTGTACGTAGTTACACATACAAATAGCAATGATGCAGCATTGATGTGTTCTTGAATTAAAGGAGAAAATATTAAAAGAGAAGTCCATGAAAAGACAATACAATAGATGCACAAATTGAGTGTATTGTAAACAAATTCTGCAAGGATTGAAAATAGTTTATCTTAAAGGAATTTGCTTATCTGGTGTCCCAAAAGACTTTTGAACGGATGTAAAAACCAGAAACCTTTACATTTTATGGAATCGTTAAGTAAAACAACCTAATCCAATCTTCAAACTTTTCTACATCGTTCCAATTATTATTATTATTATTATCATTTGCTGAGCTACAATCCTAGCTGGAAAAGCAGGATGTTATAAGCCAAGGGCTCCAACAGGGAAAATGCCCCAGTGAGAAAAGGGAATGAAAAAAAAAACTACGAGAAGAAATAATTAACAATTAAATAAAAAAGTAACAATAAAATAAATCTCATATACATACATACATATACCAAGGCACTTCCCCCAATTTTGGGGGGTAGCCGACATCAACAAAGAAACAAAAACAAAAGGGGACCTCTACTCTCTACGTTCCTCTCAGCGAATCTCATATATAAACTATAAAAACTTTAAAAAATAAGAGGAAAAGAAATAAGATAGAATAGTGTGCTCGAGTGTACCCTCAACCAAGAGAACTCCACCCCAAGACAGTGGAAGACCATGGTACAGAGGCTATGGCACTACCCAAGACTATAGAACAATGGATTGATTTTGGAGTGTCCATTCCTTGTAACGAATTCTCTTATATTCACCTCCTGACAGAGAAGAGTGGTTGGCCCAGTCTCCGCATCCTCTGCAAACTCACACCATGGAATCTTTTCTCTCGTGCAGAATGCAAATGGCATGTCTGGAGAATAATCATATATATTACTTCTATGGTAAGGGAAAAACTAGTAACGCTTACATCGCTAAAATCATAGTAATAGAATAACAAAACTCTGTATTGTATATGAAAACAACCAGTTTAAAATAAGGATCTCTCTATAAGTTTATGAAAACTGCCACAGTTTAAAAAAAAGTATCTCTATAAATTTTATCTATTTTCTTCAACTCCAAAGCAAAATGTCAAAAGAAAATATCTTTCTACAGAAAAAAACCCTTTTCAGTGATTCCTAATGAATATATTCTTTAGTTTTTACAGACTGAAAAATACTACAGTTCTTACTTATACAGTAAGTGGTTTCAACAACTGAATTTAAAAAAAAAATTTAGGAGTTGAGAAATTAAAAGAATACTTAACTATGAATCTAACAGAAAAAAATCTTTTTAGTGATTCTAAATGAATATTTTTCTTTATTTTTACAGACTGAAAAATACTACATTTCTTACTTATACAGCAGGTGGGTTCAACAATTGATTTGAAATAAAAAAATCTTATCAGGAGTTGAGAAATTAAAAGAATACTTAACTATGAATCTAACAGAAAAAAATCTTTTTTTAGTGATTCTAAATGAATATTTTTCTTTATTTTTACAGACTGAAAAATACTACAGTTCCTACTTATACAGCAGGTGGGTTCAACAATTGATTTGAAATAAAAAAACCTTATCAGGAGTTGAGAAATTAAAACAATGCTTAACTATGAATCTAACAGAAAAAAATCTTTTTAGTGATTCTAAATGAATATTTTCCTTATTTTTACAGACTGAAAAATACTACAGTTCCTACTTATACAGCAGGTGGGTTCAACAATTGATTTAAAAAAAATTTTAGGAGTTGAGAAATTAAAACAATGCTTAACTATGAATCTAACAGAAAAAAATCTTTTTAGTGATTCTAAATGAATATTTTTCTTTATTTTTACAGACTGAAAAATACTACAGTTCCTACTTATACAGCAGGTGGTTTCAACAACTGAATTTAAAAAAAAAATTTAGGAGTTGAGAAATTAAAAGAATACTTAACTATGAATCTAACAGAAAAAAATCTTTTTAGTGATTCTAAATGAATATTTTTCTTTATTTTTACAGACTGAAAAATACGACAGTTCCTACTTATACAGCAGGTGGTTTCAACAACTGAATTTAAAAAAAAAATTTAGGAGTTGAGAAATTAAAAGAATACTTAACTATGAATCTAACAGAAAAAAATCTTTTTAGTGATTCTAAATGAATATTTTTCTTTATTTTTACAGACTAAAAAATACGACAGTTCCTACTTATACAGCAGGTGGGTTCAACAATTGATTTAAAAAAAAATTTTAGGAGTTGAGAAATTAAAAGAATAATTAACTACGAATTTAAATACAGCAATAAATCATCTTCAAACCTGTTTCTAATTCCACATATTAAATATAAAATCAATGAATTTAGCTCTTGAAAATATTCAGCCAAAACAACAAGCATCTGAATCTATGGCGACATTAAAAGTACCAGCATTTATTAGCAAATATGTGTTATTGATTAGCTTAACCGCAAGTCAGGCTTTTATCACTGATAAGCTTAGCTCCATCAAATCAGGCTTTCATTACTGATTAGCACCACCTCGTAAAATCAGGCTTTTATTACCGATCAGCTCAACCACAGTATATTTGAGCTCATATTAACCCTTTTACCCCGGGTATTTGGAAATTTCCAACCCTTAACCCCCAGGGGGTTATTTTTTTCCCAGCACATTTTGCAGTATATTTATTTTAAATTGCTCTAACACCCTTAATTTTGGTCATAGAGAGGTCAGGTTGGTCTCATTCTCTTGGAAAATGCCTGAATTTTCTCAAAAAATTATCAAAAATGTGAAAAAAAAAAATTTTATAGCATTTTTTTGCAAGGACGTACCGGTAAGTCCATGGGGGTAAAGGGATGGCTTTTGTGAAACGTACCAGTACAGTACGTCCTTTGGGGGTAAGAGGGTTAACAATTAGCTTAAACATATTACATTACACTTTGGTTGTTACGGATTAATTATTAGTTTCAGCACCACAAATTTGAGTTATGTTACATGGTTACAGTAATACCTCAGGATACAAAATTAATTCATTCAGGAGAGGGTTTCATAACATGATTTTCTTCTATAATCAAATAGAATGAAATAGAACCAAATACATTTGAATCATTCAATACACCTAACCAAACCCCGCGAATTACGTTTCGTATCCTGAGTATTTTTTCGAAATATTAGGCGAAAAAAAATTCGTATGGCGTAAAATCAGCATTTCATATACAGAAACTTTCGTATCTAGAGGTTTCACTATGTCAAAGTATAGAAAGTCTCTGACAAGTCTTGAAGTAAATGCTGAAAAGAGAATGATTATCCCGCTTCTTTTACCGAAACATTAGTAACACAAACAAAACTTAGAAAATGCCCCAATATTATAAATATACTTCCGTTTACCAACATAAACTACTTTGTTGTTTTAACCCTTTTACCCCTAAAGGTAAGGTTAAATTTAGAGCACATTTTGCTATATATATTTTTTTAAATTGCTCTAACAGCCTTAATTTTTGTCAGAGAGGTCAGGTTGGTCTCATTCTTTTGGAAAATGCCTGAAGTTTCTCATAAAGTTATCAAAAACATGCAAAAACATGTAAATAACAATGTTCTGCAAGAACGTACCGGTACGTCCATTGGGGGTAAAAGAGGATATCAAAACTTCCCTATACACTATTATAAACACAGAAGGTCCCTAACTTATAAACAATTGGAGATACAAACACAATTCCAACTGAAAATAACAAAGCTAAGATGAAGAAATACTGTAATTAAAACAATATATCATTTAACCCTTTAACCCCCAGGCTATTTGGAAATTTCCAACCCTTAACCCCCAAGGGGTTATTTTTTTCCCAGCACATTTTGCAGTATATTTTTTTTTTTTAAATTGCTCTAACGCTTTAATTTTTGTCATGGAAAGGTCAGGTTCGTCTCATTCTCTTGGAAAATGCCTGAATTTTCTAAAAAAATTATCAAAAATATGAAAAAAAAAATTTTTATAGCATATTTTTGCAAGGACGTACCGGTACGTCCATGGGGGTAAAGGGATGGCTTTTGTGAAACGTACCAGTACGTCCTTTAGGGGTAAAAGGGTTAATACAGTAAGCAAAATGTTACAGTATTTGTAATAAAATGATATCTATTTCATAGGAAACCTGACTATTTCTTGACTTTAGTAGCTGGAAATCATAGGCATGGGATTCACGTTAGGCCTACCCTAAGCCAAAATGTTACAAAATTTGAATTACAAACAGCCTCTTGGAACCTATTAAGTTTGTAAGTTGAAGACCTTTTGTACTACCAACAAATAAATAAAATAAAGGATTATAATACCATACCATAAAACCTTTATCATGGTAGTTTCACAAGACCAGTAAGTTAAAGCCTGTAACTACTTAAATTGGGTCAAGAGGTTTGATATTACAATAATTTAAGACTATTTATTAAATTAGTTTTTAATATAAAAATTGAATAAAGCAAAAGTGAAGATGGTTCCAAGTTCCATTAATTTGTCTTAACTTCAAAACTCCAACATAAGCTGCTGGTTGAGTTTTGACATTCGCATAAACGCGTTGACCAGGATTCTGTGTATTGAATAAGATACACAGATTGGGTTATGACGGCTATCTATTAACCCTTTTACCCCCAGGCTATTTGGAAATTTCCAACCCTTAACCCCCAGGGGGTTATTTTTTTCCCAGCACATTTTGCAATATATTTTTTTAAAATTGTTCTAACAGCCTTAATTTTTGTCATAGAGAGGTCAGGTTGGTCTCATTCTCTTGGAAAATGCCTGAATTTTCTCAAAAAAATTATCAAAATTTATGAAAAAAAAATTTTTTATAGCATTTTTTTGCAAGGACGTACCGGTACGTCCATGGGGGTAAAGGGATGGCTTTTGTGGAACGTACCAGTACGTCCTTTGGGGGTAAAAGGGTTAAATGAGTAAAAACTAAATCATTGGTTAGAAAGCAAAAGGCTCTAGAGCCTTTGAATATGCAGCCCCGTGACTATACAATAAGCTCCCACGAGACATCCGAAGAAACTGAAGACCTTATTCTGCAAGTGTTTCGATAGTGATGATCTAACAGTAAGCTAGCAATACGCATTGTGAAATGTTAAATGCTCCCGAATGAACATCATAAAACGACCTTAGAGGTCCTGTGGAGAGTAGGGTTCCCCTGCTGTACAGGACCAGATAAGCAGACCTTAGTAGTAAAATCAGATGAAATTAATGTAGTAAATAAACATTTTACAATGAATTCTACAGTTCAGACCTACTACACATTCTCATATGGCATCCGATTCTTCATTCTATAGAATGACGAAACCATTAAACCTAAAATATAAAAATTTCAACATTTTTAGAGCCAAATTAACACTCTTTAATGGATATACGATGCAAAACCCAAATGCAGCCTAAAGTTTTACACACATCCACATACCAGACGCTCACTAGAACCCCAAACCAACATGTCACTGAGCCCTGAACCAGAGAAAACCACTAACTTACCTCCTTCACATTTTGGCCGCATATGCCTTGTTGAACTTTCACTTTTCTTTCCTATTAGCTATGGTTCAGTACTCAAAGATTAATTGTATACAGGCAAAAGGTTGGCCCTCCTTCATGCTTCCACAGTCTTCAAATTTTTAGAGTACTACATATAAGCCAATGCAAGGTCTAGTGTTATTCAAGTGATGGCATTCTAAATCAAATCAACATGCATCCTTAGTCGGCAGTACACAAAACGTATAATGAAGAGGCATTCAGGTGGAATGGAAAATTTTAGCTTGTTACAAAATTGCTTTACTATCAAACCCAGCTTCGGACATGACAGGACAATGAAAGCACTGCGATACTTCATTCAAGATTACAAATTAACTTCACTCGGTTATTACGAGCCCACAATGTTAATAAAATGCAACGAGAGACTCCAAATGCAACATAATAAAAGCAATAATTTCTTTCTGTTTTCTTATGCAGCAACAATGCGAGGAATAGAACAACTTACTCCATGCTTCTTGGAAGCACAGTACATTAACTCCACATAAAGATGCGGCTTCTGCCATGCACTTGATTTTCTTAAAAATGGCATCCCTTTGTGCTGCAATGGGTGCTGTGGTTGCTTCTACGATAGAATTTTGGATCGCTCCAATACGCACAATCCTTAAAGCAAAATGAGTGACACGGTAACAACTAAAAAAAAAAAAAGTGCATTATTATCTTGATTCTACAGTGCTTCATCAAGTGCAAAACCCCTTGAAACACTCATACTCTCAGTGAAGTGATGCATATTTTAGCAACATTTGTCGGGCAATACAATCATAATCCCAGGAAACTTCTGTCATGAAATCCCAAACATTTTTCCATATATATGGAAGGGAATGCAAGTTGAAATGTTAAAATATACTGCTATTTAGCATGCAGAAAGCATTCTATTCTAAGATGCAACTAACAATTCTCATAGCCATGAGAGATATGCCCAAATTCCTGAGTTGACCTAGAAGGAATTCTTCCAATTTCTTACTTCCTTCAAAACTTGAATCTCATAATAGCTGTAACGCATTCAACACTAACTATTAAGTACAGTATATACTAGATTGCTCAAGGGGTGCCCTGGTTTATAATAATAAATAGAGTAACAAGTGATATCATGTATATACAGTGTACATTAATTCAACACAAGAAATTAGGCTACAATTGAAAACTATTAATTCCTACTCCTTTGCTAAATTGCTCTGCGTGAATGAAATTAATACTACTGTACTGTTATATTGAAATAAAAAATTTCAATTAAATAAAGGGTATTTCAATCGATATGATATAAGGATATTCTGTTTTGATAATCAGGCAAGTCTATGTATTGTTTACTGATTCTGAAATCTAGATTGAAGTCAGGAGTACTTGAAAAAAAAAATTGAGGATGAGCAGGAATTTTAATTATAAAATTTTCATCATTGTAAACTATAACAAACTGCATGAGATAAAACATAAAATGTATGGGTTGTTTATCTACACTTCAAACATTCTTATAGTAAAGGGTTATTACAAAATATTCATATCAATGAGAAACTCAAAAATTTTCAAAATAATACAGTTACTAAAAAAACCGTTTCAAAATATTCAAGTTACAAGAAAATGGAATTTTTCTAATTTCTAATTGAGCTTTTCAGGCAACTACAAGCAAAGAAATTCTAGACCAAATACTGATTTAGCTCTACTATAGTCCATTTCTTTTAGCGAGGCATATTTGCACCGACTCGCAGCGGTGCCCTTTTAGCTCGGAAAAGTTTCCTGATCGCTGATTGGTTGGACAAGGTAATTCTAACCAATCAGCAATCAGGAAACTTTTCCGAGCTTAAAGGGCACCGTTGCGAGTCGGTGCAAATATGCCTCGCTAAAAGAAATGGACTATACACAATTCTATCTTTTCAGCCAATTCCTACACTAAAATCAAGGCAGTCCTGAAAGATGAGCTTCGTAAGAGGCAATTATCAGCGGAGTACTTAGATATCAAATGAATCCCTATACTCTTAAAATACTAACCTTTTTGGAGTAAGTTGTTCAGCGGCTGCTTCAATGCAATATCCTTTCACCTCAAAGTCATGCTCCTGTGAAAGTTTTTGTGCTGCTGCAGGAATGGGAAGTGATCTGAAAGGTTTGTGCAGCATTAATCTACCATCTCTATTTCAATCTCAGATGTTAGGAAGCCGATAAGCAGCACATATAGAGGTGGAAAATTGTGTTGGTCTGGATTTTTAAGGCATTTTATGAGGCCTTAACCCCAAGTTACAGCATGACATGTAGCAGAAAATACAACATAATACTAATAAACAATGATAAAAGTAATGATTTAAAGGAATTTGCATTTTTTATATCTTTACAAAACTGATTTCTTTAATATAGGGATATGTCTCCAGCAGGGTTGGAATAGCCATCGCATCGTTAACAAGGCAGTTGGTTAACAAAGGTTGACACAAATGGTAAACTAAGCCCACCAACCAATGATTGAGGTTAGAAGTTTATTTTAAAGGACTCGGGTTGTATAACTAGAAAATATACAAGATACAGTAGTTGTTCCTACACATAAACAAACCTTTCATTCTTTATAATAGGGAGACTCATAGGTGGGATAAACAAACCTTTCATTCTTTATAATAGGGAGACTCATAGGTGGGATAAACAAACCTTTCATTCTTCATAATAGGGAGACTCATAGGTGGGATAAACAAACCTTTCATTCTTCATAATAGGGAGACTCATAGGTGGGATAAACAAACCTTTCATTCTTTATAATAGGGAGACTCATAGGTGGGTTAAACAAACATTTCATTCTTTATAATACGGATACTCAGTCATAGGTGGGAGGAAGTCCCTTTGAACAAAGCTAGAAGGTTCTTTTCCTCCCTGGACATGTTATCCTTCCTGGTCCCATACAGGATCAAGAAAGGCAATGTTAACAACCTCCCAACACGTAATAATAGGGATATGACAACTGTTATTGCCTCAGCTAGCACTGGCTTACAAGGAAGGTAGTACTGTACTAGGACTCGGAAAAGCTGTTCCCCTAAATGGGTTTATATACGCATATGAACAAATGTTAAAGATAAGGTCAAAAGGATGACAATTCTAAATAAAGTGCAGCAGTACAACAGTTTAATTTGGATATAGAAAATCTGAATAAAGACAGACTATTGTGACTAATTTTTTAGAATTTTTGTTTACTATAAAATCTGGCCCTATAGAATGTACCTGTACTTAACTAATAATCTAGGACAAGACCAAAGTGTCTGCAGTATAGTATACTAATAAAAAAATAAAAGTGGTATTGTATATGTAAAAATAATTTACCAAAAAGCAGGTACACACTAAAATGCAAAGAAAAGCCAGGAATGAACACATTGCTGTATATTAATGTGTTCCAAATGGTAAATGCTATCAAGCACTTGATATAAATTTAAGCTTTAGATATATACAGTATATTCAATGGTCCTTCATAAAAAAAAAATTGCTATACAGTACTGTATTTCTTTGTATAAAATAACCTGACCATACAAAGCAGTAAAATGAAAAGCATGTGACTTGCCAGACCCATAACACATAAGACAAAACAGACAAATTTATATACAATAAAAGCAAACACAAAGACTAAAAAACCTCAGCATAAATAACCCTTTTACCCCCAAAGGACGTACTGGTACGTTTCACAAAAAACATCCCTTTACCCACATGGACGTACCGGTACGTCCTTGCAAAAAAATGCTATAAATTTTTTTTTTTTCATATTTTTGATAATTTTTTGAGAAAATTCAGGCATTTTCCAAGATAATGAGACCAACCTGACCTCTCTATGACAAAAATTAAGGCTGTTAGAGCAATTTAAAAAAGATATACTGCAAAATGTGCTGGGAAAAAAATAACCCGCTGGGGGTTAAGGGTTGGAAATTTCCAAATAGCCTGGGGGTAAAAGGGTTAATTGACAATTAGACTTCAAAGGCAAACATCACCAGAAAGTTTTCTGAAGAATCAAATGGTATGAGAAAGCTCAAAATATCTTAATACCTCAATACTACTAAAGATAAAATGCTAAACTATCATTTAAAAACAAACTGTGCAATATATAGAGACAATAAGAACAGCATTGCATAATGTATTTGACATGCTCTGGAAGTAAAGTATCACTGTGTTGTTATTCACAGCTGACAGATAAGCACCTATAAATGAAAAGTGGCACTGGAAGGTTATTTAACAAAGATATTTAAATTTAGTTTTTAAATAGATAATTTTGATACTTCAAGAATGAAAGCTGTTGATACATGAAGAGGCAGACTATACATTCCGAGCACATGATAGGTTTCAGTGGGTTAATTTGACCGCAGCTGATATTTAGGTGTGACCAAGACCCAACACTCGTGCATACGTCTAATGTGTGGGCAGGCAAAGTAGACAGTCCTCAAATCATTGGGCAGGCCAAAGGTAACTTTCACAAATTATGCCAATTTAACCCTTTTACCCCCAGGGTATTTGGAAATTTCCAACCCTTAACCCCCAGGGGGTTATTTTTTTCCCAGCACATTTTGCAGTACAGTATATATTTTTTTAAATTGCTCTAACAGCCTTAATTTTTGTCATAGAGAGGTCAAGTTGGTCTCATTCTCTTGGAAAATGCCTGATTTTCTCAAAAAATTATCAGAAATATGAAAAAATAAAAATTTTATAGCATTTTTTTGCAAGGACGTACCGGTACGTCCATGGGGGTAAAGGGGTGGCTTTTGTGAAATGTACCAGTACGTCCTTTGGGGGTAAAAGGGTTAAAAGGCTGGGAACCTAACCTGTACTACATGGAGAAAATAGTGGTGAATAAAGTTTAAAAGTACAGTGGAGGATTTTAGTTAAAACTATGGACTCCTATACAGTCAGATTACTGTATTTCAATTGTTGTGATGTGAAACAGCAAAGGTTTATTCCATGACTAACAAATCATAACAGCACGAGGGAAAATGTTTTAAAACCTTTTGAGGGGGGCCACTTCACAAGTCACATGGGAGAGGCTATCCAAAAAAAAAAAAAATTATCACAAACAAAAGTAAAAAAGAAAAAAAAACTCAACAGCACCAATGAAAATTAATGAGCTGGCAGCAATGAACCCGTTTACCAACCGACCTAAGTCAAGTGACTTGACTAAGCCAGATAGGTAGTCTGTTCCCCTCATCTACCGGTTACCATCTACTATATCTAGCTTCAACAGCTGTTTCAGGTTTTTATTTATGTAGGAACAAATACTTAAACTGCTGTATATCAACTTTAAAAGTTATAAAGCTCCCAAGGTTCATTCCAGGACTGGAAAATGATAATTGAGTGGTGAGAGAGCTGGGAAGAAAGAAAATAAGGTATTTCATAAAATACAATCACCCTTCTTTACTGAAATGTTCCTGAAAATAAAACTAAATAACCTTAGAGACTTACTCGAGTTCACGACCATACAATATCCTTTTGACCTCTTTCAATTCTTGCTCGGGAATGTGTTTTTCCAAACAGTGCTCTATGCTTACGAATTCTCCCGCCATCCTGAAGACTCTGTAGCAAAGATATTGAAATGTTAGACTAATGTTAACAATGATAATGTAGTCGTCATCATCAACATCATCATCATCTCCTCCTACGCTTATTGACGCAAAGAGCCTCGGTTAGATTTCGCCAGTCGTCTCTATCTTGAGCTTTTAATTCAATATTTCTCCAATCACCATTTCCTACTTTGCACTTCATAGTCCTCAGTCATGTAGGCCTGAGTCTTCCAACTCTGCTAGAGCCTTGTGGAGCCCAGCTGAACATTTGGTGAACTAATCTCTCTTGCAGAGCGCGAAGAGCATGACCAAACCAGAAAAAATTATACCAGCTATGCTAATCACAAGGTCAGAAAGAACAGGTTTATAAATAAATGACCATCGGAAAATATTCAAAAATACATATATGATAAACTAAGACTTACAAATAGTGGCATAATGTGTGTGTATTGGGGTCAAAGCACATCTATGGTAAAAGTATGGTCTGTAACCTCTCTGGAAGTTTTATACAGCATTCATGTACAATTTAGAAGTTAAAAAGATTCATTTATGTATTTTCTTTTTGAGGAAACTAATGAATTTTGAAAATTAATTATTAGAAAAATACATAGCCTTCATATGTATAATGTTATGTAGTCTTCTCCATGACTAAATCATACTATCTCAAGCTATTATCCATTAAGTTAAGACAGACAAACAGGGAGATAAATTTAACCTCAGGTTAAAATAGGTTTCATAAAAGATATTCATAATAATATACAATTGTTTTCCATAAAATATATATTAAATTTATACTAATTGAATGGAGCCAAGGCTAGAGATAATTTTTTTATACAACTATGCACTCCTGTATAAAAAAAACTCATCAAGGCCTATGTAAGGTTAGGCTTATGGATATGAAGGACGGTATTCTGTGGTACGAGGAAAAACGTCTTTTCAAAATTAATTTTTTTTTGTATATAGAAAGACAAAAATAAACTTATTCTTTAAGTAAATTTTTGGATGTTCTTAGGTCAACATTAGGCCTAAAATTATCTATGCTACAGAGGACAAGAGGTTGGTCGTAACTATAAAAATACCAATTAGGTAATTTGTTCATGGTTAGGCCTAACTAGGTTTGAAATGTGTTTCTGCATTACATAATTGGATTTAATATAAAATTCCAACGATGAAAATGTAGCAAAAATATACTTCTAGGTTATGACTTGCTAATCTTATATCACCAGGCTTATAAAATCATATATTGTGATTATAAGCAATTTAAGCTACGGAGGCTATAATAATTATACGAACACTTTGGGTTTAATATACACCCTTGGGGTACTCCAAGTCTGGTCTTCCTTCACTAAACTTAACCAGGAACCGGTAAATTAATCAAACTTGTTTAGACAAAATATGGTTAGATTTAAGGTCTAATCCAGTAAATAAGTCTAAAATGTTATTAAAAAAGATAACGTTTTAGGTCTAAAACACAATAAGTTTGAAATATTATAAAAATCACGTTTTAGGTCAAAAATACAGTAAACAAACATAAAATGCCATTAAAAAGGTAAAGTTTTAGGTCTAAAATACAGTAAATAAATGTAAAATGTCATTAAAATGTAACGTTTTAGGTCTAAAATACAGTAAATAAGTTTGAAATGTCAATATAAAACAATATATAATCACCTATGACATTTCCAAACTACACAAACAACCTGTTGATAAAATAATTATTTCAGTAATGGCTGAAAATAAAACTGTAATAGATTAATATATAATTATCGTACAATATGATAGTTATATAACTTTAGATTAATTTGATAAAAGGAATTAAAGTTATATAACTTAGATTATATAATATAATAAAAGGAATTAAAGCTGTTGATAAAATAATTATTTCAATAATGGCTGAAAATAAAACTGTAATAGATTAATATATAATTATCGTACAATATGATAGTTATATAACTTTAGATTAATTTGATAAAAGGAATTATAGTTATATAACTTAGATTATATAATATAAAGGGAATCAAAGCCTTAACATCCAAACTCTAAAACTTATGCCTAAAACACATTCGTATTTGGTGTACGAAGTCTATAATGAACCCAATAATGTATTTATACAATACCAATTAATACACAGGGTTAACTGCAACAGCACAGTCACAGAATATAGATACAACAGTACTTCTTCAACAGTCAGTCACTGATAACTGTTAAACTGTAGTAGTAAGACTGTGAGACAACTGACAAGACCGTCTGTAAGAAATTCGTCTGCTGCCTTTCAAACGGTTCTAGTAGTTATTTATATATCATTTATTTCTTCTTTATAAGAAAGAAAAGAAGAAAAATATTTACAAAATTTATATAAGAAATGTTGAATTCAAGCATAAATTAATTAATAGCGCTTTAAATAAAGTAGTTATCTAGTAAAAACATCAAATAGTTTATTTTTCTGAGGCTTATGAAACTTCTTCAAGGCTAAAAGAAATTCGTCTGCTGCCTTTCAAATGGTTCTACTAGTTATTTATATATCATTTATTTGTTCTTTATAAGAGAGAAAAGATGGAAAATATTTACAAAATTTATATAATAAATGTTGAATTCAAGCATAAATTAATTAACATCGCTTTAAATAAAGTAGTTATCTAGTAAAAACATCAAATAGTTTATTTTTCTGAGGTCTATGGCACTTCTTCAAGGCTAACTCCTTGGGTTACATTATGGTTCTCTACTGATAAAAAAAACTCAGATATATTCTGGTCACGTCTTCTCGTCCACGCCCAAATGCCTTTATTGATACAACAACCTAAGATTACAGCAACAAAAGAACAATTTGATGTTTCTGAATGTCTTAAAATGAATCTATTTTCTTCTCTTAGATTCCACAAGTCATATTCAGTTACACTTTACAAACTCGATGTCAAATGCTTTGGTAGTTGCATAAGATATATATTTTCAGTTTTAACTTATTTCACGTGATAGTTCTGACATAAATGAACTTTGACCTTTACCTAAATGATTATTAAATTTTAGTCTTAAGGACTATAGCATACATATATCACATATTCAGCTTACTTTTGTAACATGATAACTTAATCTAGCTTTATATATATATATATATATATATATATATATATATATATATATATATATATATATATATATATATATATATATATATATATATATATATATATATATATATATATCTATATATATATATATATATATATATATATATATATATATATATATATATATATATATATATATATATATATATATATATATATATATATATATATATATATATATATATATATATATATATATATATCTGCATTAAGACATACAAAGATAATGGACACCATTTGAATGTACTGTAGTTGAATCGTCAAAATAAAAAATAAAAATTAAAAAATGGGTTATGTATGACTTGCCTTTCACGGTTAGAGATAGAGATAGTTCAAGGGCACTCTATATAGGGAATCTTAAGTCTATTTTGTATATGTGATTCAATGATTAGGTCTAAAGAAAACAGCAAAAATATATAAAATAATAATGAATAGTAACTTATTTTAATAGATTTTGTGGGTCATTGCATCTTTAGATAATACATAATTTTTATTTCTTTTAGACTGTAGAATGTACTGTGTTTTAGTTCAGAAATTGTTTAGTATAATACTGAAAATCATATACTGTACATGATTGTAAAAAAATAAAAATAAAAATTATCAAGTCTTTTTAAATAAAAGTACTTTGAATAAAAATGTCCGAAGTATCAATAGAAGAAATATCAAAGATGAATATTGGGAGTAAATGGAAGGACAGGATTAGAAATGAAACTATAAGAGAGATTACTCGAGTGCCATATGTGGATGAGATCATGATGAGGGGTAGATGGAGATGGTTTGGACATGCTCTTCGCACTCCCAAAGAGAGATTAGTTCACCAAAATTTCAACTGGGCTCCACGAGGCACTAGAAGAGTTGGAAGACCCAGACCTACATGGCTGAGGGCTATGAAATGGGGAGTAGGAGATGATGAATGGAGAAGTATTGATTTAAAAGATCAAGATAGAGATGCCTGGCGAAATCTAACTGAGGCCCTTTGCGTCAACAAGCGTAGGAGGAGATGATGATTATCACTTTTAACAGCAATCCTCAAGAGTCAGGGATGTTATAAGACACACACACACACACACACACAAAACCAGGTTATAAAATCCCATAACAATAATAAGAACGTGATTTTAATTGTGTAATATCCATACATATCTAGAACTGTACTCTATACCTATATACTACTTTGAATAGACAATTATAGACACAAAATAGGATTGGACATAGTAGGATAGTCCACACTTCCCTAGAAGTACCCCTTCTCTTGATGGTTTATATGAGATTTTCCAATTCGTACACTAAAGTTTCTAACAACCAATTAATCTTTTAGGTAGGCCTACCCAAAAGCTCCAATCCATCATCAATACCAATATATCGTAAATTATTTAATACCAATTTATGCACAACTTTGTCGAAAGTAGACAATGCTTCGATTGCCCAATTAGCAAACCAGTTGTTCAAGAATTACGTATTCTAGCAATTTTGATAGGAAGGATAGATTCGAAATAGGCCTATATGAATTTAATGCCTATAATCGAGATCTCCTTTCAGAACTGGTGTAACTATAACCATTTTATCAGTAGACTAAAAATTATAATTACTGTGAGAAATAAGTAAGATTATATTTTCATAATTAAACGACATAAGAAACCTGTTATTATTCGAGATAAACAACGAATAGAAAAATCTATAAATATATAATTTTATTTATAGAGGATGAAAATCTAAAAAAATATAAATCAAAACAATATATAAGACAAAGTTAGGAACATAAAGTTGGAAATTGGAATAACTACGAGAACTAAGTAAGATTATATTTTCTTAATGAAACCACACAAGAAACCTGTTGCTATTTGAGATAAATAACGAAGAAAACATCTTTAAATATATAATTTTATTTATAGAGTATGAAAAGCTAAAAAATTATATATTAAAACAATATTTAAGACAAAGTTAGGAATATAAACTTGGAAATTGGAATAACTAAGGTTGCTAATGACTATATTTTCTTAATGAAACCACACAAGAAACCTGTTGCAATTTGAGATAAATAACGAAGAAAACATCTTTAAATATAGAATTTTATTTATAGAGTATAAAAAGCTAAAAAAGTTATATATTAAAACAATATTTAAGACAAAGTTAGGAACATAAACATGGAAATCATATAAGATACCTATTACTATTTGAGATAAATAACGAAAAAAACATCTTTAAATATAGAATTTTATTTATAGAGTATGAAAAGCTAAAAAAGTTATATATTAAAACAATATTTAAGACAAAGTTAGGAACATAAACTTGGAAATTGGAATAACTTGGGTAGCTCTTACAAAGGCAATGACGTAGCAAAACTACTACTTGACTGGACAGAAATTCCGAAGGAGCCAGTTCAGGAACCAGTTGAATCCAGTGACTTTTCCAGTCTATGACTGTCATTTTTTGTGTAGTAATAATTCTGAGTTAATTCTGATAAATTCCGGTCTGTCAACTATCAGTTGTTGTGGAGTTTATAATTTAATAAGGAAGCAAGAGCCAGTGAAGATTATTATCAATACACAAGTGGAATTCTAGTCGCTATTTCATGAAACTTCGTCAATTTCCATAATATAGGTAATTAAAACTTATTAATTGTATATTAAATATTGTAAATATATGATACTTTTAATTTCTAGCCAAATACGTGAACCATTATATATCGTTTCCCCAGTATGTTTTCCCCACCCAAAACCCCGAGTTCCCACTGGGGGTCCCCCATTATCGTAGGATATAGATGTATATATATATTTCTGAAACTATTCATTTGCGACGGAAACGAGTGTCATTTTTGAAGAGATCGTAATATTTTCTGTAAGAAACAGTAGTTTTTTTCCTAGGTTACATTACCATAGAATAATATACAAAATTACCGACAATTATGGGGGACCCCAGGGGGAAACCATGATTTTTAGGGTGCGGAAATATTAACGAGTGATTTGTAGCAATAATAATGGTCAGAAATGCAAAATAAGAACAAGATAATTATTTGGAAAAATATATTGATCATCTAAGTGGCTGAACATAGACCAAACATGATTATTTAACACATTTGAGATTTGTTAAAGGGTACAGAACCTAACAAACCCACCTAACCTAACCTTGTAGTTCCCAGGTCACAACCCCTAGCTGGGGCAAGCCCCCGGACCCCCTTCCCAGGTCACAGCCCCTAGCCGGGAGCAAGCCCCCGGACCCCTCTTCCCAGGTCACAAACCTTCGCAGGTCACAACCCCTGACCGGGGCGGACCCCCTTCCCAGGTCACAGCTCCTGCCGGGGGCAAGCCCCCGGACCCCCTTCCCAGGTCACAGCCCCCTAGCCTGGTGCAACCCCCGGCCCCCCTTCCCAGGTCAAAACCCTTCCAGGTCTCAACCCCGGACCCCCTTCCCAGGTCACAAACTAAAACGAAATCACAATTCACAAATTAATCCTTACCTTAAGTTTGGGAGGTCGAAGGCTGAGGGTCTTCCGTTGACAAGGGAAGAACTGTCACTGACCCTGTCGTAGACGTAGATGGGTGGGGGTACAGTTTGGCGGCTTGAAGCAGGAAATTATGTAAGTGCTCGGACCTCTTGTGCTGGAAAAATAAGCACACTTTAGTTTGCTAATTACTGAAAAAACAAAACTGAACATTAAAATACGTATTATAATCATTTTTACCTTGCGGATAAAGACATAACGAGATAAATATTGAATAAAATATTCTTTTTGAATTCCGCCTCAAAGAACGTAACTCCTGATAGCCCGCCACAGCCTTTCACAGTGAGGCTGCACATACCCCGCAGTGGTGAGATCTTTGTATCCTTTCCAGGAATCACTGTATCAAGGGCACAAGGGTCTCGGCATTTCTTGGTTGGTCCACCAAAGGGACCTCGTGAATGGCAGAGGCAAGGGACTGACAACGAACCCTTAGGTTTAAAGGTTACTCATGAATGGCAGAGGCAAGGGACAGTGACAATGTCGTAGAGACTAACCATATATATAGGTATCCATATTATCAGCATCCAAGCCTCTCTCAACACAAGCTAGGACCAGGGAGGGCCAGGCAATGGCTGCCGTTGGCTCAACACATAGACCTATAGGCTTATCCATAGCTTGTAAGGCTGGTGGGGTTGCAGGCACTTTAAAAACTTTAGCTTAAGCGGGTAACGAACCCTAACTCTAGCAGGTCGCCAAGCAATGATGTTTCCATAGACTACTGCATTTATTTTTAATTACGGGCAAGATAGAGATGAGTGGCGAAATCTAGCCAAGGTTCATTGCATCAATAGGTGGAGGAGGAGATGATGATGATGATTGAAGTTTCATTATTATTAAATCTTAAAATTGCGACAGGCGTAAACATGTTTTATTACTTGTTATCGTTAAGTTGATTTTCTCTATGAAGAAATTTTTTTTTTTTTTGTCTCTATGATATGAGGATATTTTTACAATTAAAGAAATATGATTTAGTGTTACCTTGCGAGGAGTAAAGCCAATTGGGAAGCAAACACACGGGTAAGACCTAGTCTTAGGGTAAGATAAGGATATGGAAGTTTAACCCTTTTACCCCCAGGCTATTTGGAAATTTCCAACCCTTAACCCCCAGGGGTTATTTTTTTTTCAAGCACATTTTGCAGTATATTTTTTTTTAAATTGCTCTAACAGCCTTAATTTTCATCATAGAGAGGTCAGGTTGGTCTCATTCTCTTGGAAAATGCCTGAAGGTTCTCAAAAAATTATCAAAAATATGCAAAAAAAAAAAAATGTAAATAGCAGTTTTTTGCAAGGATGTACCGGTACGTCCATGGGGGTAAAGGGATGAGTTTTGTGAAACGTACCAGTACGTCCATGGTGGTAAAAGGATGAGTTTTGTGAAATGTACCAGTACGTCCTTTGGGGGTAAAAGGGTTAAGTGGGTATAGATTCATAGATTCCCTCCCCCCCACCTCGATAGGTAAGTAGGCAAGGATTATGGTAGGTGTGGAACCTTAGGTTAGGTGGTGTTCTTGTGTCTGTTAAATTTTTTTTTTTTTTTCAGACAACTTTTGAAGTTTTAAAACCTCTAAAATTTGAACAGTATGGTTTCCCCCAATTATTTGCATCGGAATAGTTCAAAGTACCTTTATATACACTATGAACACTTCTCATTTTCAATATTAAACTTACCCGATAATCATGTAGCTGTCAACTCCGTTGCCCGACAGAATTCTATGGAGGGATACGCCAGCTATCACAATACTAGAAGGGGGTGTACTCACCAGCGCCACCTGTGGCCAGGTACTCAATCATTTGTTGTTTACACCTCCTCAATTATTCCTCTGTCGTGCCTCCGGCTAGACGTTCTGGGATACGCTCATGGTCTTCGAGTTTATTCTCGCTTATTTGGTGATGTATTCTCTTTGATTTACGGCTGTCGCATTACTAGAAACCTTCAGATATTAGCTAGATAGCTTTTATTTAATTCAGTTTAACGGTTAACGATTTTTTGCTTGTTTTTTGGATCTCCCTTTGACTTCTCTTGAAAACAAAATGTCTGACATTTCGCAAGCCCCCTCCCATAGACGATGTAGGTCTTGCAATAGGCGTATTCCGAAGGTCTCGGTAGATCCTCACACCGCTTGTTCTGACTGTAGGGACAGACCCTGTCAGTTAGAAAATCGATGTGAGGAATGCGCCGGACTTTCGGAATTGGATTTTGTCCGACTTTTGAAGTATTCTTCTAAGTTAGAGAGAATTAGAGCTAGGAGGAGTTCGTCTCACTCTTCTTTATTTTCCTCATCTCATGATCCCCAACCTGATCCTACCCCTGTAGTGGCTACCCCCGATCCTACTGTGTGCCCTCCGCCTGATATGTCAGTGGTTTTACGCGCTATTCAGGCTTTAGGCGATAAGGTAGAGTCAGTGGTAAGTGACCATAAGTCTCTGATGGCCGAAGTGAAAGAGTTGAAGGCCAAGAGTGCAGTGGGTGAAGTTAGTGCCAGTGCTGTGACGAGTGCTAGTGTCGGTGCAGTGCCTTGTACTAGTGTTAGTGCCAGTGTGGTGCGTGGGGATTTTTCTGTGCGAGCCAGTCGTTCTCCCAGTCCGGGACCTCTTGCAAGCTCCCAAGCCCAGGGGAGAAGCAATGTCGAAGGGCATAAGGGTTCGGCAGGCCTTGTTAGGCGCACAGAATTATCCTCAGTGGTTGCGGGCGTGTCTTCCACAGACCGTCACTCCCACTTGCAGACGATTGAGCCCGTCTTCCGCTCGTCCGCTGATCTTCCCTCGGGGAAGAAACGTTGGTCTCAGGTCTCTAGACCGCTTAAACGCAGAGTCCAGCCATCGAGTGCTCAGCCAGGTTGCAGTAGTTGGCTCAGCTCTGACTCGCCTCAGTCATCTAGCGACTGTACTCCGCCCAAGAGGAGTAAGGTACAACAGAGCTGCACCGGTGGTGCAACCACTGTTATGGCTTTACCTCAGCCTGCCACTGTCTCTGCTGATCCCAAGTGGTCTATGCTTCAGTCCATGCAAGCTCAGCTGTCGGACCTGATGCGTGAGTGTCGTGCTGAGAGTGTTGCTCCTCCTGCACCTGTGGTGCACCAACCTCCTGCACCCGTTCAGCCTGTGCTGCACCCGCCTGCACCGGTGGTGCACCTACCTCCTGCACCCGTTCAGCCTGTGCTGCACCCGCCTGTACCGGTGGTGCACCAACCTCCTGCACCCGTTCAACCTGTGCTGCACCCTCCTGCACCGGTGGTGCACCAACCTTCTGCACCCGTTCAGCCTGTGCTGCACCCACCTGCACCGGTGGTGCACCAACCTCCTGCACTCGCTGCACCCAGTCGCAGCTCCATCTGCCAGGCATACGAGGTTGAACCACTTTCTGTGTTCACTGTTCCCAGTGTTGTTCAGCATCAGCCTTCTTTAAGGCAACCTTCGGTTTGGGATCAGGAGGATTACTCCACTCTTCCTCCTCCTCCCCTGGCTGCTCCACCGGCGGTGCAACTCTCGGTGGAAGTACAACAACCTCTTCCACCTGTGAGTCAGTCTCCTCAGTTGCTGCACCGAGCTCTACCCGTGCACCCTGCTCCTGCTCCTCAGACATCTCTGCTTGCGGGATCTTTACCTTGTTCTGCACAGCCTCGGTCTCTTCACGCTCCACTCATACCACAGGAACAGGAACGGACTACTCCGCCTCCGTCCTCCGTTCAGCTGGTGCATTCCTTGGGTGCAACTCTTGCTAGGAGTCATCCTCCTTCACCCTTGCACCTGCCTTCTGCTCCGACTGTTGTTCAACCTATGCAGTCTGAACCTCAGGTTTTCCCTCAAGTTGAGGTAACCTCTGCTGTTGTTCCTGCCCATTCTGACTCTGCGGTTCAGCATTCTGGTCCTTTTGCTTCGCTACCTTCTGCTGATGAAGTGTCGGATGATGAGGAGGCACATCTTGATCCCTCATCAGACGTGGAGGAGTCTAAGCCTTCTCCATTGTCTGTTGATTTTAGAAAGGTCTTGGCTCTACTCAGGGAGCTTTACCCTGACCACTTCGTCTCTGCTGTTCCCCGCTCTCCTCCATCTGAGTTTTCGCTAGGCGTGCAACAAGCTAAGTCGTGCTATACTAAGCTTGTCCTAGCTAGATCCTCCAAGAGGGCCTTAAGGATCTTAGGGGATTGGCTTCAGTCTAAACAACACCTGGGCAAGACTTCCTTCATGTTCCCTCCAACGAAGCTCGCATCGAAAGGTTGCGTTTGGTATGCCACAGGGGAAGCACCAGGCTTGGGAGTTCCTGCCTCTGCCCAGGCTGACTTCTCAAGTCTGGTGGACTCGCCTAGGAGGACTGCGATGAGACGCTCGAAGGTTTGTTGGACCTTCTCAGACCTGGATCACCTTCTGAAAGGGTTGTTCAGAGCTTTCGAGATGTTCAATTTTCTCGACTGGTGCCTGGGAGCCCTCAGCAAGAAAACATCTCCTGCGGACAAAGACTCTGCCATGTTAATTATGTCCTGCATGGATAAGGCTATCAGGGATGGATCGGGTGAGCTAGCGTCGTTATTTGTATCAGGGGTGTTGAAGAAAAGAGAACAACTGTGTTCCTTCCTCTCAGCCAGCATTACACCGTGCCAGCGGTCTCAGCTCCTTTTTGCTCCACTCTCTAAGTTCCTCTTTCCAGAGGAGCTAGTTAAGGACTTGTCGGCTGCCCTGATACAGAAGGACACGCACGATCTTGTAGCTTCATCGGCTCGTAAGTCTAAGGTTACCACCTCTGTCCCCAAGACTTATCGCTCTCCAGTGGCTGATACCCCGGCCACTAGGTTCATACCGCCCTTTCGTGGTAGAGCCCCCAGCCGAGGAAGCTCCCGTCCAGACTCTCACAGGGGCAAGTCTAAGAAAGGACCCAGGACATCCAAGGGAAAACACTGACTCTCAGATTCTCCAGACAACAGTAGGTGCCAGGCTCAAGATCTTCTGGCAAGCCTGGGAGAAGAGAGGTGCAGACGCACAGTCTGTCAGTTGGCTGAGGTACGGTTACAAGATTCCATTCTGCCTCAAACCGCCTCTGACCACATCGCCCATCAACCTCTCTCCCAACTACAAAGAAGAGGACAAGAGGCTAGCTTTGCAACAGGAGGTGTCGCTACTTGTGCAGAAGAAGGCAGTGGTTATAGTCCGGGACCATCAATCCCCGGGCTTCTACAACCGTCTCTTTCTTGTGGCCAAAAAGACAGGAGGTTGGAGACCGGTGCTGGACGTCAGCTCTCTCAACGAGTATGTCACCAAGCAGACGTTCACAATGGAGACGACCAAGTCGGTCTTAGCAGCGGTCAGACAGGAGGACTGGATGGTCTCATTGGACTTGAAAGATGCATACTTTCACGTTCCCATTCATCCAGACTCCCAACCTTTCCTGAGATTCGTTTTCGGAAAGGTTGTCTATCAGTTCCAAGCCCTGTGTTTTGGCCTAAGCACAGCTCCTTTGGTCTTTACTCATCTGATGAGGAATGTAGCGAAATTCCTGCACTTATCGAACATCAGAGCCTCCCTCTACCTAGACGACTGGCTGTTGAGAGCCTCCACGAGTCGTCGTTGTCTGGAGAACCTCTCTTGGACTTTAGATCTAATCAGAGACCTAGGTCTATTAGTCAATTTAGAGAAATCTCAACTCATTCCCTCCCAATCCATTGTGTATCTGGGAATGGAGATTCAGAGTCGGGATTTTCGGGCTTTTCCATCGGCCCCCAGGATAAACCAAGCCCTACAGTGCATCATGAGCATGCTGAAGAGGAGCAATTGCTCAGTGAGACAGTGGATGAGTCTCACAGGGACCCTCTCATCTCTGGCCCTGTTTGTCGAGCTGGGGAGACTCCACCTCCGCCCTCTTCAATTCCATCTTGCAGCTCATTGGGACAAGGGCTCGACTCTAGAAGCAGTCTCTATCCCTATCAACCAAGAGATGAAGACCACTCTCCGGTGGTGGAAGCACAATCTTCTTCTCAAGGAGGGTCTATCATTGGCCATCCAGACCCCCCATCTTCTTCTCTTCTCGGATGCATCGGACTCGGGCTGGGGTGCGACCTTGGACGGACGGGAATGCTCAGGAGTGTGGAACAAGGAACAAGGATTACTCCACATCAATTGCAAGGAACTGTTAGCAGTCCATCTTGCCCTGTTGAACTTCAAGTCCCTCCTGCTAGGCAAAGTGGTGGAGGTGAATTCAGACAACACCACAGCCTTGGCTTACATCTCCAAGCAAGGAGGGACCCATTCGAGGAGCCTTTACGAGATCGCAAGGGACCTCCTCATTTGGTCAAGAGGTCTAAACCTCACTCTGGTCACGAGGTTCATCCAGGGCGATATGAATGTTTCAGCGGATCGCCTCAGCAGAAGGAATCAGGTCATTCCCACGGAATGGACCCTCCACAAGAGTGTGTGCAACAGACTTTGGACGTTGTGGGGTCAGCCTACCATAGACCTGTTTGCCACCTCCATCACCAAGAGACTTCCGCTTTATTGTTCCCCTGTTCCAGACCCTGCAGCGGTTCATGTAGATGCTTTCCTTCTGAACTGGTCCCATCTCGACCTGTACGCATTCCCTCCGTTCAAGATCATAAACAAAGTTATGCAGAAATTCGTCTCGCACGAAGGGACACGGTTGACGCTGGTTGCTCCCCTTTGGCCTGCAAGAGAATGGTACACAGAGGTACGTCAATGGCTAGTAGACTTCCCCAGGACTCTACCTCTAAGAGTGGACCTTCTACGTCAACCACACGTAGACAGGTTGCACCCAAACCTCCACGCTCTTCGACTGACTGCCTTCAGACTGTCGAAAGATTCGCTAGAGCTAGAGGCTTTTCGAAGGAGGCAGCCAGTGCGATTGCCAGAGCTAGAAGAATTTCCACTCGTAGAGTCTACCAGTCTAAGTGGGAGGTCTTCCGAAGCTGGTGTAGAGCCAATTCAATATCCTCTACCAATACCTCTGTGATCCAAATAGCTGACTTCCTGATTCATCTTAGGAATGAGAGATCCCTTTCTACTTCTACAATTAAAGGGTATAGGAGCATGTTGGCCTCAGTCCTCCGCCATAGGGGTTTGGACCTGTCTTCCAACAAGGACCTTCAAGACATTCTCAAGTCTTTTGAGACGTCTAAAGAACGTCGTCTTTCCACTCCAGGCTGGAATCTGGACGTAGTCTTAAGGTTCCTTATGACATCTAGGTTCGAACCTCTCCAGTCAGCTTCCTTCAAGGATCTTACCCTCAAGACTGCTTTTCTCGTTTGCCTTGCCACAGCTAAGAGAGTCAGTGAGGTTCATGCCTTCAGCAAGAACATTGGTTTCACAACCGAATCAGCTACATGTTCTTTTCAGCTTGGATTCCTAGCAAAGAACGAGCTTCCTTCACGTCCTTGGCCTAGATCGTTCGAAATACCTAGCCTCTCCAACATGGTAGGTAACGAACTAGAGAGAGTTCTTTGCCCTGTCAGAGCTCTCAAATATTATCTGAAGAGGTCTAAACCTATTCGAGGACAGTCAGAAGCCTTATGGTGTGCCATCAAGAAACCCTCGAGACCCATGTCCAAGAATGGGCTTTCGTACTATATAAGGCTTCTGATCAGAGAAGCACATTCTCACCTAAAGGAGGAAGACCTTGCGTTGCTGAAGGTAAGGACCCACGAAGTAAGAGCTGTTGCTACTTCGTTGGCCTTTAATAAAAACCGTTCTCTGCAAAGCATTATGGATGCAACCTATTGGAGGAGCAAGTCAGTGTTTGCATCATTTTATCTGAAAGATGTCCAGTCTCTTTACGAGAACTGCTACACCCTGGGACCATTCGTAGCAGCGAGTGCAGTAGTAGGTGAGGGCTCAGCCACTACATTCCCATAATCCCATAACCTTTTTTAACCTTTCTCTTGAATACTTTTATTGTTGTTTTTATGGTTGTTACGGTAGGCTAAGAAGCCTTCCGCATCCTTGGATTTGGCGGGTGGTCTATTCATTCTTGAGAAGCGCCTGGGTTAAAGGTTTGGTAGAGGTCCTTTAGTAGGGTTGCAACCCCTTGTACTTTGGCACCTTTGGGTTGATTCAGCCTCCAAGAGGAACGCTGCGCTCAGTAAGGAAGACGAACTTTAAATAAAAGGCAGAGTAACGGTTCTATTCGACTTCCTTACCAGGTACTTATTATTTCATTGTTATTTGAGATAACTGTTATATGAAATTTGGGGATACTTAGCTATCCTTTAATCATGTACACTGGTTTTCACCCACCTCCCTGGGTGTGAATCAGCTACATGATTATCGGGTAAGTTTAATATTGAAAAATGTTATTTTTATTAATAAAATAAATTTTTGAATATACTTACCCGATAATCATGATTTAATCGACCCTCCCTTTCCTCCCCAGAGAGAACCAGTGGACCGAGGAATAATTGAGGAGGTGTAAACAACAAATGATTGAGTACCTGGCCACAGGTGGCGCTGGTGAGTACACCCCCTTCTAGTATTGTGATAGCTGGCGTATCCCTCCATAGAATTCTGTCGGGCAACGGAGTTGACAGCTACATGATTATCGGGTAAGTATATTCAAAAATTTATTTTATTAATAAAAATAACATTTTTCCTCATTAGGAAGATTGTGCCACAGTAAATATTTACTCACTTTAATTATTATTATTATTATTATTATTTATTATTATTATTGTTTATTATCATTTATTATTATTTTATTATTTATTATTTATTATTAGCTAAGCTACAACTATTGTTGGGAAAGCAAGATGCTATAAGCCCAAGGGCTCCAACATGGAAATATAACCCAGTGAGGAAAGGAAATAAGGAAATAGATAAACGATCTGAGGAAAAATTACCAATTAAAATAAAATATTTTAAAAACAGTAACAACATCAATGCAAATAATTTTAGTAGTTTTAAAATTCCAATAGATATGTCTGAAAAAACAAATTTTAAATGGGAAATAAATACAAAACCACTACCTAACCTAACCTAGGAGCTGTATCCATAATTACTTGACTACCAGCAGGAGGGGCCGGTGACCCCCCCATAGACTGTCGTATCCATAGCATACCCTAAGACTGTCTCAACTCTGTGTTTACCTCCCTGAAACCGGATTTTTCAGGTATATATCCTAGTTTAACTCATCCATAAGACTTGAAAAATACATACAGTATTTTTGGCAATTAATGACATCAAACCCATTCAAAATACCCGTAAAAACACAAGTAAGACTTCTTATTTCCTCCATAATAGAAATATGCACATGTTTTGGATGCCATTAATACTGTCATATTTCTTACATACTGTATTGTCATAGAACTGTTTCAAATTTGTGGAATAATTGGGAAATGAGCTTGTATTAAAAGGTTGGAGCTTGTATAGAAATTGCGGAGGTCGACGAAAAGAAATTCACATGACAGGAAAAAGTTCTGATTGGAGTTTACAAATGGGTGCAGTTCTAGAACTAATAATATATATAAAAAAAAATGGGAAATAAAATTTTGCCTGTCGGGAATTTCATGAACTGTTCTCAGGGTCTTCTGTCATTGTGACCAAAACCAAAACAGAAAAATTAGTATTTCTGTAAAAGTGGGTATCCAAATTATTCTTAAACTCCAAAGTAGGTAATGGTGTTCAAACTGTTGCTGTAGTAGGGTTATATTTGATTATGTTCATAGAAATTCGGCTCTGAATATTTTATGAAACTAAAACCAAGACGAATTTAATAGGATTGGAAACGGCAAACTTTTTCTATGCCTAAACCAGCTTGCTTCTGCCAATCTACAAACCTTCTGCAGTGGGTCATAGCTGAGGACTAAGTTGCAGGGATAGGCCATTATATAGTTACTATGAAAATTATGATACTGTACTTTAATTGTTCCTACACGTCTACAAAGCTTAGGTCCTTTGAAGTAAAGGAAATGTCTTCAGCAGAGCTGTAATGTCCTTTGTATTATTATTGAAAAAGTTAAGAGGGGGTGCTTACAGGTAAGTAGCCCCTCTCATTCACCTGTCAGTTTTTCACTTTTGTCTTCATCAGGAAAGAGTACATACATACATACATATACCAAGGCCCTTCCCCCAATTTTGGGGGGTAGCCGACATCGACAAAGAAACAAAAACAAAAAGGGGACCTCTACTCTCTATGTTCCTCCCAGCCTAACAAGGGACTCAACCGAGTTCAGCTGGTACTGCTAGGGTGTCACAGCCCACCCTCCCACATTATCCACCACAGATGAAGCTTCATAATGCTGAATCCCCTACTGCTGCTACCTCCGCGGTCATCTAAGGCATTGGAGGCAGCAGCAGGGCCTTCCGGAACTGCGTCATAATCGCTCGCCATTCATTCCTATTTCTAGCACGCTCTCTTGCCTCGCTCACATCTATCCTCCTATGGACGTAATATACTTTTGCACCCTAAACAAAGGCTTTGATCTTTATCACTCTTCAGAAAGTGAATGCTGGCTGTTGTTGTGTGCGGTGGCTGTGAAGCAGGTGATTTGTACTTGCCAGGGAAAGGGTGAATGCTGAAACCTGTTTATGGCTAAATTGGCTGTTGATCCACACACACTCTGTGCATGTTGTAGGGGGCATGATTGTTTGCAGTCCTCCCTGTTTCCTGAGTATAGATTATGAGCCAAGCCATCTCTGATGTTTGTTTTGGCAACACACAAGAAGACACGGGAAGTTTTTTACCCCTTACTTTCCCTAATCGAGCGCTATTGCTACTGCGGCTTCTATGCATACACCCCGGGGTTGGTTCCCGGAAAGTATTGTATTGTATGTGACAGGAGCATTGGCGGCTTCTGTATAGGCACAGTGGAACTACAGCATCCCATATCACTTGATATTATTGATAACTATAAATATGCTGGTATTTTCTTTTTACAATATATAATCCTTAAGCCTAAAGTCAGTAGCCATCCCTCATTTTATGAAAATGTACAAAAATCTTTGTATGGGACTTCTCCTGTGGCGTGACGTTCGGCTATTATGCGCATGCTCACCTAGGAAGCTGCACATGATGCTGCAAGGGAGAGAGTACTGTCAATCCACCATAGCTCAAAAACTATGATAGGTTTCCGCTATTTAATGTCATTAAAGTGTTCAACACCCCTTGGAATATGCCCTATACTTTATCAGACCTATGTTGTTAGTATTAATCTGTTGGAACGTTTTTTAGGCAGTAGGTTAACTATCATGACTCCAAAATTGGGTTTTCACCATTTATTGTCATCAAAAACATTCAAAACACCATTATATACAGTCACGGTTTTTCCAAAGTAATTATTGTTCTACAGTACTGTACTGTTTTCTATGATTTTACCAATAAACATACTGAAGAGGGTTGTAGAGGAAATATTGCCCAAAATATGTTAACCCTTTTACCCCCAGGCTATTTGGAAATTTCCAACCCTTAACCCCCAGGGGGTTATTTTTTTCCCAGCACATTTTGCAGTATATTTTTTTTAAATTGCTCTAACAGCCTTAATTTTTATCATAGAGAGGTCGGGTTGGTCTCATTCTCTTGGAAAATGCCTGAATTTTCTAAAAAAAAATATAAAAAATATGAAAAAAAAACATTTTTATAGCATTTTTTTGCAAGGACGTACCGGTATGTCCATGGGGGTAAAGGGATGGCTTTTGTGAAACGTACCAGTACGTCCTTTTGGGGGTAAAAGGGTTAAGAGAATTGTTGCTCATTTACAAGCTAACTAAATCAACAGGAGGTAGTCTTTATTGGTTGACAGGTATAGAAGTACAGAAGTAATTCAAAGTAAAGAGGTTAATTCATGTAAAGAATTGATTTTGTAGACCTTTGACCTAAAATATCAATATACGCAGACGTTTGGAGGTTCAGAATGCAAAGGGTATTAAAAACCTATAAGGCTATTAACCCTTTTACCCCCAGGCTATTTGGAACTTTCCAACTCTTAACCCCCAGGCATTTTTATTTCAAGCACATTTTGCAACATTTATTTTTAAAATTTCTCTAACAGCCTTAATTTTCGTCATAGAGAGGTCAGGTTGGTCTCATTCTTTTGGAAAATGCTTGAAGTTTCTCATAAAGTTATCAAAAATATGCAAAAAGAAAAATGTAAAAAGCAGTTTTTTTTGCAAGGACGTACCATTATGTCCATGGGGGTAAAGGGATGAGTTTTATGAAACGTACCAGTACGTCCATTGGGGGTAAAAGGGTTAATGTTACTGTATCATACTTGAGATATAGGCAGAAGACCATAGCAGGTACTTTGGAAGAATTGAGATAGAAGTTGGTGTTTGTTGAGGATTATTACACCATATTTTGCTGTTCTTATTGGTAATAGAGTGGGTTGCTGGACATTTGCTCTTTCAAAGGGATAGGCTGGGTCTCTTCTGCTTATGCATTCAAAGGGTCAATATATATTTACTTAATTCGTCTTGATGGGAGAAGTACAAGAGGAAGGCCAAGGTTTGGGTGGATGGATGGAGTGAAGAAAGCTCTGGGTGATAGGAGGATAGATGTGAGAGAGGCAAGAGAGCGTGCTAGAAATAGGAATGAATGGCGAGCGATTCTGACGCAGTTCCGGTAGGCCCTGCTGCTTCCTCCTGTGCTTTAGATGACCGCGGAGGTAGCAGCAGTAGGGGATTCAGCGTTATGAAGCTTCATCTGTGGTGGATAATAGGGGAGGGTGGGCTGTGGCACCCTAGCAGTAACAGCTGAACTCGGTTGAGTCCCTTGTCAGGCTGGGAGGAACATAGAGAGTAGAGGTCCCCTTTTTGTTTTTGTTTCATTTGTTGATGTCGGCTACCCCCCAAAATTGAGGGAAGTGCCTTGGTATATGTATGTATGTAATTCGTCTAGGAAAATGTTTGCTGATTGCTGATGAGAAAAACTGGAGTAGTGATGACAATCAAGTATGAACGGATACAGATTTGAATATAAGCTCATAGATAAGAGATATTTTGATAAGATAGAGATCAAATAGAAAATACAATGAAACCACAAGTTTAATTATTAGTGTTTCCACAGTTTTGAGACACCCCCTTTCTCATATGCAGGTAATGTTGTTAAATTTTGTTACAGAATTAATATTATCCACAGAAGGAGGTGGGGGTTTAAATCTTTGTAAAGTTCTCAGGAGTTTGGGTACCTTTGGTTTTACTGTAATGATAAGCAATCCTTTCTTGGTTGAACAAGCAAACTTATTTTTAATAAGCTGTGATGAAAATTAGCTCATCAAGATATTCTTTTAAATGAACTAGTAGGTTACCAAAAATATATTCTACACAAGGAAAATACTTGCAATTTTTTTATTTATATTTTCGTTTGCTCTGTCTAATATGATTGAATGTAGTCAAAGTATGAGAATTATATAGTTCTTATTAAAATGAATTGGTGTAGATTGCATACAGTACTGTACTGTAATCTATTTTGAAATGTATTCCATTATTAACCAAGTGGAATATTCCTTTCCCTTGTTACCAGTGTTGAAATATTTAATGATATTTACGATAGTGTAGAAGGTGACTACTATGTTCCTGTGTTTTCTTTGGTAAGTTGAAGGTATTGTCAATATTAGGAATCAGAGTTAGATCTCATGAGAAGTATTAGGTGGTTTTCGGTAAAATGAATGGGGAGCTTTGCAACATGTTAATTTTTACCTCCGCCAACTAAGTTGGAAGGAGGTTATGTTTTACCCCGTTTGTGCGTGGGTGTTTGTGAACAGCTTCCTGGACACAATTTTAATCATAGAGTAATGAAACTTGCAGGGATTAACTGTTATTGAAAAAGCTGTGAATGATTAAATTTTGGAAGGTCAAGTTCACGGTTGAGCAAAAGGTCGAGAAATAAGCTGCCACTGCGGAAGTCTGCGCTAGATGTCGCTAGCGTCGGGCGTCTGTAGAGTGGCTCAGGTAAGGTAGCTAGGGCCTCTGTTACGGCCCTTCCCTTTGATGAAGGAATTATCTAAATGGAAGACAGCCTGTGAATAGTGGTTTTCACACGCCCCTGCTTTATACACGACGCCCACTGGGTAGTAACCTCTGCATTCCATACTTTAACTTTCTCTGGTATATTTGGAAGTATTTATATCAGAAAAGTGTAAGGAAGGACCCTTTTCACCGGGCGTCACAGGTATCTCCCCAGAAATAGATTTTTCCTTTGTCAAAATCCCTTTTTATTTCTATTTTATACCAACTTTACCTATCATGAATAAAATAGTCAGGATGTTTGGAAGGTTATGACTTGTATTTTTAAAATGAATTAATTCATTTTATGTAGTTTTGATTATGCAAGCTGTAAAATTTCTTCTACACCTACAGTGATACCTCTGGATACGAAAGTTTCTGCTTACGAAAAATTCAGGGTACGAAAAGCGATACGAAGATTTTTCAATATTTAACTTAGCCGGTGATTATAATAGCTGCAACTCTGTTGGTCGACAGAAAACTCTAAGGTAAAACTCGCCAGCGATCGCTACACAGGTTGCGGGTGTGCCCAACAGCGCCATCTGTCGTCCAGATACCCAGTACTCAATGTAAACAAAGACTCAATTTTCTCTCTGTCGTGCTACCGACAAGACGTACTTACTCGCTGTTGCTAAACTGGATTTGTTTTCACAACTAATTGGTGAAGTACATTATTCTAGTTTTGAGCTTTCGCTGTGCAGGCTTTCTCTTCACAATTCCTTGAACTCTTTTTGATTACGGATTCTTTGTTGATGACTTTTTGATAGTTTTTGAATTCCCCTTTGACCAATTCAAAATGGCTGACCCTTCACAAGTCCCAAAATTTAGGAAGTGCAATGCTAGGGACTGTTCAAGGAAGACTACACCTCCGTCCTCTTCAATATCACCTAGCATTTCACTGGTAAAAGGACAAGACGCTAGAAGCGGTCTCGATCCCCATTTCCGAGAAGATGAAGTCTTGCCTGACATGGTGGAAGGACAGTATTAGCCTCAGAGAGGGTCTGCCCCTGGCTGTTCAGACTCCCAACCACGTTCTCTTCTCGGACGCATCGGACGTAGGCTGGGGTGCGACATTAGACGGTCGGGAATGCTCGGGAATATGGAACTCGAGTCAAAGGACAATGCATATCAACTGCAAGGAGCTACTGGCAGTACATCTGGCCTTGAAAAGCTTCAGGTCTCTCCTTCAAGGCAAAGTGGTGGAGGTGAACTCGGACAACACCACTGCTTTGGCGTACATCTCCAAGCAAGGAGGGACCCATTCACTGACGTTGTACGAGATCGCAAGGGACCTCCTCACCTGGTCAAAAGGTCTAAACATATCACTAGTAACGAGGTTCATCCAAGGCAACTTGAATGTCATGGCAGATTGTCTCAGTCGGAAGGGACAAATAATTCCAACAGAATGGACCCTCCACAAGGATGTATGCAAGAGACTTTGGGCCACCTGGGGCCAGCCAACCATAGATCTCTTCGCAACCTCGATGACCAAGAGGCTTCCAATATATTGCTCACCAATCCCGGACCCAGCAGCAGTTCATATAGATGCCTTTCTCCTAGATTGGTCACATCTAGATCTATATGCATTCCCTCCATTCAAGATTGTCAACAAGGTACTGCAGAAGTTCGCCTCTCACGAAGGGACAAGGTTGACGCTAGTTGCTCCCCTCTGGCCCGCGAGAGAATGGTTCACCGAGGTACTTCGATGGCTAGTAGACGTTCCCAGAACTCTTCCCCTAAGGGTGGACCTTCTACGTCAGCCACACGTAAAGAAGGTACACCAAGGCCTCCACGCTCTTCGTCTGACTGCCTTCAGACTATCGAAAGACTCTCGAGAGCTAGAGGCTTTTCGAAGGAGGCAGCCAGAGCGATTGCTAGAGCAAGGAGAACATCCACCCTTAGAGTCTACCAATCAAAGTGGGAAGTCTTCCGAAACTGGTGCAAGTCAGTATCTGTATCCTCGACCAGTACCTCTGTAACTCAAATAGCTGACTTCCTCTTATATCTGAGGAAAGAACGATCTCTTTCAGCTCCCACTATCAAGGGTTACAGAAGCATGTTGGCATCAGTCTTCCGTCACAGAGGCTTAGATCTTTCCAACAATAAAGATCTACAGGACCTCCTTAAGTCTTTTGAGACCACGAAGGAGCGTCGTTTGGTTACACCTGGTTGGAATTTAGACGTGGAACTAAGATTCCTCATGTCAGACAGGTTCGAGCCGCTACAATCAGCCTCCCTGAAAGATCTCACCTTAAAGACTCTTTTCCTGGTATGCTTAGCCACAGCTAAAAGAGTCAGTGAGATTCATGCCTTCAGCAAGAACATCGGATTTTCATCTGAAACGGCTACATGTTCTCTACAACTTGGTTTTCTAGCCAAAAACGAGCTGCCTTCTCGACCTTGGCCGAAATCGTTCGATATTCCAAGCTTATCGAATATGGTTGGAAATGAACTAGAAAGAGTCTTATGCCCTGTGAGAGCTCTTAAGTTCTATTTAAAACGAACTAAACCTTTACGAGGCCCGTCTGAAGCTTTATGGTGTTCAGTTAAGAAACCATCTTTGCCTATGTCAAAGAATGCTTTATCCTTTTTTATCAGACTGTTAATACGAGAAGCTCATTCCCATCTGAGTGAGGAAGACCAAGCTTTGTTGAAGGTAAGGACACACGAAGTTAGAGCTGTCGCAACTTCCGTGGCCTTTAAACAAAATAGATCTCTGCGAAGTATAATGGACGCAACCTATTGGAGAAGCAAGTCAGTGTTCGCGTCTTTTTATCTTAAGGATGTCCAGTCTCTTTACGAGGACTGCTACACTCTGGGACCATTCGTAGCAGCGAGTGCAGTAGTGGGTGAGGGCTCAACCACTACAATTCCCTAATTCCATAACCTTTTTAATCTTTCTCTTGAAATGTTTTTATTGTTGTTTTTGGGTTGTCCGGAAGGCTAAGAAGCCTTTCGCATCCTGGTTGATTTGGCGGGTGGTCAAAGTCATTTCTTGAGAAGCGCCTAGATTAGGGGTTTTGATGAGGTCCTGTTGTATGGGTTGCAACCCTTGATACTTCAGATCCTAGGGGTCGATCAGCATCCTGAGAGGATCGCGAGGCTCCGTAAGGAAGACGTACTTAAAAAGGCAAAGTAATTGTTCAAGTCGACTTCCTTACCAGGTACCTATTTATTTTGTTTTTGTTATTTTGATAACTTCTAAAATGAAATAAAAACTCTTAGCTCATAATAATGTAAACATATATTGCTGGTCTCTACCCACCCCCCCTGGGTGTGAATCAGCTATTATAATCACCGGCTAAGTTAAATATTGAAAATGTTATTTTGATAATAAAATAAATTTTTGAATATACTTACCCGGTGATTATAAATTAAAGGACCCTCCCTTCCTCCCCAATAGAGACGCAGTGGAACGAGGAGAAAATTGAGTCTTTGTTTACATTGAGTACTGGGTATCTGGACGACAGATGGCGCTGTTGGGCACACCCGCAACCTGTGTAGCGATCGCTGGCGAGTTTTACCTTAGAGTTTTCTGTCGAGCAACAGAGTTGCAGCTATTATAATCACCGGGTAAGTATATTCAAAAATTTATTTTATTATCAAAATAACATTTTTATGCCCCAGTATACGAAAAAATTTTCAGGATACGAAAAGCTTACGAGATCCCAACTCATCGCTGAGAGTAATTTTAAAAAGTTTCAACTTTTTTGTTAATTAACTGTACCTTTTTTTTCAGGGTATCAACCCTTAATTTAGGTGTACAGGTAACAATACACCTTCACTGATCCAAATGCTTTACATACAGTACCGTAACTTTTATACAGTAGTAAAGAAAACGGACCATTTTCTTAGGGCTTGAAGGGGATAACTAGGCTATAACTACATTATTGAATAATCTCATGGTGGTTTCTGGAATGGATTAGGCTGTTTTTAACGATTGGGTTGATTATTGAATGATAGAAATGGCTGCATTGCATGTTTATTACTACAGTTTAGTGTGTTTATGAAAGAAAAGGTGTCTTTTCATAAGGCTTGGAACGGATTAGGCTATTTACATGTAAAACGCGACTCAGGATACAAAAAAATCAGCATACGAAACCGTATCCTGAACGGATTACTTTCATATGCTGAGGCATCACTGTAATTCTTATTTGTTTCTCCCTCAGGTTTTCTTGAATGTCCAACATGATCACTGTTGGTGTATTAACAGTGAGTGATCGTTGCTCCAAGGGTGAGGCTGTTGATGAGAGTGGGGCCAATCTTGTTGCTCTCATTAATAGTTTTCAAATTTTTCAAGGCAAGGTTTGTATCATCAATTTGTTTACTGTTCTTGTAACTGTCAAGTTTTACCAAAACTTGCAAAATTACTCTAATTTAACCCTTTTACCCCCAGGCTATTTGGAAATTTCCAACCCTTAACCCCCAAGGGGTTATTTTTTTCCCAGCACATTTTGCAGTATATTTTTTCTAAATTGCTCTAACAGCCTTAATTTTTGTCATAGAGAGGTCAGGTTGGTCTCATTGTCTTGGAAAATGGCTGAATTTTCTCAAAAAATTATCAAAAATATAAAAAAAAATTTTTTTATAGCATTTTTTTGCAAGGACGTACCGGTATGTCCATGGGGGTAAAGGGATGGCTTTTGTGAAACGTACCAGTACGTCCTTTGGGGGTAAAAGGGTTAAAGGCATATGTTCATTTTAGATTACCGTATGTAAAGCACGGACTCTAGCGTTGACAGCCTGTAAAAAGGGCATAGATTTTAGAGTAGTTTTGTTTGTTTTCATTTTTTGATATGTACAGTACATATAATAATACAAATATTGTTCTTTGGCCTTGAAAACTGATGCAAAGATCTACAGAGGTTTAAAAGGTTTAAAGGTCGCTCATGAATGGCAGCGGCAAGGGACAGTGACATTGCCCTAGCAATCAGGACAATGCCCTAGAGACTGACCATATATTATATGATCAACGCCTAATCCTCCTCTCCACCCAAGCTAGGACCAGGGAGGGCCAGGCAGTGGCTGCTGATGACTCAGCAGATAGACCTATAGGCTCCCCCAAACCCCCCAACCTTAGCTCACAAGAATGGTAAGGTTGCAGACACTAATGGCACTTGTGAGTCTGAGCGGGACTTGAACCCCCGACTGGGAAACACCAGGCAGACGTTACCGATCAAGCAAGTGGTATATGTTATGTCCTCCATCATACAAAATGCCGTTGATATCTTTTCCTTCTATAACCAGTAGCAACATCTGTTCATAGTTCTTTACAGCTAGATGTTAGGGTTGGCGGTAACTTGTAATAGTCATTTCTATTTGGAAATCTTGGACTTTACACATTTTATTATTATTATTATTACTTGCTAAGCTACAACCCTAGTTGGAAAAGCAGGATGCTATAAGCACAGGGGCTCCAACAGGGAAAATAGCCCAGTGAGGAAAGGAAAATGTGAAAAATAAGATATTTTAAGAAGAGTAACATCATTAGAATAAATATCTTCTATATAAACTATATAAACTTTATCAAAACCAGAGGAAAAGAAATTAGATAGGATAGTATGCCCGAGTGTACCCTCAAGCAAGAGAACTCTAACCCAAGACAGTGGAAGACCATGGTACAGAGGCTATGGCACTACCCAAGACTAGAGAACAATGGTTTGATTTTGGAGTTTCCTTCTCCTAGAAGAGCTACTTACCATAGCTAAAGTCTCTCTTCAACCCTTAGCAAGAGGAAAGTGGCCACTGAACAATTACAGTACAGTAACCCCTTGGGTGAAGAGGAATTGTTTGGTAATCTCAGTGTTGTCAGGTGTATGAGGACAGAGGAGAATGTGTAAAGAATAGGTCAGAATATTCAGTGTATGTGTAAGCAAAGGTAAAATTAACCGTAACCAGAGAGAAGGATCTAATGTAGTACTGTCTGGCCAGTCAAAAGATGCCATAACTCTCTTGTGGTAGTATCTCAATGGGTAGTATCTTTCCTTTAAGGGAAAGTTTCAGTACAGTATTTTGTTTTGCTATTAGTCCAACTCAACTGTTTTGTTGATGTCTTCTATAAGCCATGAGAGTAGAACATCTTTTAACTGGTGGAGGTGTTGTAGCGGAAAGATCCCATGACCAAATCTTCTTACAGGTGACAAATTATTATAAGGTTAAGTTAGAATACTGTATCCATCATCCCTTTGAGACTTAAAATATGTTAATTTCATTGAAAAAGTTGTTTAGTCAGTTTCATTGCACTATTTTAATGAAAAGTACTGTACCAACTTTTTATTCGTTCCAATACACTGGTCCTTTTCACATTTTCTTGATCATCTGATTCTATCAAGAGGAGGAATTTGTAAAGTACTATTCATAGATGTTTTTAAAGATTATGAAAAAGTCCAAGTAAAAATTCTAGCATATTGATATATTACAGGTCAGCAAAACAGGTTGTGTACCAGATGAAGCGCAATTAATCAAGGAGAAAATACTGGAATGGTGTTTAGAAGATTTAAACTTGATTATCACAACTGGGGGAACTGGATTTGCACCGCGTGATGTCACTCCCGAAGCTGTGAAAGAGGTAATTTCTAATTTTTGCATTATTGATAATAGAATATTTTGTATATTCCTACGAATTCTTTTGTATTCTGTGTACTTTTTGTTGTTTCAATTTAGATTTCACATCTTTTCTTTTATCTGGATTATCTTCCTGGCTTTGTTGATGTCTCGCAGGATTTTATAAAGAACGTGATGAATGCAAGAGTTGATGGGAGAAGTACAAGAGGAAGGCCAAGGTTTGGGTGGATGGATGGAGTGAAGAAAGCTCTGGGTGATAGGAGGATAGATGTGAGAGAGGCAAGAGAGCATGCTAGAAATAGGAATGAATGGTGAGCGATTGTGATGCAGTTCCGGTAGGCCCTGCTGCTTCCTCCGGTGCCTTAGATGACCACGGAGGTAGCAGCAGTAGGGGACTCGGCATTATGAAGCTTCATCTGTGGTGGATAACGGGGGAGGGTGGGTTGTGGCACCCTAGCAGTACCAGCTGAACTCGGTTGAGTCCCTTGTCAGGGTGGGAGGAACGTAGAGAGTAGAGGTCCCTTTTTTGTTTTGTTTCATTTGTTGATGTCGGCTACCCCCCAAAATTGGGGGAAGTCCCATGGTATATGTATGTATGTATGTATGTATCTTCCTGGCAAAGCTGGGAACTGTCAAAGCTTGAAACTAGACTAGGGACTGATGGCTTAACAGTGTCATGGGGGAACACTCCCACTAGTTTGCTTAGTTCCAATAATTTTCTTTCTCTGTCAAATTGAGAGCAGACGTGGTCTGTCGTTCTCTGCCATGGCTGTGCTTGAAGTTTCTGGAAGTCTCTTCCTTTGTTCCATAGTATTTATTTTGTTGAGTGGCTTGTGCTTATGGTTTGTATGAGGAGACCAGAGATTTCTCCTGGTAAGTGGCTTGTGCTTATGGTTTGTATGAGGAGACCAGAGATTTCTCCTGGTAAGTGGCTTGTGCTTATGGTTTGTATGAGGAGACCAGAGTTTTCTCCGGGTAAGTCTTGTCAGTGAACATACTCTGTCAGTCACTGTTTATTAGTTTACCTAACTTTGGAGTTTATCCTTGGTTTCAAACATTTGTTATAGGAGACTCTAGTGCTCGTCCATTCAAATGTAACGTCTTATTTCTGGTTAGCTGAACAGCTTAAGAAATTCATATTTCAGTGTAAGCCAAAGACATCTCTTTTTGACTTGAGATTGCAATACATCTGTGGATGCCTTTTGCTTCCAGTCGCTGCTCAAACTACCCCTATTAAAGGATTGGGTATTTTTGTGATTCATCTGCTGCAGTACACTTTATATTGGATTATCAATGGTGGTTTGCTGATTTCTGACTTTCCCATTCCTTCACCTTCATCTCCTGCTGCTACTGCTGATAGTCTTAAACATATGAGGTTACAGAACTATTGAGGATACTATTGTCTTCCCTGTGCAACCCTCAAGCATTATTTCCTTCACCAGGCTCTCATAAAGATGAGCATTTCTGTGGAATATACCACCCCAGTGGGACTTGTTCTATGTGGATCCTTGGCCTCTGTAGTGCCTTCTGTTGCTGTGTGAGATAACGAAGAGACCCAGGCTTGTTTATAGGTGAACAAGCTTAGACATTCACCATCCTCTTTCTCTACATTATAATCATAGTCCTCCGCCTCCTTGACCCTCCCCTTCTCCAGGTAGGAGGACGTTTAGGAAAGCAAAGAAAACTGCCCTATGCAAGAAGGCCAGGTGTCATTGTAGCATTCCTCCTCCTCCTCCATCAGAAGGGTAGGACAGTCTTGGTCGATTCCAGGCTCTATTGTCATCATATTCAGTCACCTGCAAGGCCTTCCCAAGAGAGGAGGATCAACTGTGACTCCCTCGTCGGTACTTCTATGGTAGAGATTAAGGATGCTAGGGAGGCTTCCCTATGTAAGGACACGTATCTGTCTAGTATTCATCACTCTTCTTCATAAAGTTATGAGTCTCAGTCAATTGAGGGGAGTTTAAGCTCAGAAGTCTTGTACATATAAACTATCATATATGCTAACCTGTTTCATCCATATTCTACACTTGCTCTGGCTTGTACCTGTTCTCCTTGATAATCTCTCGGAAAAGAAAGCTTTCCTGGCTTGTGGTCTTCTGATGCTGCCTCCATAGACATCTTCACATTTTTCAGTAAAAAATCACCTGTAACTATCAAACCTACCTTTGCTGGCTAGGAAAGGTTTATTTAGCATAGGTAATGATGTTTCACTTGTGCATAGTCTGTGATTCTCAGCCTTACCAGGAGAACACTTGAAATATTGGAAGCGAGATATTGCATCTTATCCTGGTTGAGATTCAACTCTGTGCTACATCTTTGTGTTCTCCATCTAGATCATTTCCTTGTCCCTCATCATTGCTACGTTCTTAGCACTGCATGTAGCTTTTGCACATCCTGTATGGCAGAATGAATGTTTGCATAGTTTTTATTGATATACAGCAAAGTGCTCTTTTTCACGTGAAACATTTGACCGTCAGTGGCGTAAGATGTACCTTGTCTACATTTATTCAGCACCTTTACTTTTTGCCCCAAGGTCAGCACATTTTTATAGAGCTTAGGGATAGGTTGAGTGGATGGTGAAGCTTTTGTAGGGACTACTGAAAAAGTTGAATACTTGGTGCAAAGAGATGATGTATATGCAGGACGTTTACTGTGCACAGTGCCAACAAGACGGAGGGAGTGAGAGGTGGGCTGCAACCTGCAGAGTGGCAGTGAAAAACAAGAATGTCGGAAAGTGCACTGAACTTGACGGGCGTGGAGCTCAATGATTGATGCTTCGAAAACCCAAACTTTTTAATTGTATTGTGAATTTCCTTCATGAATCGTATCAGCAAAACTCAAATATGAGAATGACAAGCACTTACTTTACTTGGTGGAAGGATGACAGGAACTTCTGGGTGTGAGTTCTAATTAACTCAATGCCACAGAGATGTTCTTTTTTCTCCAATGCCTTGGGGAGGAGTGGGTTGCAATTTTGCAAACCTGAAGGACATGTTTATGCCAAAAGGATAGCAGCAATCCTGGCACAGCAATCTTTTAGGAATCAGTTGTTAGTTCTAACTGTTGCTTTGGTGAGCAGCAAAAGAAGAGTGGCTTGCAACAAGTAGTAACCCTTTTACCCCCAGGTTATTTGGAAATTTCCAACCCTTAACCCCCAGGGGGTTATTTTTTCCTCAGCACATTTTGCAGTATATTTTTTTTAAATAGCTCTAACAGCCTTAATTTTTGTCATAGAGAGGTCAGGTTGGTCTCATTCTCTTGGAAAATGCCTGAATTTTAAAAAAAAAATTATCAAGGAAGTACAGGGTGGTTTTAGAAGAGGTAGGGGTTGTATGAATCAGATTTTTACAGTTAGGCAGATATGCGAGAAATATTTAGCAAAAGGTAAGGAGGTGTATGTTGCGTTTATGGATCTGGAGAAAGCATATGATAGAGTTGATAGGGAAGCAATGTGGGATGTGATGAGGTTATATGGAGTTGGTGGAAGGTTGTTGCAAGCAGTGAAAAGTTTATACAAAGGTAGTAAAGCATGTGTTAGAATAGGAAATGAAGTGAGTGATTGGTTTCCGGTGAGAGTGGGGCTGAGACAGGGATGTGTGATGTCGCCGTGGTTGTTTAACTTGTATGTTGATGGAGTGGTGAGAGAGGTGAATGCTCGAGTGCTTGGACGAGGATTAAAACTGGTAGGCGAGAATGACCATGAATGGGAGGTAAATCAGTTGTTGTTTGCGGATGATACTGTACTGGTAGCAGACACAGAAGAGAAGCTTGACCGACTAGTGACAGAATTTGGAAGGGTGTGTGAGAGAAGGAAGTTGAGAGTTAATGTGGGTAAGAGTAAGGTTATGAGATGTACGAGAAGGGAAGGTGGTGCAAGGTTGAATGTCATGTTGAATGGAGAGTTACTTGAGGAGGTGGATCAGTTTAAGTACTTGGGGTCTATTGTTGCAGCAAATGGTGGAGTGGAAGCAGATGTACGTCAGAGAGTGAATGAAGGTTGCAAAGTGTTGGGGGCAGTTAAGGGAGTAGTAAAAAATAGAGGGTTGGGCATGAATGTAAAGAGAGTTCTATATGAGAAAGTGATTGTACCAACTGTGATGTATGGATCGGAGTCGTGGGGAATGAAAGTGATGGAGAGACAGAAATTGAATGTGTTTGAGATGAAGTGTCTGAGGAGTATGGCTGGTGTATCTCGAGTAGATAGGGTTAGGAACGAAGTGGTGAGGGAGAGAACGGGTGTAAGAAATGAGTTAGCGGCTAGAGTGGATATGAATGTGTTGAGGTGGTTTGGCCATGTTGAGAGAATGGAAAATGGTTGTCTGCTAAAGAAGGTGATGAATGCAAGAGTTGATGGGAGAAGTACAAGAGGAAGGCCAAGGTTTGGGTGGATGGATGGTGTGAAGAAAGCTCTGGGTGATAGGAGGATAGATGTGAGAGAGGCAAGAGAGCGTGCTAGAAATAGGAATGAATGGCGAGCGATTGTGACGCAGTTCCAGTAGGCCCTGCTGCTTCCTCCGGGGCCTTAGATGACCGCGGAGGTAGCAGCAGTAGGGGAGTCAGCATTATGAAGCTTCATCTGTGGTGGAAATGTGGGAGGTTGGGCTGTGGCACCCTAGCAGTACCAGCTGAACTCGGTTGGGTCCCTGATTAGGCTGAAGGAACATAGAGAGTAGAGGTCCCCTTTTTGTTTTGTTTCATTGTTGGTGTCGGCTACCCCCCAAAATTGGGGGAAGTGCCTTGGTATATAGATAGATAGATAGATGAAAAAAAAAAAATTTATAGCATTTTTTTGCAAGGACGTACCGGTACGTCCATGGGGGTAAAGGGATGGCTTTTGTGAAACATACCAGTACGTCCTTTGGGGGTAAAAGGGTTAAGGTACAATCTCCTATATAAATTGGTAATTCAGGTGCATAAAGTTTGCCCCGCCATCGAGGTGTCAGAATGTACTGGTAGATCAGTTCAGTTGGCAGGGAGAGGTTGAGCAGAAAAAATGACTTAGGACAAACGACCGTGTTATAACAAAATATTTATTTGTAATACAGAAACTAACATCTGTAGATTTTAAATAATCTTGACAAATTTATTATATATAGTTGGTTGTCAGTTGATGCTAGTTCACTTGGAGTAGCGATTGCTTCTGGTAAAGCAAACCTAGAAGCATTGGCAGATGTACTCCTGTCCCAAGCTTTCCACTCCACCTTGAGCCAGACCTAAAAGATAGGTAAATCTTTAACCACCCAATTCAAATTGAAAACCAGAATTTGTATAGAATTGTTTAAATGGAAATATCAATATAATTTTTGACTACACTAAAATTGTTTACAATATATAAAGGTAAATCAAAAAGTTAAATTCACCTCCATAGCTAATATCAATTAAATATTAAATTTTAAAATTGCAAATCAAAAGTCAACAATTTCAATATTTTGACCTAATTAACAAATGAAATATATGCGATGAGGGCATCACTTAAGAATATACGTTAAAAGGCCGAATTTCAATTAACAAGCAATTTAAGGTCGACAATTGATAATTTTAATTAGAGTAGCCTATAAACAAACCTAGTTTCAAGAGCGATTTTCAATTACTGAGTTCAAGGCTTTATTTATTTTTTGACTTGAGGATGATAAAAGTCACCAAAGAAATGCCACTACTATTGTGCCAATCAATACAATGACCCACCTTATAATGACTTCATAGGATGAAAAAGAGCATGGGTATGATGATTCCATAGCCTTTGCTGTTGGTCGCCTCCACATTCATCAGACGAGGTGTAGAGTTAATTTAGTTCTTCATAGTTTTACACTCGGTTTTCGTAGCACTAAACACAATGAGTCCCATCGTTGTAGAGTAATTTAGAAAAAGTCCAGCACTACGACGACAAATAGAACCGGTAAAATGTCCCAAGGTAAGGTGAGGTGAAGGAGAGTAATCACTTCTTGACGGTTGGTGTTGGACTGGTTTTCCCTTCCAACAGTGACTTCGAGGTTACTTCGTAGAGTTGTTTGGCTCGGAATATTCAAAAAATTAGGTAGTTAGTAGTTATCTTTAACTCCTATTTACTTTGGTTTGCACAACGAAGGCTGAGGTCAGTTAATTAGCACAATTTTATTTAAAGTGATTAGGAAAAATAAAGCCTCAAACATTAATTGAACAAACCAGAATTACATTAGAATAAACAAATTGAAAGAAACAAATTCAAAGAAATTCTAAAGTAAACTACGGAGATAATTACCCATTCCAAGGAATGTTTCTCCAGGTAAGGTAATTACCGATCATAAAGAAAATTTCTCAATCACCCAAAATATCCATAAACTTTTAACAAAATATTTTAGGAATATATATTTAAATATATATTTTATACACTCCGAGGGGAGGGATTGAATTTTCACCTGAAAAGTCAATGGAAAATAAATTTAAAACAAAATAAAGTTAACTGATAATATTTACAGATTAAATGTCTTCCTATGAAACAGTGAAAGAATTTCCTTAAGTTTTAGCCATGCTGTCAATGGTCACTTGACATTAAAGGAATCAGGCTTGTCACATGACGCTTGACAAATCTTCGACTTTCAACTAGCATTAATTTAGCCCCAGTAACTTCATCGTAAATATTCTTGGTCAGCTCCTTAACAATTCATATGTGGTAATCAATGGCTTTGGTCATATTCTCCTTAATGATGCCTAATGTCTCCCGAGTCTTAAAGGTGTCATTCACTAAGGCTAACTTATCAGGTAATTTTTCCAATTTAGATGTAAGGGTTTTCAACACTGATTTGGCTAAATTGTAGTTGCGGCCTAGTAGATGACTAACTTTCGGGTTCCATAACAGTGGCATACATAATCTTCCATCAGCAGCCCTATGGGTTTCTTCTAAAGCATACCCTATAAGCCTGTCATTCAGTTGTACATTATCTTCATGATATTGACCTCTGTCTTCCCCAACATAATATTTACAAGAGAGTTCTAAGCATTCATTTGTAGCCCTATTCAACTCAGATTCTATTATCTGACCATCATCATCAAACAACTCATATGTATTAGAAGTCTCCAATTCATTTAAAGATGAAGATTCTACTGAAACGTTCTCTTTCGTCCCTGTTGGAAGTACATTTACAGCTTTTAACATATGTTGCACATTCGACTTCATGGAAGAACAAGGCTTCAAGAATCTTAAATTGCTCTTTAATTTATTTATGTCTCCCTTTAATAATATACCCAAGCATGTATCAGAATAAATGGAGTCATTTGATTTCCCAAATACTATATCCTTTTCAGGGATACAATGCAAGGACTCTGATCCTAATATAAATTTAATATTGTCTATCCTATCTGTAGAATTTAACAATCCCCGATCTGCTAGCTTGTATCCCTTTGAAACAAACCCACTGACTACTTCATTTAACCCAGGTAACTGCAATGAAACATCAATTGAGGGAAGACAAAATGCATATACAATGTAACTATTGCTACCAATTGGCAACTCAATTTCAACTTGTTTAGTCTTATAACTCTTAGAGGAATTAATACCATTAATGGTTAAAGAAACTCCATTATTTACAACTTTCAAATTTAAATCTTGAGCCAAATTTTCTTCAATGTAATTTGCTTGACATCCAGTGTCTTTAAGGACCCTGAGATTGGTACCTTTAATTGAAATATTAAAAGTTGGCAAAATTGTATATCCCTCAACCTCACAATTTAAAACTTCAGTTATAGCAGCAACACTACTGCTTGAACTACCAACAACATCTCCATTACCACTCTCAGAGTTTCTAACTCTATCTGTACTGTTACTGGCTTTAAATTTTTTCTTTTCGGAATTTGGATTTTCTTTAATACTGGTAGCACCTTTTTCATCGGGACACAAAAATGACATATGCCAGCCTTTGCAGCTTTTACATTTGGAATTAAATCTGAATCTGCATTCTGATAATATGTGACTAGGATAGCCACACTTTGAGCAAGCACCCAGTTCCTCCAATTTTTTTCTTTTATCTTTGCTAGATACAAAGTTAGGACATTTACTCAAAAAATGACTTGGATCTTTGCCTAATTTACTACAAATGCAGCATTTACCTACTTTAAGAGTCAAAACAAACCTTGGCAGCAAAGCTAGTAGTGTCAGACTTTAGTTTCTCTACTTTCTTAAATTTTTTACCTTGTAAATATCTCTCACTAGCATCAAAGAAATTATCCCTAATCTCTGAAAGAGATGGCCTAATTTTGTTAGTTATGGCAGTCATATGACACTTTAATTTCTCATTTAAACCATTCCAGAAGAAAAACTGAAGAAACATGTCAACATCAATATTTAAGGTCTTAACGCTTGCTACTAAATTGCTTACTTTCCCAATATATTCAAAAGGATCATCATCATCTGAAAGTTTTATTGAAGATATTTGCTTTATGGTATTAAAAATTTGAACTTCTCTTGAGCCTAAAGCCTTCTCTAGCAAAGCTTTTGCATCAGCATAACTCTGACTTTGAACATCCAAAGTGTTCATTAATGTAAGAGCTCTTCCCTTTACCTGCTGTTTTAACAACAATAACTTATCATATTCTGGGAACTTAAACTTTGAAAGGGTTTGTTCAAATTCTACAAAAAACTTCCCCAGATCTTCGCCTTCAGTACTATTGAAGGTTGGTAAAGGAGCATGAGGACTCTTTAACAAGGACTGATGTGACTGATTATCTATAGGCAGATGCCGAACCTGAGGTAAATTTTGTAAAGTAGAGATGCTCTCTTGAATTTTAGTTTTGTACTGTTCACATGCATCAAGCTCAACTAACAAAGCAGCTTCATCACATTCAGTAGAAAACTTTGAAATTTGTATTTTAGAATCTAAGTCAGATAATTTCGTGAAATGCTCTTCAAGCCTCAGTTTCAGTGTAGAACGTTCAATATCACTATATGATGAAAACTGATCCTTCTTATTGTAAATTTCAGTAACTGACTTTCTAACATATTTTCGTGATTTAATCAATAACTCAGTCATCTTGATACCAGTTTCAGTAAGAATATAAAGCCTAATAAAGTCAAAACGGCAATGGAAATATACGTAATCTTAAAATTTAACCAAGGAAGTATAAATGTTAAATTACACCTCGTCTGACTAGCTTGGAAGCGAACCAGCAGCAACTCTTAACCACCAACATCCTCAATCCTGTCACGGTCGCCATGAGTAGAAAAAATGACTTAGGACAAACGACCGTGTTATAACAAAATATTTATTTGTAATACAGAAACTAACATCTGTAGATTTTAAATAATCTTGACAAATTTATTATATATAGTTGGTTGTCAGTTGATGCTAGTTCACTTGGAGTAGCGATTGCTTCTGGTAAAGCAAACCTAGAAGCATTGGCAGATGTACTCCTGTCCCAAGCTTTCCACTCCACCTTGAGCCAGACCTAAAAGATAGGTAAATCTTTAACCACCCAATTCAAATTGAAAACCAGAATTTGTATAGAATTGTTTAAATGGAAATATCAATATAATTTTTGACTACACTAAAATTGTTTACAATATATAAAGGTAAATCAAAAAGTTAAATTCACCTCCAAAGCTAATATCAATTAAATATTAAATTTTAAAATTGCAAATCAAAAGTCAACAATTTCAATATTTTGACCTAATTAACAAATGAAATATATGCGATGAGGGCATCACTTAAGAATATACGTTAAAAGGCCGAATTTCAATTAACAAGCAATTTAAGGTCGACAATTGATAATTTTAATTAGAGTAGCCTATAAACAAACCTAGTTTCAAGAGCGATTTTCAATTACTGAGTTCAAGGCTTTATTTATTTTTTGACTTGAGGATGATAAAAGTCACCAAAGAAATGCCACTACTATTGTGCCAATCAATACAATGACCCACCTTATAATGACTTCATAGGATGAAAAAGAGCATGGGTATGATGATTCCATAGCCTTTGCTGTTGGTCGCCTCCACATTCATCAGACGAGGTGTAGAGTTAATTTAGTTCTTCATAGTTTTACACTCGGTTTTCGTAGCACTAAACACAATGAGTCCCATCGTTGTAGAGTAATTTAGAAAAAGTCCAGCACTACGACGACAAATAGAACCGGTAAAATGTCCCAAGGTAAGGTGAGGTGAAGGAGAGTAATCACTTCTTGACGGTTGGTGTTGGACTGGTTTTCCCTTCCAACAGTGACTTCGAGGTTACTTCGTAGAGTTGTTTGGCTCGGAATATTCAAAAAATTAGGTAGTTAGTAGTTATCTTTAACTCCTATTTACTTTGGTTTGCACAACGAAGGCTGAGGTCAGTTAATTAGCACAATTTTATTTAAAGTGATTAGGAAAAATAAAGCCTCAAACATTAATTGAACAAACCAGAATTACATTAGAATAAACAAATTGAAAGAAACAAATTCAAAGAAATTCTAAAGTAAACTACGGAGATAATTACCCATTCCAAGGAATGTTTCTCCAGGTAAGGTAATTACCGATCATAAAGAAAATTTCTCAATCACCCAAAATATCCATAAACTTTTAACAAAATATTTTAGGAATATATATTTAAATATATATTTTATACAGAGGTATTATTGACACTGGTCTCCACACCCGGGAGTAATGAGAAGGCTTTTGTTGTCTGTGTAAATTTATCATTGACCTATTAGCCACATTCCTAAATAGGAAGTTCCCGTTGCTTTGCTCTCATGTTCTGGATCTATGAGGTGTCATGGAAGATGCATTCCAATCACATAGAACAACCTTGCTTTGTATCTCATGAACTAAAGAGATAATACCCCCTTCACTGGCTTTCTGTAAGAACCTCTATGTTGCTTAGGTATTGAGGGAAATTGTGTTGCAACACCAGACCACTACAAAATTGTCTGGCAACACCGGACTACTACGACATTGTGTGGCAACACCAGACCACTACGACATTGTCTGGCAACACCAGACCACTACGGAATTGTCTGGCAACACTAGACCACTACGGAATTGTCTGGCAACACCAGACCACTACGGAATTGTCTGGCAACACCAGACCACTATGAAATTGTCTGGCAACACCAGACCACTACGACATTGTCTGGCAACACCAGACCACTACGACATTGTCTGGCAACACCAGACCACTACTGCCTCTATTTACCTCAGCGATGTTACCTACAAGTTTTAGGATACATTCTCCTAAGCACCTGTGGTGGCTGTCTAGGTGTAAGCTAGGGAGTAGATGAATGCCACACTGTGGATTTCTTTCTTTTAGAGTCTCCTAAATATTAGCCAAATTTCTTATACTCATTGGACGGACCAGATGCAGGCGAATAACTTGGAACGACAAGACTTATGTAACAAAAAGGTGGGGGAGTTATAGACAGTAGAGCATATATGTGGGGATTTGGGATATTTGATACCTTCCAAGTTAGTGTTTTGATATGAACACGCGGTACACAAAGGGTCGCACTGAGATATGAGGAGCGTCGAGATGATATCACGACGCGACCAGAGAACTTACTGAAGGTCGAGACCCAAGCTCACATGTGGCCTGCCTCGGGATTGCCCTTAGGGCACGTATCCTTCCGCCTAGGCCTACCATCACAGAAAACAGGAGTAGGGTAAACTACACAAAACTCTGGTCGGTTGAGAGGAGGTTCCAGGTAACTCCTAAGAAAGTAGTTCTCGGTAAGTATGTTAGGAAAAATACAAATTACTAATAATTTGTGATGTTTTATGGGTAATTTATAAACTTTCCTCACATGCTCAAAGCTCTGGCTTTAGTGGCTATCTAACCTCACATCACATGTCAGATCAGGTAGTAGTTTACAGAAGACTTCCCCCGCTCGCATTTGTAACCAGGAAAAGGATACGTCCAGGTAGGGGTGAACAGCCCAGCCACTTCACTGACAAAACTAGGCTAGTGATTTTCATTTTTCTGGAAATAGAAACCCTAAGCCTTTTATGATGTATAGTATCCTATCTCTAACCAAGCCTATTTTTATGTTCCTAGTACTGAGGAAGAAACTGGTTGCCAATGCATAAAGTGGTGTGGGTACTTCCATACCCTCATGGGCTTTCCAATACAGAATCTTATTTCAGTCTTGGTCCGTTTTGAATATCACTGGAAAGATATTGCAGAAAGTCTTCAGATTTGTAAATCACTTACCGGAGTTGCATTTTTTTTGTTGAGGCTACCATAATTGTGGATAGTCATTTAATTAGGGAATACTGTATATAGATAATCCAGAAATTCAGTATTTTTACTTTGGTATCATATACTTAACTTTTCTATTGAACAGTATTCTTTAATTGTCAATTTACTGTACCATTGCCACACATTCAGATAAAATAAATGCTGCACACTTATAGGTGATAAAATGATTGAAAATAATTCTCTGGGGGTCTTTTAAATGAAAAGACTTGACTGTATTATGCTGTAGCAATGATTGATACTGTATGTTAAATTGTAGTTCCTTTTACCTTTTAATTATTAACAGGTCATTGAAAAGGAGGCCCCTGGTCTTGCAACTCTAATGATAACTGAATCACTCAGAGTTACTCCTTTAGCTGTGCTTTCAAGGCCTGTTTGCGGCATCCGAGGAAAGACGCTCATTGTGACGTTGCCGGGTAGCAAAAAAGCTTCGGAGGAATGCCTGAGGTAATGTGTTGAATGTGCTTCTTAACCCTTTTACCCCCAAAGGACGTACTGGTACGTTTCACAAAAGCCATCCCTTTACTCCCATGGACGTACAGGTACGTCCTTGCAAAAAAATGCTATAAATTTTTTTTTTTCATATTTTTGATAATTTTTTGAGAAAATTCAGGCATTTTCCAAGAGAATGAGATCAACCTAACCTCTCTATGACAAAAATTAAGGCTATTAGAGCAATTTTAACAAAATATACTGCAAAATGTGCTGGGAAAAAAATAACCCCCTGGGGGTTAAGGGTTGGAAATTTCCAAATAGCCTGGGTGTAAAAGGGTTAACTGAGGAAATAAGAAGCATGAGGAAATGAATACAACTTTGATTGAAAATTTATTTTATTTTGTGTACAGTAATCTAATCTTTATCGTGCATAGTAATGCATGTTATTTTTAATGTACCCGTTTAATCTAGACATAAAATTGACATAGAACTTAAGCTTATTGTTGAATATGTAGTTAATCCTTCATGAATATAAACTTAGCTTTATTATGAATATGAATTCAGTCAGGCTTAGAACTCGGCTGTTAGAATTGATAACGAGGTGTAGGTAGTTACTGGCGGGTTATGACTGCTTGCAGTCATTAACTTGTGAGGAGTGTAGGGAATGTCCATCCTCTCAGTGGCTGAGTATGGTAAGAGGAGAAAGAAGAGATCTAAGCGAGATTCTAGTCCTTCAGGGTCTTCTCGAATTCTCAGAAATTCACTGGATCTGTCCTTTATTCCTCTGGTACTCTGGCTTCTGAGCCTTCTCTGTCTCCCTCCTCTGGGTGATGTCAAAGATAGGCGAGAACATTGATGTAACCTTAAGGCAAGCCCAAAGGAAGTTGGCATCATCTTATTTTCCTTGAGAATTGGGTATTTGGTCTCCTTGGTGGAACCTGAAACTCTTGTTACATAGGACGATGCCCTATGGAAGCAGTGGCCCTCCTTGGGTAACAAGGGCATTCCATTGATGAAAAGAGTTTCGCAAGCCCTTATAACATTGAGGGCTAAGTCTTTGCCTGTGTAACACTTTCAGCTCCCTCACTGATCATGGTATGCAGTCCATCCAAGATAATGTTTCAGCATAATTCTCAAAGAGTTAGGATGACTAACTCCTGTACCTCTTTCTTGTCCTTCTCTGGAAGGGATGCAGCAGCTGCAACTGTTACATGCTGGTTGGAGGTCTCATGTTGGTAAGATGCACAATGCAGAACCTTTTTCGCAGACTGTCTGCGAAAAAGCAACTCCTCTATCCTCCTTACAAGGTAGAAGACTGGTCAGTCTTACCATCCATTTCTTTTCATATACTGTACCTAGTTTTCCGTGGTCTAGTACTGGCTTTCCTTTAAGCCAATACTGATTGAGGTCCTAACAGCTTCTACATCATATGGTTAGCTGTTTGGAGCTTGTTGGAATTATTTTTCCTGCTCCAATACGGGAGCAGAGAGGATGATACGTCTGGGGTAAGCAAGAATCTTCCGGTTTGGTTTTTACGGACTTCCTCCTACTAACGAGTTGAGCATGTGTAAAGGTTTGTATGCGTGTAAGAGCAAATAGCAAATTTTAGAAGTAATTTGTATTCTTCCTAGCTATACAAAACTGTCTTTTGATTTAAATTTCCCGCTTCAAACATCCTTCTCAGTCCTATGCCCATGGGAAAAAGTAACTATTCTGTGTCAGACATGTGAGCGGGGATTCCCCCCTCGTGCCACTTGGTATTAACCAACTACAGTACGTTGTTAATGAACCAATGGATTTTCTAGCACCACTGATAACATATCCCCGTTTTAAGGGGCTCAGTTTTGTATAGCTAAAAATATAAAAATTATTTTTAAGATTTATTTCCTTCCATTTTTTTTAAAATGGAAATTTAAGTAAAAATCCCTTTAATAAATATGTGTGATTTGATTACTTCATACTGAACTAGGTGAGATCATAGTTCAAATCTGCCTCTGCATATTGTTTATTGTTTAGATGATACAAGTTATTTTCTTCATCCTGTTAGCGGGCCAATTTCCCTATGTTGAAGCACATGCCTAATTTCCAGAGGTCGTACAACCTTTGTTTCTTTCGTTAACAAAACTGAATCGGAAGCAAAATATTAGATCAGTGACTTTACTCTTGATACTATCCTCATCTTATCTGGTTCAAATTAACATTTCTTTTTCCTGTGGGCACTATGTTAGTTTAGTCACTGTTGTTATGACCTCTAGGGAAGATGTCTCGGGTTGATTTTGGTGCATGTGTTAGGATAACTAATTATTTTTTAAAAAGTTATATATCATATTTGATGGCCTCATTTTAGGAAATTGTTAATATTTGGAATACACAGTTCAATGAATGTTTCTTTATGTATGCTTTCCAAGGCTTTGGTATTCTCTGTTCACATGTATATTTCTTGTAAGAGCTGTGTATTGAAGTCAAGTCCTACTTTTGTCCTTTCTTTTCCATTATTTTCAGGCCTTTGATATAAAGGGAAGTTAACTTAACCTTCTATTAGTCTGCACTAAAAAAAAAAAAAAAAAAAAAAAAAAAAAAAAAAAAAAAAAAAAAAAAAAAAAAAAGTCTCTTTGCTTTAATTTGAACAGTTTTTATTTTCCCGTAATATTACTGATAACTTTTGTGCCTTTTTCATACATTTCTTCATGCCATTTTTATCATCAACTATTCCAGCTCCTAGTCACTCGTGCCTTACGTCCTTCTACAGTACTTTACGTCAATTCCTCTTCCTGTCTTCAGCTTACTGTCCAACCTCTATTAACGTTCATTTCATAGTGGAATTGTAGGGTTTTTCCCGTGTTTCACTCGAGCGCTGAATGGTTTCACGGGTCGCAGCGCTGGACTAGTTATCCCAAATTCATATAGTTTAACCTAATCCATTACCACCTACTTATAACTACCACTGTTACTCTTTTATTTTCTTTCACTGTATTCTTCATTGTAGGTGTTTAAAGGTTTAAAGGCTGCTCATGAATGTCAGAGGCAAGGGACAGTGACATTGCCCTATCAAGCAGGACAATGCCCTAAAGACTGACCATATATACATATGATCAGCACCCAAGCCCCCCTCTCCACCTAAAGTAGGACAATGGAGGGCCAGACAATGGTTGCTGATGATTCAGCATATAGACCTATAGGCTACCCCAAATTCCCCCCCTTCTCTTTAGCTCACAACGATGGTGAGGTTGCAGTGACCAAAGGAACTAACGAGCTTGAGCTGGACGTTGCCTCAACTTGCAGTACAAGCTTAAATTTTTGCAGTTTTGGACTATGGTAGACCTGACCTGAATCCAATGCCTTTGATTTCCAGCTACAAACGTCAACAAATAGTCAGGTTTCTTATGAAATAGATGTCAGGTTATTTCAAAGGTCATTTTGCTTACTCTATTAAATGATGCAATATTGTTTTATTACAGAATTTCTTTATATTATCTTTGTTATTTTCCGTTGGATTTGTTTGTATCTGAATGTTTGTAAGTTAAGGACCTTCTGTATAATGACTGCCGGTTGCTGGGTCTCATTTTGGTTTTAAGAGTCTGTGTTAGTTGGGGTTTTGACTTGAAATTGGTTAAAGGCTAATCGAATCATTACGAGTATAAGGTTTGTTTGCATTTGATCTTTAGGTAAATTGCAAAATTAAGTCCTCAGTGGTGTCCAGTTGATATTCTTATAATCATGAATAAGTTAATTTCAGTTCAATTTTATATGTATTACAAATTTTGCTTCTCAAATTTCCAGGTTTATTGCCCCTTCAATACCACATGCAGTTGATCTTCTTTTGGAACACACCACGAATGTAAAAGAAACTCATTCGGAATTGCAAGGCCGAGGCGTCTTTACTCGCCACCACCACGATAATTTGCATTCTCATGGCCACCATCACCATAGCCATCACCACCACGGCCATCACCAAAGGACACAACACCACAAATCTCACCATCACCATCACTATCACTCTAGCTCCAGTGGCAGCTCAGAGTCAAAGGCAGATGTGTCTCAGGTTTGTAGAAGACCCAGGAAATCCCCTTACCATTTGATATCAGTTGAAGAGGCTATAGAAATTATCATTAAAAATTCTTGGCAGTGTGGACCAAAAACCGTTGGAATGGCAGAGTCCCTTGGATATATTTTAGCAGAGGATATTAAAGCTAATGACCCTTTGCCACCTTTTCCAGCCTCCATTAAAGATGGCTATGCTATTGTTGCCAGCGATGGTGCTGGTTTAAGGAAGGTGCTGGGAAGTTCTACTGCAGGATGTAAGCCAGAAGAGTTTTCTCTTAAAAGTGGTGAATGTATCAGAATAAACACGGGAGCCCCAGTTCCTCCAGGTGCAGACGCCGTAATTCAGGTCGAAGACACGGTATTGACGAAAGAGGCTGATGATGGACGAACAGAGATTGAAATAGAAATCTTGAAGACTCCAGAAGTAGGTCAAGATATTAGGCCCATAGGAAGTGACATAGCTGCCAATGAGGTTATCCTCACCACGGGAACTCTTCTTGGTCCATCTGAAGTAGGGTTGCTAGCAACTGTTGGTGTAACAGAAGTACTAGTCATTGCTAAACCTATTGTTGCTGTCATGTCAACAGGTACGTTTAATGTTTTTACTTAACCCTTTTACCCCCAAAGTACGTACTGGTACGTTTCACAAAACCCATCCCTTTACCCCCATGGACGTACCGGTACGTCCTTGCAAAAAAATGCTATAAAATTTTTTTTTTTCATATTTTTGATAATTTTTTGAAAAAATTCAGGCATTTTCCAAGAGAATGAGACCAACCTGACCTCTCTATGACAAAAATTAAGGCTGTTAGAGCAATTTAAAAAATATATACTGCAAAATGTGCTGGGGAAAAAATAACCCCCTGGGGGTTAAGGGTTGGAAATTTCCAAAGAGCCTGGGGGTAAAAGGGTTAAAACCACTTATGTGTTTAGCAAGTTTATTTTTATAATATTTATGGTAGTTTTAGTTTATCTGCTGTTGTTCCTACACAAATACAAAATTTCATCCTTGAACTCGCTGGAAGAGCTATTGAATTGTTAACAAAGTAGTAACGGTAGTTAATGGCAGGTAGGTCAAGGGAAGCCACCTACCTGTCTGACTTAGACGAGCCAATTTTGACTTCGGCCACCTGGTAAAATGAAGTTTCTATGCTAAGCTCTTATTTTTTCCACTAGCAATGTTGGATCTTTTCCTTATTTTGATTTATTATATGTGATGGTTTTTTTGGAGCGCATTCACTTGTGATTAGAGGAAGTGCCTCAAAAGGTCTGACATGTTGCAAAATTGTTTATATTGTCAATTCCCCATGTGTTATATACCTTTGTGAGGGGTGTGACTATGTTCAACCCCACTGACAAGTGGAGATTTTGAGCGCCATTTCGAGTGTAGTTTGGCTCCTTCCCCTGGGTGGGAGTTACTCTGGCTTGGACACGTGTCGTCTGTACCTGCCTGCCCAGTAATGACTGCCTTACACTAAAATAGTAGTAATGGTTTCCCATATCTGGAATGAATGAAACTGCGCAGCTCAATCTATTGTCTTCCTCCCTATTATGCATTCCCAAATCTGTTCCCAGATTTGAAAATTCATATCCTAGGGAGAGAGTTATTTCTAATATTGAATGTCAAAACTTCGTCCTTAGAGGCTTGGGGATCTCTTGGCCTTGAGGACGTTGCCTTCCCCCCGCCGGTTTTCTAAAGAGTAAGAGAACCACTGAATCTCTACTGTAAGTCAGAGGAGTCCAAGGACTTTTAGTAGTACATAGACTTCAGGAACGAAAACACCTTTGCTTAGTGGCCATTGTGAAGTATTTTGGTACTCCATAAGGGCCTTGCCTTCCATGGGCTCCCGATGTCTGAGCTTGTAGGGAGGAGGCCCTGGATGGGTGAATGCAGAGATCTGCACTCTGAGAATTCACTTCGACTAAACATCTTGCTTCTCCTGCTGACTCATCAACTATGTGTATGTAACATAGGACAATGCACATCGCCTTAAGCAATGGCCTCCACGTACGTCAATGGTCAATAGTTATTGAACTTTGATTTTCTAAAGTGTTCAATTCCAGAGTACCATACAGAGGAAAGGAATTTATGTCCTCTCTTCACCACTTAACCAACCTGCTCAGCAGGTGGCACAAACACAACGGATGTGCTCCTGATTGTATCGGTACTGGACTCCTCGTCTCCCTTTCCGAAGGGTGACATTGAGGCACTAGTGGAAGAGGATGGTTACAACTAAGGGTGGTCTTGTGGTATCCCTCAATGGCTTGATAGCCTTAAAGGCACCCATAGCAGAGCCTTATGGGGTGTCCACCTATCAAGAAACACCTGCAACTTCTTTCTTCAGAAGCTGTCGGACTCACACCACACCTTCGTCCTTCCGAGCTCTGTCAGTAAGTGTCTTAAGAGGAAAAAGAATAGAGAGGAGCGACGTAGAGATGTCTTTTACATTCTTCCCCCCCAAATCTAACATCTGAATCTTTTCCAGACTTATCTTCCAGGTTCCATCTCTGGATATATCGGCAGAGACCGAACAAAACTGGTTTTTCATGCTGGAATTCATGTACAACTCCACTCCTCTTTTTCTATAGAGTTCAGACATGCACAAGATAAGGTCAAATGTAGAATGCATCTATATTCCAGATTCCTACAGGAACGTTGCTTCTATATCGAAAGAATGGATCCATTGCATTACAAGTGGCCATTTGTCCTGCTTGTTTACTTGCTGTTGACCTGTTAAGGAATGATTTCCGTTGATACTGAAAGATTAAGATAATAAAGGCATTAAGGATCAGGAAGGCATAGACATTCCATTGAAACTACCCCCATGTAATTGTACAGATTATTGCAGATTTTTCATTATTGGCTGGTTCTAATTTCTATTGCTTTGGAAGTATGACTTCACAGACTTGCCATGAAGACCAGGCGTCCTTTTGTGCTTCCATTCAGGATGCATTTTCAGCTAGTTGCAGCTTCATAAATGACAATGTCTAAGGCTACAGGGCTTGGGCAATTGTTCACTGCATATCTATCTTCTATCTACCTTATCAAAATATGAGACAAAAACAGTATCAAAATAGGGTCTATTCTTGCTTATTGCGTTAGGAAAAACAAGCAAAACTTTCCTTAAGACCCACATACATTTCCTTGAGGTTAAATGACTCCTGCCTCTCATTTTTACACACACATACACATAATAGTTTCTGATCACTGTGAAGAAAGATCTTCAATAAATAGGAGAGAAGGGATGCAAAGAAAAAATAGCACATAAAGAGGGTTTTTGTGACATGTTACATGAATCAAGTTAACATAAGAAAATCAACTTTTTCCAGTTTTGATCATCAAGAGGCTTAAAGATTTTTGATGAAAATTATTGAGTAAAGTGGATTTATTCTTCTTTCTAGGATTTTCTTCACAAGTCTTTAGCTAAGAGATATTGTCAGTGAGCAGTTTTCAAAGTAAAATGAGTTAGTTGCAGTGTAACTGTTTAGTAAAGAATTTGGCATGAAGTTTATCTTATAATTTTTTTTACATGGATTTTCCTTTAGTTTGTAGAGGTTTTGTGCAATCTTTTGTACTTAATCCTAATGTGCTCCATTGCCACATACAATCCTTCTGGTCTTTACTATGGATGATTATTTCAGCAAAGCTGAAACTAGCTGATAAAGCTTTTTAGCTAGGTATAACTACCCTCTGCTAGTTAGCAGGGGGAGGAGCGGGGTAGGATAGTCGCCGCTCACACAAGCACTAACGACTAGCTGTCACTTCTTATTTTGGCTCGGTAGAGTAAAGACGTAGTCTTTCTCTTCTGCCAAAACATTATAACCAGTGTACGATTAAAAGCAACTGGCCTAAAGCTTAATAATGAAGTCCTTTTTCTTTCAGAAGTCTTTGGCCCCAACTTCTGTTCACATTGCTTTGGTGAGCGGGCGTGAGAAGTTGCTAACAAGAACTCCTCAGAGTGACTTGTCGGGTAACCCCTTCAGGGTGAACCCAGAAACGAGCTTTGGCTACGTTTCACAGGCAACATTCGATGTTGACCTTCAACTTGAGCTCAGCTCATTGACGGGAAGCAGAGAGTGCTGCCTGGAGGTTTGCCTCTAGGTGTTTGATAATATTCCCTTCTGAGGGAGAGTAAACCTCCACTTTTGTTTTGAGCAAATTTTCCCTTACAAGGGAGAATCCCTCCACTTACCACTGTCCAGCAATCACCTTGCTTGCAGGGAGAATTGCAGACAGTGGCAACATTAGTTGGTCGCCTTTCCCGTCTATGGGAGAGACTGCCTTCAGCTGTGTGGTCTCCCTCTTTGGGTGATTCTTCCAGTGGGAATTTATTTCGTTCATGCCCCACCCTTGCTCTTCAGAGCTTGGCGACGCAGGAATTAGATGACTGCTTGCAGTTCCTACTCATCACTGCCTGAGCCTCAGGGTACAAAACGAGACTCGTTGCTACTTCCCTCTGGGGTCTGTCGCAGATGGTGACAACTTCTGGCCGCCGCCTCTCCCAAGGACGAGTCGCGTAAGCCACAAGTGAGCGCTACTGTGGTAGCGCACACTTTCTCTGCTCGTCTGTATCTAGCTTAACAGGTAAGATTCAATCCTCCTTACCAGCGTTCGCTGGTGTCAGATAGCGTTTGCTGATTTTTGCTAGTGTTCATGAGTGCTTGCAAACATTCACTGGTAAGCCTATATGAACTTGTGCAGTGCCACTACCTGCACAGCATAACCCACAGGAGCCTAGACACATCCCCAATAGGTCCTGCGGTGGCTGTTAAAAACATAGTCTAATACACCACGGCTCCCTTGCAGGACGAGTAGCAGATGGTCAGGGCCAGATGTTACCCACAAGTAAGTCTAGGGTGAATGTTCGAGTGACTGGCCACTTTCTGCTTCATCTTCCCAAGGAACTCTGCTTAGCTGACCTCGTCTGTCTGTGGGCGAGTACCCACGCTCTTTGTGCAACCTGATATACTGTATATGTATATATTTATGTCCCCGTCGGACAAGGTTTAGATTTTGCAATGAGTGCAGACCAAATGCATGCTTATTTATACAAATCACAGAAATTTTCTATTACCAGTACCGATTACCCAGGCCGTTATTCTACGAGGATAATTAAGTGTCAGGGTCCCTCTTCAACAGCTCGTACAAATCACAAGAGGCCACCCCGGGTCAGTAACCAGCCAGTTGGTTCTGAGTACTTCCACCCACCTAAAGGCGAGGAGTCTTCATAGGGAGCGGAAGGTTTGTATGTGGCGCTGTAACAAATAACAAATTTGGAAGCAATTTGTATTTTTCCTAGCTATACAAACCTGTTAGGCTGGGAGGAACGTAGAGAGTAGAGGTCCCCTTTTTGTTTTTGTTTCTTTGTTGATGTCGGCTACCCCCCAAAATTGGGGGAAGTGCCTTGGTATATGTATGTATGTATGTATACAAACCTGGAGCTTTAGCACTTTACACACACTGGTTCTGCCAACACCTACTACTGGAAAGTCCTGCCGCAATTGCGAAAATGACGCTTAATCGCTAGTGCTGGTGTAAGTGGGGGGTTAGACTACCCCCTCCCAAACTAGCAAAGGGTAGTTACACTTTGCTAAAAAAAACTTTATCAGCATCTTTCAGCTTCGCCGAAATAATACTCCATAGTAAAGAGCAGAACGTTTGTACATACATACATATACCAAGGCACTTCCCCAATTTTGGGTGGTAGCCGACATCAACAAATGAAACAAAAACAAAAAGGGGACCTCTACTCTCTACGTTCCTCCCAGCCTGACAAGGGACTCAACAGAGTTCAGCTGGTACTGCTAGGGTGCCACAGCCCACCCTCCTCCGTTATCCACCACAGATGAAGCTTCATAATGCTGAATCCCCTACTTCCGCGGTCATCTAAGGCACCGGAGGAAGCAGCAGGGCCTACCGGAACTGCGTCACAATCGCTCGCCATTCATTCCTATTTCTAGCACGCTCTCTTGCCTCTCTCACATCTATCCTCCTATCACCCAGAACTTTCTTCACTCCATCCATCCATCCAAACCTTGGCCTTCTAGGAATAATAAAAATGACTAACATTTGTTATTTTAAACTATATTTTAAGAGATTTATGTCACTTACCTCAATGTTTTACCGAGCCATTTTAATTTTCTTGTATACCCAGCTGTAGTAAACATGCATTTCACGTTCTTATCTCAAATGAACCCAGTTGTTTTCACCAAGCTTTTGCCATTTTCTTATACTGCGGTAAACATGCATTCATATTTTTTCAGGGAATGAATTACAGGAGCCTGGTGAGCCCTTGAAGGAGGGACACATACGTGATAGTAACAAGACGACTCTGATAGCACTTCTGAAGCAGCACAATTTTCCTTTTATTGATGCTGGCATTGCCCGTGACGAACCAACTGAACTTCTTAACATTCTCAAAACGGCCTTATCAGAAGCAGACATATTGGTGACTACAGGGGGTGTCTCAATGGGCGAGAGAGACATTTTGAGACCAGTGCTTCAGTCTGATTTCGGAGTTGACATTCATTTTGCTCAAGTAAGATTGTTGAGCTTTGTAATGGTCTTATCGGTCACCAAAGATAGATTGTCCTTACTTTTTACTGTACCATTTTAGTAACATTTAATTAATATTAACCCTTTTACCCCCAGGCTATTTGGAACTTTCCAACCCTTAACCCCCCGGCATTTATTTTTTTCAAGCACATTTTCCAATATATATTTTTTAAATTGCTCTAACAGCCTTAATTTTTGTCATAGAGATGTCAGGTTGGTCTCATTCTTTTGAAAAATACCTGAAGTTTCTCATAAAGTTATCAAAAATATGTAAAAAAAATTTAAATAGTAGCTTTTTGCAAGGACGTACTAGTACGTCCATGGGGGTAAAGGGATGAGTTTTGTGAAACGGACCAGTACGTCCATTGGGGGTAAAAGGGTTAATCAGTCTTAAACAAATATAGATGCAGTATTAACCTTTTTAATTGTAGTTAACTATTTTGTAATATAAGTGAAACATTCATCATTGTTAGTGTTCATTCTAGTTGTTAGTATTTTTCTTACTGAAATTAATTTTCACCAGGTATACATGAAGCCAGGCAAGCCAACTACTTTTGCTACTTGTACCTACAAAGGCCAGAAGAAGTTGATTCTTGGCCTTCCAGGTAATCCTGTATCTGCTGTGGTTACCTCTAACCTTTACTTGTTACCTTTGTGCCGAAAAATGAGCGGATGGACAAACTACATGTACACCGTAATTAAAGCGAAGGTTTGTAACATCTTTTTTCAATTTACATTTTGTTAACCCTTTTACCCCCAGGCTATTTGGAAATTTCCAACCCTTAACCCCCAGGGGTTATTTTTTTTTCAAGCACATTTTGTAGTATATTTTTTTTTAAATTGCTCTAACAGCCTTAATTTTCATCATAGAGGTCAGGTTGGTCTCATTCTCTTGGAAAATGCCTGAAGTTTCTCAAAATATCAAAAATATGCCAAAAAAATGTAAATAGTAGTTTTTTGCAAGGATGTACCGGTACGTCCATGGGGGTAAAGGGATGAGTTTTGTGAAACGTACCAGTACGTCCTTTGGGGGTAAAAGGGTTAAATTACGACAATTATGTGCATAATGTTAATAGCATTAAACTTTTTATTAGTTATATTTAAGAAAACTTGTTGCAAGCTATTACAAATATTTAATTCAACTAAGTACTTGTTAAACTACTCCAAAAATCTTGCATTTCAATAGAAATACTTTTGAATATATAAACTTACCAAATAAAGAATGCTATTAAAGTGTGATTTAAAATGTGATAGTTTGTAGAGACCATTATATTATATTTCTAGTCAAATATGTCTTTCCAAAAGGTTTCGTAAAATTTGTCTTTCCAAAAGGTTTCGTAAAATTTGTCTTTCCCAAAGGTTTCGTAAAATTTGTCTTTCCCAAAGGTTTAATAAAATTTGTCTTTCCAAAAGGTTTAGTAAAATTTGTCTTTCCAAAAGGTTTCGTAAAATTTGTTTTTCCTAAAGGTTTCGTAAAATTTTTCTTTCTTTAGGTTTACTAAAGGTTTCGTAAAATTTTTCTTTCTTTAGGTTTACTAAAGGTTTCGTAAAATTTCTTTTGAAACGGTTTAGTAAAATTTGTTTTTCCTAAAGGTTTTGTAAAATTTGTCTTTCTTTAGGTTTAGTAAAATTTGTCTTTCCAAAAGGTTTAGTAAAAATCTTGTATTAATCCACTTTGGGAATGGAGGGACTCTGGATTATGAAAAGTATTTATACCATATTTTGAAGGAGTCCTTAATGTGCATCCTTGATGATCCAAGCTTTTATTTTAAAATTAAAGTTTGTAAAGCATTAGAAAAATCTCATGAGATTTTAACCCTTTTACCCACCAGCTAACCAGTTATTTGGAACTTTGCAACCCTTAACCCCCAGGCATTTTTTTTTCAAGCACATTTTGAAATATATATTTTTTTAATTGTCCTAAAAGCCTTAATTTTCGTTATAGAGAGGTCAGGTTGGTCTCATTCTTTTGGAAAATGCTTGAAGTTTCTCAAAGTTATCAAAAATATGCAAAAAAAAAAAATTTAAATTGCAGTTTTTTGCAAGGACGTACCAGTACGTCCATGGGGTTAAAGGGATGAGTTTTGTGAAACGTACCAGTATGTCCATTGGGGGTAAAAGGGTTAACTGCTCTGTTGGGGTCTTTTTACGTACATTTTGTCTTACACTTTAATCAAGCACAGTTTGCAATTGGTTGCTTAACTATTACAGCAGCCTAAACTGCAAATTTTAGAAAATACAGTTATCACTGAAGTACATAAATGTTATCAATTTAGTATTTATGAAATTATTACACAAGTGCATTTAAAAAAAATTGTCTTAAGCTGGCAACCACAAATATGGTTTAGAAATTGATTCTTTCATCATGTGTTTGAATGTTATCTTACTTTTAATATATTTCTTTAGAATACATTGTTTTTACAGTACAATTTACAGTGCAATAATTTAGAATCATAAATAATAAAATATAAAGTGATTAAGATGTGAAATTTTACTGAGCTTGGGAAGCATGTCGAAAATTTTAAATTTATTGATTTACTTGAAATCTAATAGAATTTATTTTCTGAAAGCATTAAATGTTCATCATAATTATTGATATAATTTTCAATCCTTATAAGATTGCTTCATATGATGGTGTACATAACATTAATAGTTTTTTGCTGTGTACTTTCAGTTTCTTGGATTTCGGCTTTTAGTTTGTATCTGATCTTGTTTCATCCCCACCTAGGCTTTCAACTAGTGTTCTTTCATCTACTTTTATCCCCCCTAAATTTTTATTTAATTTTTAGAAGGAATAAAGGGAGGATTCATAGTGAAGTACGATGTAATGCATAGTAAATACTCTTTAGTTTAGAGCAGTACTGTCCTCATTAACGACTTAGCGGGCAAGTCCAAAACAGAAGGATGACCTGGAGAGCGTAGTAGGTGTCGGTGGAGTAGTCCAACTGTATTCTCTAGGGCCTGTCACGGCCCTCCCCTTTGATGAAGGGATTATCTAAATGGAAGACAGCCTGTGAATAGTGGTTTACACACGCCCTTGTTAAATACACGACACCAACAAGGTGTTCACGCGATGGTTGTAACCTCTGCATTCCCTGCTTTTATCTTTCTCTAGTATATTTGGAAGATTTATATTAGAAAAGTGTAAAGAAGGACCCTTTTTCACCGGGCGTCACAGGTCTCTCCCCCAGAAATAGAGTTTTCCTTCGTCAAAATCCCTTTTTGTCTAAAATATTTTCCTCAAGGATAAAGTAAACATTCTGTACTTTACTAAGAGTGTAAATTATAATTCCCATATTTTATTGAAAAACTTTCATGATGGTAAACCATGCATTTATCTTCTTTCAGTTAAGCGCACCTGTTCATCTTGACCCGAGGCCCGAGTACCATCGAGCAACGTTATGCTGGAAGCCAGGGGATGAATTTCCCACAGCCCATTCTACTGGCAACCAAATTTCATCTCGCCTCCTGTCACTGGTATCAGCTCAAGCTCTCCTTAGACTTCCAAATCGTACTGAAGAATTGAAATCTCTTCCACAGAACTCTCTAGTTGATGCCATAATTCTAAGGTTATAGGTAATATTTTCTTTGGGAAAAATTTTCTGCTCTGTTCTTATATGTGGATATATTATTTGTTACTTTATAAATGACTTTGTTCTAAGGGTATAGGTGTATCATAATAACCACTTATTGTTGCTTACTGTATAATCATTTTTGTACATATCTAAGATTAAAGTATTGTATTGGATTCTGTTATTAAAAAAGATATAAAGAATGCCTAGAAATACCCTTTGTAAATATTTTATAAGATGCATAAGATGTTTCAACACAAATACAAACCATAGTTTACTTACAGAAGATGGATAAAGGCAGCTAAAACTTTTAACAAGGTGTTAACAATCGGCAGGGTGGTACAGCAATTACCCTGTCAGCAGTGGAGAGGCAACTAGTCTCCTGTGACCTCAATTACATTTTAGCCATCAGAGAATGAACTTGAAATTAGCTAACTTTTTCTTTGTATTTTCAGCCTGCTTGTGTGCATCATCATGCCCCGGTGTGCAGCCTAAGGCTTGCGGCTCATTTATGATGCGTGTCGAGGTTGATCTTCACAGTTTTTGCCGGGCATGAAGAGGACACGTATATTCGGAAGCCTATCCGTGTAGTTTGTGGCCATCCTCCCAGTGGGTGCTGTTCAACTGGAGGAAGAGGAAGTCCAAGAGAGATTCTCCGCTTGCGGAGTCTTCCTCGAAATCTAAGTTTTCCCAGCCAGCTTCTTCTTCCCTTGAGACTCTTCCCTTGCGGGCTCCTCCGAAAGGCGCTCAGGAAAGAGTGATGGAGTGATGGTCCTTTTAACGCTCGGTCAGGCTCCCGCTGTTTCTCCAAGGGCAACAGTGGCACCACGTTCTTTGAGAAACTTTTTCACTCTCCCTTCATTTCAGAAAGCTGACACCCTTCACTTACTGTGGCCCTCCCTGGGTATTGTTAGCTCCCTCAGCGGTTCCTGGAAGAGTAACGTCGCCTGCAAGCAGATGAGCCAGGGGTTCTTCTCTTTAACAGGCCTCCTGTACTGCTGCTGACACCTCTGCAGATCTCTCTTTGAGGTGTACCATTTTGGAGTCTCTAACCCATCAGAGGTCACCGCTCGTCTTTGGTTGAGGTTGTCGTTGGGGGGGCCCTGCAGCTCTTCAGATCCTGTCCTTGAAGCGAGGACTTGTCGGAGGGGCGATCTTTCCTCTTCGGAATGAGATCCCGGCACTTACTCTTGCAGTCGGCGTTGACCTTTTCCTGTTGCCTCTAAGGCCAAAACTTTGCCTTCGAGACCTACTGTTGCTAGACCTGCTCCTACTGACGATTCTTTCCCTTGCCCTTCGCACAAGGTGGACTCGCCTTTAGAGGATTGATGATCCTCAGAGAGGGGTCTGTCTCCTCTCGCAAGCATTAGTTAATAGCCCTGCTTCATCGCCTTCCTCCTTGCACAAGCGCTTCAGATAGTCCATAGAGAGGTCTTCATCGCGCTTGCGCAAGACTCTCCGTAGCTGTAGGTGCAGATGTTCCCATACTAAATTCAGCCATCCTTCCCCTGCGCACTCCCGTCATTCTCCTTCGCTTCGTTGCAGACAGCCTTCAGGACGATCTACGCCCTTGTTCTTCAGGTATTCCTTGCCTTCTCAATTGAGGCATACTTTGTCTTTGTGCTCTGACTGCGCCGCTCCAGCTCACTCCACACAAGTTTCAAGCGCTTTGCGTTCTCCTTCATCTCGTAACGAGTCTTCATCGCCTTCTTGCTCATATTACGTCTTGCCTTTGCACAGTGGATGCTTTGTGTTCCGACTACGCCGGGCCCTCCTTACGACACGATTATTACTCTCCTTTGGCTTCGAGTCTTGCTTCCTCTGGTCAAGAAATGCACCCCGGATCCCCTCGCTTCCTAGGTATTTCATCGGCAACGAGTAGTAGTAGTTATCACGCACCTCGCTGTGACCAAGTGCCTGTTTCGCGCAATAATTGGACAGAGATCCAGGATACTACAACTGCCCATTCTCTCAGGACATCTAGTGTGTCAAAGGCCAACTCTTCTCCTGCAAGAGAGGAAGTATCAACAAAAGGCAAGATCCTACAGAAGCTAAATTATCTGGATGACACACAAGCACATACTTGAGCATCCTGATCCTGGAAGAGTGGTCCATGTGCAACACGAAGACATCATCGATACTCGAAGACATCATCGATACTCGCCCAGTAGAGAGGCTGCTAGGCGCTCTCCTCTGGGTATAAATGACCCGTCATCTCCTTGGTCGTCCAGGGAATTCGTTTTTACCAGACTTCACAGGAGCAACATTCATATTACTCCACCACCAAGGAATCACAGAGGCTCCATTTCTCTGAGAGAGATTACTCTCACAAAGAACTACAGGTTGATCCAGATCACCTTCTCGGAGGATCTCCTTGAACCAGCAATGTTTGAGACCATCATGTCGGACCATCCGTCCCATTATCACTTTTTTTGGCAGATGCTAATAGGAGAGAGCTGAAGAACTCAGTCAGTCATCGATCCTTAAGGGGCAGCAAACCAAGCCTTCCGCCTCACCCGATGCGAGTTCAATTTCTTCTCCCACTTCTTGAGCTATTGATGTTCAAGATTGGTCTTTCAAGAGGAAGCAAATGCCCAGAAAGATTCCCCTCCGGAGTAATTGTCGAAAAAGTCAGTGGATGCACTCCCTTCACCAATGAGCCCGCAAGAACTCCCCCCCCCCCCACGACTGAGGAAGGGAAGCCTTAGCTTACGTTTATGAAGGTTATCAGGACAACCCATTCAGAGAATTGAATTTGGGAAGTCTTTACTTTGTCTCCCAGGGGTAGGAGGTCTGTTATTAATCTCCGCTGCCAGTCTCTTCCCCGTACCAAACCTAAGTTGGAGCTTCCGTGGATCTTGATGGCCAAGGATGTCTAGCAGACGGTAGAAGAGGTTGGAGAAGAAAGGCTCGCTGAGTTCGAGCAAGTCTTCACGTTTCGTCCCTGTTCCCCCACCATAGCAGAAGGCATATTATAAAATCTCTTGGATTCTGCTGTGGTCAAATTAGCCAATGGTTGTTCATCGGATATTTTGTCCTTCATTCCCATCTTTTTTCCAAGAAGATGGTGGCCAATATGGAAGCCATCTTGATGAACGGCATGCAGACAGCCTCCTGGATTGATAACTGGTCCGGCACAGCAGGGTATCTGGCAAATACGGAGAACCTTTCCGACCCGAAGAAAAAGAAGGGGCTCAAGACCTTGTTCTTATAGGGACCAGAGCAGCTAAGTATTTAATATGTCAGGACACCAACCCGTGGGCTAACTGTGTTCTTAAGCATCGTGAAGTCAACACAACAAGGTTGCACAAAAGAATCTGCAAGCATGAGTGCATGGATTCAGGAAATTTCCCCATTAGACCAACCTTCATGTTTTTCTTCAGAAGCTATCTCTGCGGAGACTGATAACTCAAGGGAGACGTAGTACTCGGTAAAGCAGAGAGCAATGTCCTTCAAGCAGCCGCAGCCCTCCACTTCATCTCTACCTAGATCTTCAAGTCAGAGATATCATTCAAGGAAACCAGTGCAGCAAGGCTTGGGCCCAACTCAACCCATCCTGAAGAAACCCTCCCTGTTCTTTTCTTTTTGCCAAAGCCAGGATCACACGAGAGGGAGATGGAAGGAAAGAAGATGATGCCTACCATAGAATTGGAGGAGGTGAAGGTTCCAAGGGGCAGAGGACGGGACTGTCCAAGTCCTCCAATCTGGAGGTCTCCTCGTGTTCACCAGCTCTTCCCCTCCTCTGATTCCTCCATCAACAATGTCACAATTTTATTGCCAAAGGTTCCAAAAGCATCGTGCTATGCTGTAGAAGGTTTGGGAAATAGTCGACAAGTGCGTCCTGCAGGAAGTAGAGGATGGGTCTCCTGGCTTCTTCAGTCTACTCTTTCTTGCAAGACGACATCTGGAGGCTGGAAACTTATCAACGACTTATCCCTGAATCTCTATGTCACATCATTTAAGATCTAGACAGTGGCTATGGTCATTCACGCTGTCAGAGTGGAGGAGTTCATGCTCACACTATACATAAAGGACACTTATTTGTAAGTTTCAGTTCATCCAACATCCAGGAAATACCTTCAGTTCATCCAACATCCAGGAAATACCTTCAGTTCATCCAACATCCAGGAAATACCTTCAGGTATTATTATAACTAGACTGGTGGGGTATGTTGACGACTGGCAGTCTCAGAGATTCTTCTGGTTTACCGGAACATGCTTCTCAAGTTTTGTCAGAACCTGGGGATCCTGATAAACTGGGAGAAGTCTACCCTCAACCCAAACTAGAGCCTGTTTTATCTAATCATGCCATTCAACACACCAAGGAAAGGTCTTTTTGTCGGATGACAGGATATCATGGCTCAGTCAAGTGATGCTCCGATTCTGCAAGGTCCTCCTCGTACCATTATTTCATCTTGAACGGTGGTGCTCCCTCTCAAGTCTTTGCTTGTGGAAATCCGAGCCTTTCTCTGAAGCGCGCAACTTCCTAACGGGAGTGGAAGAAAGGTGTTGGGAGCTGAACTCTCCTTCCCTCTCAGAAGAGGAGAAAATCTGTGCCTATGTGTTGTTCTGTCTTCTTTGATTAGTGCAAGGGTAACTTAGTTTGGTGTACTAACCCCACATCCAACTGGCACATGATGAAAGGCTGACAAGATCTGCGCAAGCATCTGTATGATGACTTGGCACGTCGGCAGGGGATATCCTGTATCCCTTCCTCTTGTACGCTAGGTCTTTGGGGGATTAAAGAAATCTGGATGCCGATGTGCTTCACCCGATAAGCTCAAATTGTAATTGTCTTCTTCTCTTTGAAATGGTAGTCTACCCGGGATCCGAACATATGTTTCTTCAGTGGTGAAACATAGCCCTTCTTTTCAATCTTCTTTGGGGGATCTGGTCCTGAGAATGTACAAATCACAGTCAAAAGAGGTAGGTCTGGCCGATGAAAGAAGGTGGTTCCATCTCTTAGTCCCTCACGCTTAAGAAAGCGGGTACTTTCAATGGAGTGGTTTCCTCTAGTTTACCAGCCCAGATGAGGTCCAAAAACTTTTCTGACGGTTTGCATAGTTTTGGGAAAACTTTTCTCTATCTCGAGGCAATTGATCTCTCCCTGCATAGTTTTATTGGCCAAACGAGGACATCAGCTTAGGCGCCTCCTCCACACTGCTGATGAAGAAGGGAACACCTGCAAACAAAGAGAGGGTGCCACCACTGACTGAGACCCAAGGGTTACCTCACCTTTTCCACACGTTGGTGCGTGGGAGCTAGTGTCCATACCTGCACCCACTACTGGAGCTTTAGTGGGGAGAAACAAGCTGACACTGTAGCTTGAGATGAAGGAATAGGTTTGGGAACCTAAACTGCTGTTTGGGAAGGCAAGCAATCCCACTCCCTTCTTCTCCAACGATATGTCAGCTGCTCCTCTAGCCAGTCCTTACATTACAGGCAGGTTGAGGATAGGGTCCCTGCATGGAGAGCAAGTCAAATTTACGGGAAGCTAACAAATCTTTACAATCAATTTATCACTTCATCAATTCTAAAATTGAATTAGAAAAATAGAATAAGAAATGGTTACAAAACTTACAAGGATGAATTATAAATAAATAAAAATGCCAGTAAAGTGATAAATTTTGCACATTAACAACCACAAAATATTCTTACCAAGAAGGTGGATACTGATACCTTCCAATTTGTCACTGGTATGCAACAGTGGAAAATCCCTTGACTGTTCTGGTTCCTTATAATATATCTGAGAACAAGAAAAGGTTTAAAAAACAAAGACAGTAAAGGTTTAACAAAAGCTCAAATTAAGACCTTTTTTTTATTGTATCCAATATCAAGTTTGGAACCACAACCTTTTTTTTTTATTGTCACAGATGTGGGATAGGATATCAGGATAAATGAAAAATAGACTTTGACACAAATAACATTAGAAATGCAAGTAAAAAAGTTATACACATTGAAATTATACTTATTTACACCGAGACTACACATTCTTTAGTACTAAAACCTTAGGGTTTATGGAATAAGGCTCTTGCATAGCAAATACAACATTGGATGGCATGCATCACAAAAGGCTTCTCTGTTACAAAGATATTACAGTACCATACAAGTTTGTAATATACGCTTAATTGTACTCCGTACCAGAGACCAACACAACACTCAAATCATCGTAGTCTGGTCATCCAAAATTTCACACAAAGATGGTACATATATTAACACACTTGACAAATTAATCAACTTCACTCTTCTATTTCCAAAACAATCACATGACTCTCTAACATGTACACCAATCCAGTTTTAGAAGTTATAATTATCAATTTGGCTTCTTATTATACTATTGAATCTTGCATATTTGAAGAGCTTGAACACATTCAAGTCTCCATTTAGCTATTTAAATCTGACTAATCAAACAGATTATCATTTCCATAAAACTTCAATATGTGACCAAAGACTATAGTCCATTTCTTTTAGCGATGCATATTTGCACCGACTCGCAGCGGTGCCCTTTTAGCTTGGAAAAATTTCCGTATCGCTGATTGGTTGAACAAGATCATTCGAACCAATCAGCGATCAGGAAACTTTTCCGAGCTAAAAGGGCACCGCCGCGAGTCGGTGCAAATATGCATCGCTAAAAGAAATGGACTATAGAAGAGTTAAATTTCTAATAACTGGAATTTGTGACGATCCGAACACATTTTGCTTATCTTAAATATCAACATCATCATCCCTTTACTGATTGCACTCTTGCTTCCACTAGATATTTCATCAGCTTCTAAGAAACTATTTAAATACAAAATATGCTTCTGTCAAAACTTTAAATGAGAAGAAAATTAAAAATTATGATATTGTTAAAACTTGAGAGTTGGCTACACAGATAGATACCATTCATTGTTTAAGCTGAATGATACAAGTTACAGATCCCAAAGGTATACAGATTCTGGGAATTTTACCTTTAAATAAGTAATACTATACTGTATCATGATGAAAATGGTAGGATGAGTTAGGCAAACCTTATGTTCTCGGCTTTTTGTATGCTCAAAGAACTTTTAAAAAACAAACCTGAAAATTTACTTTAGTACATTAAAAGTCGTCACCCTCATAAACTAACTGCATTAGTCATTTTCTCCACTTGTTGGGAAATAAAAAAAAGAACCCTCTCATTTCCTAATTCTTTATATCATTGAATTGAGTTTCAATTCACAAATTCTTAACAGAAGAATTTGTGAATTAGAATTTGTTAATTGAAGCTCAACACAATGATATAAAAAATTAGGAAATGAGAAGTTTTTTTTTATTTCCCAACAAGTGGGGAAAATGACTTAGGCAGTTAGTTTATGAGGGTGAAGAAGTTAGAAAAGTGTGCAGCATTTAAGTTTTTTTTTATTAAATTGTTGACTATCATAAGTTCTTTAAATATTATAAGATGTTTAAGCATGCAAACCAAGATCAATAAATTTACTAACTAAAGAAATTTCTTTAATTTTAATTTTTATCAGTGCATTTCATAATCAACAAGTATAAATAGCAGTTTTGTTTTTATTAAAACAGAAGCTCAAAATCTCTCGTGAAGTCCTTTAAAATAATTAAAACCAAACCGACTGTACTATTTTTACTTTATACTTACTTCATCATGATTTTCAACAAGCAGATTGATAACCTTAGTAAAATAACCGTCTTTGGATTACTATAGAAGGCCAGCCAATAGGGCTTATGCCGACTTATTTTCAAAGATGTGGTTAAAGGTTTGCCTATAATATAATCATTGATGAATTACAATTGTGACAACTTACAAATAAATCATGTTTACTATTTTGCATATGAGGGAAAAGTTTATATAATTCCCAACTGCCTTCTAACAAAACCATGACATTTACAGACCGCTAACTAAATGGTATAGGTAAATTCCAATATCTATTCAATGAGTATTAATAATATGTTTTCTATACCTCTGCAGACAAATGCAGTACAATCTTTCTTAAAAGTGATGAAATTTTAACATTTCCACTTTGTATAATACAAAATGCAATTTCATATCTTGGTAACTAGAGTAGTCACTCGATAAAATCTATCTTATTACTGAAACAGATTATTCCTTAACTCTTTTACCCCCAGGCTATTTGGAACTTTCCAACCCTTAACCCCCAGGCATTTTTTTTTTCAAGCACAATTTGCAATATATGTTCTTTAAATTGCTCCAACAGCCTTAATTTTCGTCATAGAGAGGTCAGGTTGGTCTCATTCTTTTGGAAAATGCCTGAAGTTTCTCATAAAGTTATCAAAAATATGCAAAATAAATGTAAATAGCAGTTTTTTGCAAGGACGTACCAGTACGTCCATGGGGATAAAGGGATGAGTTTTGTGAAACGTACCAGTACGTCCATTGGGGGTAAAAGGGTTAAACAAGAAGGCTCTCACATGCTCCTAAAGATCCATCCGAGACACACAAGGCAGTACAGTAATTCCACCATGAAACTTTTAGTTAAAACATTGCTCTTAACAATGTATCTTTGGAAGGCATCTCCTAATATTTCAATGATTTCCAACACATGCTAAAGTACAAAAGCTTTGTACGAGATGATTTACGTTAATTCTTTGTAAAACTATTCAAGCATTTTGCATTTACTCAAGATTATTTTTAACCTTTTAAGTAAAGCATTTTGTGCTATGTAGTTTCATAATAATTTGGTTCATAACCTCCCAAATATCATCATGTTGAAATTTTTGGGTACTTGATGTGGGTGTTGGTATTGATGCTTAAGTATACATGTACTTAATATACAAGATGTATTTAACTGTAGAATAATATACTGGTCCTTATGATAAAAATATGAAAAAGCAGCTTTCTAGACACCTAATCTCTTCTCGTACTCTTTTAATTGTTCGACAAAGCCTGTATTAGGTCTGATGAAGGATCTTTTGGTCTTCACAAATTTGAATGCCTCTTCATAATTCATACCATAATGCCTCATAAGGTAAGCAATGACAACAGAAGCTGAACGGGACACTCCAGCATTGCAGTGCACTAAGACACACCCTCCCCCTACAACAACGTTATGAATGAAGTCGCAACACTCGTCTAGGATGTCGATGATACGGCACGAGGGGGTATCTAATGCCGCTTTGGTCTTGTAAGTGAACCATCCTTCAAACAAGTTGTGTATTCCAGTTGCTACATTAAGAATATGAGTGATTTTATTGTTGGTCAAGATGTCAAGATCATGGGCAACGTCCTGAGAGCCAATAATAACGCCGTTCAGAATGCGAGTATATCTGAGGTCTGGTTTCGTGTCGACGACAAAACCAGGACCGATTGTTGACAGAGGAGTTACAACTTGGGATCCATCTGCCTTGAATTCTTCAATTCTTGACTGACCATCTGGGGTGGTGACTTGAGTATAGGTGTGACGTAATACACTGCGCTTGGCAGATAACTGTTCAGCTAAACTTGACATTTTTGGTAATTTTTTAAACTACGATACAGGAATTCACATTACAAGTTCCAGGTTTCCATAGGAATATTCATTCTAAATCACTAAATAACAGAGGTACTGATTGCATAAGAAATTAATACTGTTAAACTTAATAACTACTAATGATGGAATTATGCTTTCATAGAAAAGTATAGAAACAGATGAAGATTAATTGTACTTCTCGAGATTGCTTCAAATTGATCAGATAAAACTGTAAAGGAACGACAGGTTTTGCAGATATAAAAAAAGTATCTTACCTGTTATCTTTCAAACCTGTGGAGCAATTTTCATCAAGGCTATCTGGAGTTGTATTGTCCTTCATATAATTCTGATGAAAGCTCTCTTCAAACACCTCTGGAGGATATCTCACTTGCAGAAGATATAGTCCACAAGCTGGAACCAGAGTAGCTCTTGGGTTCCAGTTCTGGGGATCAGGGTTGTCGAGCATTGCCTGAATACAATCTAGTGATATCTTTCCATGGGCAACTGCGATTAGAGCTCCGACAATTCTGCGTACCTGAAATGAATTGTAACCTTGGGAAAAGAAACATCTTTCAAATATTCTCATTTAGTAAGTGATAAATGTTAAGTTTCTTAAGGATCAGGCCTGAATACTTTGGTATTTACTTTGATTGTACCAAGAATCTACACAGCACTGCAAAAGGGAAACATTTGGGAGTTTCTATGTATAGATGATATGGTGTTAACAAATGAATATGAGGAACAGCTTGTGGAAATGTAAAATGGGAGAGGAAAAGACTAGAAATCAATGCAAAGCAAAACGAAGCTTGAAGAGAACAGGAAATTTTAAAAGAAACACTGCAACTGCTGAGGTAGATACGACGAATGTGACATGCTCAGGATTACTATAAATATACATAGAGTGAGAGCTTTATAATGTCTAAAATGTATCAAAATGCATCACAAAAGTAAATGAAGAAGAGAGGGGAATAAAGAACTAAATTGTGAACATTTATTGGAATGTAAACAATAACTGATGAGAGATCGCTAAAGTTTGTTAATCAAAACATGTCTGACATAATATAACTAACTGTATAAATATGGTAGAAAACTGGAATCTTATTGGCAAGGACCATGGTTTGATTCTGGCATGTGGCCTAGCCAGTCTGGAAACATGGTCACTGACTTACAAAAGGGAGATTTGAAAAGGTTTCGCTTTGAAAGCTTATTAAACTCATGACCTAAGCTCGGTGGGAAGATCATATTAGGGCTCCATCCGCACAACAAGCTTTGTTCGCCAAACTTTGTTCAAAGTGACATGGGAAGCGTAGACCCAGCGAAAAAAGTTCTGTATAGTTTTTTCACATGATTACCAAAGAAACGAGAGTTGTGTTTGTTGGTGGTTAAAGCTAAGGGAGAAGTCATTGCCGGACATACAAAATAATATTTTTCATCAATACCAATGATATACCATTTCTCTATCCTCTACTTTAAAATTTTGTCCAACTTGTTTTATTGGTTCCATGAGTATCTATAAACTTGATACAGTTATATAAACAACACCCTGCAGTCTTTGGGATGTGAGGACCGGTGTTTATAGAGTTATTGATACGTGAGTTGCAGTAATTTTAAAAATAACTCTGGACATAAATATTAATAGCGTTATTGAAGAAGAGGTGAAGCAAAAACTAGCACTTCTACGCAGTCAACATGGACAAAAAATGCGGCAAATTTGCAAGTCGAAGAAATCTATTCTCCTAGGACTTCAAAGAAGCATGTCGAAGAAATCTCTTCTCTTAGGACTTTAAAGGAGCAAGTCGAAGAAATCTCTTCTCTTAGGACTTCAAAGAAACAAGTCGAAGAAATCTCCTATTAGGACTTCAAAGAAGCAAGTCGAAGAAATCTCTTCTCTTAGGACTTCAAAGATCTCTCTGCAAGTTTTGGATACAATTTTACACACGCTGCTTGGAAATCCTCGTTTTTTTGTGTATTGAAGTGCTGTTTAGCTGCATCCTGTTGACATATAAAGTAATGTTGACTCTAAAAAGAGCTCATTACAAAAACTCTTGTCTCAGTATTATTTTTGATAATTGCATGCTCCGACCATGCTGTGACCAAGTTGTGGAATGATCTTCCTAATCGGGTGGTTGAATCAGTAGAACTTCAAAAGTTCAAAGTTGGAGCAAATGCTTTTTTGTTGACCAGGCGGACATGAGTCTTTTTATAGTTTATTTATGACATATTTGTTTCTGATGTTGTTAATAGTTTATATATGACATGTCTGTTTTGACGTTGTTACTTATTTTAGAATGATTTATTGTTAATTTGTTCTCTTCATTTATTTATTTCCTTATTTCCTTTCCTCACTGAGCTGTTTTTCCCTGTTGGAGCCCCTGGGCTTATAGCATCTTGCTTTTCCAACTAGGGTTGTAGCTTGGATAGTAATAATAATAATAATAATAATAAGATAGTAAAACATACTTGGATCTATTCTCGTGTAATTTATGAAATCGGTTCCGATTCGCTTTACAACTCCCGTAGTATTGAAACATAACTCTCCAAATTTTCTCGCCTTTGTAACCACTCTTTGCACCAAATCTTCTACCTTTTTTCTAGCACACAAGCAATAACAATATTTAATAGAATTTTCTTTTTGTGCATACGACTGTCCATTTTTTCGTCACTTGTACATCAATCACTCTTGCTACCATCACCAGGCATTAGTTTCACTTAATTATCAACAATAAAAATATTCTTCCTAACAATTCGTTTAATTCTGCAATATTCAATTCACATCACTATAAAACATTCCATAGCCTGCCCCTATGCAAAAAATATATACTCAATGAAGTTTGCCTGAAGCATCAGTTCAAACAAGAACTGAAAGTGGAATTCTGGAAACACCAACGAGAAGTTAAAGAGAATCAGTTACAAAATAATAAAATTTACTCATCCTCGTACAGCCTACCTGATTGTGCAGAAAAGATGGCGCCGAAAATTTGACATCCCAGAGCTGAAGGTTCTCATACAGTTGGTTATACACTGGATCAAAAAATGGACGACCTTCGGTCACCGTTATCTGGCAAATTATAATAATATTTCAGGAGTTTGTGCAGTACTTGTTTTAGTCAATAGTAATAGTGAAGACATAACTACAAATTTATCATTCAATTAATAAAATGCCAATCATTTGATTTCCCAAATCTATATACAGTATTTTAAAACTATTCTTATATTTGATAAATACAAACTTTTTGATTTATGATATGGAAATTATCACCATTATCATTATATTGTTTACCTAGACAACCCCAGTTGAAATTCCTGGCATTTACAGGGCTACATCAATATAAATGATGTGGCTAAAATATAAATGTTTGAATATGATTACCTCCTGTTTCCTTCTTGTATAGTTTTCAATGCCTAGTTGTTGTCAGTAACTTGTAAGCCCTTGATAGCTGGCCAAATTCTATGTTTACTCATATGAAACTGGGATTTCTCTTGAGACTATAGGCTTCAGACATTTGTAAATGAGTTTACTTTGGTGAAAATCACCCAAACATGCCTCTCATTTAGAACTAACAACCAACTCCAATGAAATCAGATTGAAGGAGGAACCTCTTATTTGAGATACAAGTAGTTGACATACTACTGGCAGTGACAGGATCTATCATTAGTTTGGAAAAATTAGGGAACTGGCTCCTCCATACCCTAAATGATCACTTTGCCATTTACTATATTCATACATAACTCAAGGTAGATCACATGTAGTGATTGTCAAATATTGAACTTATCAATAAAGAGGGTTCAAGGTCTAAAGTTTATTACAGTACTATAAAATATTGAAAATATTCTTTTACTTTCTTGTCTTAGACAACTGAGATTTAGTCAGTTATCCAGATACTGATACAGACATACAAATCAATCGTAACTGGGCTGTTATGATTGCCAATTTTGTCGAGAATACTAGATATGGTTTGACGAACTGCTCTTTTTTTTCAACACGAATCTTTATTTTTCCTGGATATTGTTTGTACCCCTGTATATAAACACATTATACGCATCTATTAATCTTTATTTTTCCTGGATATTGTTTGTACTGTACCCCTGTATATAAAAACATTATACGCATCTATTAAAAGTAAAGAAACATCCATTTCAGATGAGCCATCGGACCAGTTCCGTATTTTCGGCTCCAATTAATCAAGGGTGGCAAGGCTTATCAAGGTCTTATTTACATCACAGACTATTCTGTACTTTTCTGCATTACCATAAATTAAAGCAGTGATAAAACAAAAGGTTTCTATATAGTACAGTTAGAATCATTTTACTGTACTGAAATTTCCATGAATACTATTGTGATCTGCATTAGAAATAACCAAACCAAAATTCACTTTGATCTTGCAAACCTAAAAGACTTGGTTACATGTGAAGTGATACTATTTTCATAGCATTTGTCTGTAAGAACATTGAGTGGAGTGAGCAGACTTGAAAGGTACAGATCACTGATACAGTTTTGATAATATAAAACCTTAGAAGAAACAAGGCAGATCGAAAAAGGGATTTTGACGAAGGAAAAATCTATTTCTGGGAAGAGACCTGTGATGCCCGGTGAAAAGAAGTCCTTCTTTACACTTTCTAATATAAATCTTCCAAATATACTAGAGAAAGATAAAAGCATGGAATGCAGAGGTTACTACCCTCGCGCGATCACCTTGTGGGTGTCGTGTATACAACGGGCGTGTGAAAACCACTATTCACAGGCTGTCTTCCATTTAGATAATCCCTTCATCAAAGGGGAGGGCCGTGACAGGCCCTCCGGCCGTCACAGGTCGCCCCAGAAAATAAGTATATTCATGTTAAGAAAAAGTTCATAAATAATTAATACAGCAAGTATTATGAAATGGTAAACAAAAATAATGGCATGCTTACTGAATCAAGGCAACGATTAGGGTTAACAGGAAACGAGGTCTTGGAGGGTGAACTCATAAAAGTTGTAAAATTGTGACTACCTTGTAAAAGACGACAGCCAGATACAAATTGCTCAATGTCAAAAGGTGACCTGTTGAGGAAGAAAAATACAGATTTGCTCTTATTAGAGATAATACATGACTCTATAGTCTTATTAGAGACAATATAAGAATAAATAGTCTTATTCCAAAGTAGAATCTTAAAATAAATTCACTATCTGGGCTAGAACTATTGTTATAAATATACATAATCACTATTTGATTTCTTAGCACAAATATTGTACTATTGTAACAAAAAATCATTTGGCTTGATTTAGCTTGCTGCGATGTAATCATACATATACCAAGGCACTTCCCCCAATTTTGGGGGGTAGCCGACATCAAACAAATGAAACAAAAAAGGGACTCAGCCGAGTTCAGCTGGTACTGCTAGGGTGCCACAGCCCACCCTACCCCGTTATCCACCACAGATGAAGCTTCATAATGCTGAATCCCCTACTGCTGCTACCTCCGCGGTCATCTAAGGCACCGGAGGAAGCAGCAGGGCCTACCGGAACTGCGTCACAATCACTCGCCATTCATTCCTATTTCTAGCACGCTCTCTTGCCTCTCACACATCTATCCTCCTATCACCCAGATGTAATGTATATAGATATTCCCAAAGCCAACTGTGCAGAAATGCACCTCACAAGGTGAAATCTTTAAACTTCAAACTAATGTTAAACTGAAGAGTACTTAACCTACCTCACAAGGAGAATTCGGTTTAGTTCCACCGATGGTAAAAATGCTTGAATTTGCCACTTCTTACGCACAATAATATCAGGTTTCAGGACAGCAATGCGATACAAATACGAGCGTCCAGCTGCATGATACCGAGCATGAAAACCCGATGGGACAGCGACAGTTCTGTGAACCCTGTAAAACCAAAGGCCATTGATTGTAGCCAGATACTGCAAATGGAATAATAAAATCCTTCTGCAATCTCGAGTTATCGTTCCCTTGTTTCAAAATTTGATACAAGAACACTTTCATTATTTATATTTTTCTATGCAATTTACATACTATATTCAAGAATTATGAGTTAACCCTTTTACCCCCAGGCTCTTTGGAAATTTCCAACCCTTAACCCCCAGGGGGTTATTTTTTTCCCAGCACATTTTGCAGTATATTTTTTTTTAAATTGCTCTAAAAGCCTTAATTTTTGTCATAGAGATGTCAGGTTGGTCTCATTCTCTTGGAAAATGCCTGAATTTTCTCAAAAAATTATCAAAAATATAAAAACAAAAATTTATAGCATTTTTTTGCAAGGACGTACCGGTACGTCCATGGGGGTAAAGGGATGGGTTTTGTGAAACGTACCAGTACGTTCTTTGGGGCTAAAAGGGTTAATATTTTTATATCATACAATACAGTAGTTGAAAGTACTGTAATGATAGAATATGTCTCCTGAAAATGTAAATTTCTTACACATGTATTATTCAAGATCTAAAAATGCAGTTACAATATAGAACCCTCCGTGACTTAGATCCTACGCTCATAACAATTGAGCTAAAGTTGAATAATGTATGTAAGAAATTTACATTTTCAGGAGACATATTCTATCATTAACCCTTTTACCCCCAAAGGACGTACTGGTACGTTTCACAAAAGCCATCCCTTTACCCCCATGGACGTACCGGTACGTCCTTGCAAAAGAATGCTATAAAAATTTTTATTTTCATACTTTTGATAATTTTTAGAAAAACATCAGGCATTTTCCAAGAGATTGAGACCAACTTGACCTCTCTATGACAAAAATTAAGGCTGTTAGAGCAATTTAAAAAAAATATACTGCAAAATGTGCTGGGAAAAAAATAACCCCCTGGGGGTTAAGGGTTGGAAATTTCCAAAGAGCCTGGGGGTAAATAATAAAAAAATATAAGAAAATATTATAAATCAAAATTTATCTAAACATCTAATAGTTGCACTGAAACGACCAATCATCGTGTTACAAAGAAGTACCAAAGCTGACGATCCGATTTTGACGAAGGAAAAATCTATTTCTGGGCGAGGAACCTGTGTCGCTCCGTGAAATGCTCCTTATAGCACCATTTCTAAGGTATAAATACTGCTAAATATACCAGAGAAAAAAGAGCATGGAATACAAGGAATAAACCCAGCTCGCTCACTCTAATGAGTGTCGGTATAGTAACTGGGGCGTGTAAGAACCACGACCATAGGTCCCTCACCAGTTAGACCTCTCCTTCTTCAACATCCCCCGGAACTACGAGGTGCCGATCTACATCCGACTACTGCCCGCTACTTCGACTACTGCCCCCTACCACCACCAACACCCACGCACTTCCCATCATTCCTTTTCTAGCACCGTGATATCCACACACGTTCGTTTTCATAGCTTCTTTGTGACTGTGTTTTGGAAGATGTCTGACCTTTTGGAGACCCCTACTCCCAAGTTAAGTATTGCAATTATCTGTTTTGATAATTCACGGTAGGGACTTACCTTATATCAACATTTTCTCGAACAAAGTACTTATTAAGTGTCCCAGTTACATATTCTGGATCATAGAATGACCCCTCTGTTTTCCTACATAGATCAACATGTGCAGCATTGTTTAGTGCATGAACACCTGAAAAATAAATAAATTATAATAATAATATTGATAAAATTAATAAGTGCAATAATAATGCTAAAAATAACTATAATAGTAAAAATAATATTAATATTGACAATAAAGCTTTAAAATATTCTAATTTTTGAATACATTTTCTGTATACTGTCCAATACATTAACATTGACAGTACAATATCTAAAATTCTCTCGAATGATTGTACAGTATTGAATATTACACAATTAACTCTTTGTAACTATTACTCGGATTCCATGGATTACGTCCCATGCCATGGAACAATGCTAAGTATAATAAATTACTCGCGTCCTTCATAACAAGGAACATCTTCAGCAGAGCAGAAACAATCACTGAAATCGCAAACAAGGTAGTTAGCGACAGGTGGTAAGCGCAGGCGAGTAACCCTACACACTCTCTTGTTAAAGACTCTTCACTTTTAACCTTTGATTCAGGCCTAAGAGGGGTGGTTGAAATGGAAACTTTAACCCTTTTACCCCCAAAGGACATACTGGTACGTTTCACAAAAGCCATCCCTTTACCCCCATGGACGTACCGGTACGTCCTTGCAAAATAATGCTATAAAAATTTTTTTTTTTCATATATTTGATAATTTTTTGAGAAAATTCAGGCATTTTCCAAGAGAATGAGACCAACCTGACCTCTCTATGACAAAAATTAAGGCTGTTGGAGCAATTTAAAAAAAATATACTGCAAAATGTGCTGGGAAAAAAATAACCCCCTGGGGGTTAAGGGTTGGAAATTTCCAAATAGCCTGGGGGTAAAAGGGTTAACTTGAATTTGTATAAGTAAGAAACATACAAATCATAGCACTTTTAAAATTTGCTATTAATTCCTCCTAGTAAACAAAATTTGGTTCTGTCAGCGTTTACGGAGTCGCTAACACTCGTACCTGAAGTGTCAAAACCTCTACAGATTGCACCCCAGAGCCCTCATGGAACAAAAAAGCATCTCTTTTATTACCACCCAATGCCTCATGATGTAAGGGGATAAGACTTCGAACCTGGGTTGTGAAACACAAGGCTTTGGGTTTGATCATGAATCTGGGAGAAAAACTAAGAGGCCTTCTGGAATAAACAAGAGGCTCCCTGCAATGCACTAGCTCTTTTCATCAAAGCTACTACTGTGGTACAAAAGGACAGACCTGAGAGTTAAAATTTTGTCTAATGACCTTCTCAAAGGCTCATGCAGGGAATGGGTAAAAAAAATTTGAGAATACAGCTCACATCCAATTTCAGTGAACCTGAGGTCCTGGTGTGGGTAAGACTTCTTAAAGTTCTTCACATGTATAGGCTTCTTCCTTGAGGAGGAGGGATTTATGTTCTTCAGTCGGAGGAGCTTCTAAGCGAAGGTTGATGAGTGACAGATCAGTTCTTCCTGCTCCTGAAGCATAATAACTTGGACCAAACCAAAGGTATATAGCCAGAAGCTTCAGCAAAGGGCAAAGTCGACAAGGAGTGCAAAGTGCTAAACAGTCTCTCTAGCAGTGTCATGTGTGTTGCCAAGAATGATACATGAAAAGACTCAGCCTTTCCACTCCTCAAAGAAACACTCGCCTTTTAACAAGATGCCATAATCTACACTTTGTTAATTGGGATAATTACACACAATCATGGCCCTGAGGCACAGAATGTGTGGATCTGTCGACAGTTTAGCCATAAACAGATGCCATGTCATATCTACACTAGCATTCCTGCTATGCTTCATTAACACGTGGCCATAACCAACCATTCAAACAAAAAGTATAATAAAAAACTAAACAGAATCAGGCCTTGGACAAGATACAAAAGCACGACTGTACTCATGGCAAACAAAGACAAAAGTGGAGAGCCTTTGGCAGCCCTGCCAATGCTCATCACCTGTCATTAACTATCTAGTTATCAATTTCAAGAGCTGTTCCAACTCCACCGAATACATTCCATATTACAAAGGACAAATGGTTTGAACTGTATATGCACAGGGCTGGCAGCAATGGGTAACTGCTGGCCCAGACACCTAGGGGATCCACAACTAGGTTCGTCACCCAAATAAGACGCATCCAGTAAATAACATGGTTTCTTTTCAAATATTCTAGGTGACTGCTACCTTGATCAGCTACCAAAGTATTCACCTCAAGATTATTGTTTCATTGCTATCTAGATTCTGAAAAAGAAATTGTATTTATTACTTAAGAGACCCCAATGTTAAAGTCTCCTACAAACTATAATTCATTTTACCTTTGTCAGTTCGACTAGAAAAAACCAAGGCAGGAGTGTTTGCTGGTCTCAGTGAAAGAAGACCCGCCTCTATTAGTCCCTGCACGGAGCGTGGTAGCTTACTCAACTCTTCATCAGGCTGTTTCTGAACACCTCTGCAAAGTAACACATAACCACTGTCAGTATGAGCAGTTTACAGTTTTACAAATTTGACTAACTTTGACTGCAGTACAGATGAACCCTCTTGTGTGATTAATAAGGTTAGTTCTAATTATAAGGTGTTACAAATACATACATACATATATCAAGGCACTTCCCCCAATTTTGGGGGGTAGCCGACATCAACAAATGAAACAAAACAAAAAGGGGACCTCTCTTCTCTACGTTCCTCCCAGCCTGACAAGGGACTCAACCGAGTTCAGCTGGTACTGCTAGGGTGCCACAGCCCACCCTCCCACATCATCCACCAATAAATACATAAATACATAAAATAAAATAAATAAATAAACATATATAAAATGTATTTCTTAAGCAATTTGTATTTTGACTAGCTATAAAACAGAGAGTCCTTCAAGTAGGGAGTATGTTGTTAGTGTGAAATTGGAGGGCCGTTGAATCGTTTAAGGAGCAGTTAAGTGACAGGTGGGAACAAGGGCAAGGAGCCTTGCCCCTTACCTATCAAAGTCTCTTTACTTATGACCTTTCAACTAAGAACAGAGAGGAATGGCTGAAAAGGAAAGTATAAACTAAATGACCCAGGTTTGTATAAAACAAGGAAAAATACAAATTATCTTAAAATTGGGGATTTATTCCTACACGAAATACAAACCATCGTCCTTTAGGTAGGGAGACTATGTGCTTTGAGGGTCAGAAGTCCTCCTAGAACTTACCTGAAGTTCTTTTTCTTCCCTGACAATGCCAATCTATGTGGTCCTGTACTGCAGCGAAGGATTTTGTTTGTATGGTGTTTTTACGTTGCATGGAACCTGTGGTTATTCAGCAACGGGACCAACGGCTTTACGTGACTTCCGAACCACGTCGAGAGTGAACTTCTATCACCAGAAATACACATCTCTCACTCCTCAATGGAATGGCCGAGAATCGAATCTGCGATCACAGAGGTGGGACGCAAACACCATATCGACCACGCCACTGAAGCGCTCTGCAATGAAGGAGATGACCATACCAATCTCTCATCTGTCTATCAATAGGATGAATAGCCTGACATAGCCTGGCCAGTCCATAAAGATTGGTATGCAGTCGAAAGAGGGCTCCCTCCCCAAAAAATGAGACGGCCGTTCGGAACAATATACCTTGCATATGATAATCCACCATCCTTCCTCTCATCTAGGGAGGATGGGGAGAACTTCTCTAGGTTCTAAAGTATAGAGCTCAGAAGTATCGTCCCTAAGATAAGGGCAGAAAGAACAGAGGAGAAGAGCTAGTCTTGACAAGGCAGAATGGCAGAACATCAAGTATCTGAGAGCCACCGAAATCAATCCTAGCCCCAGTGTAAACATACTGTAGTAGATTAGCTGAAGGACAATGGTACAACCATCCATGTGATCCCCATGGGTGCTGGAAGGCGACTTCAAATACACAGACCTTGGGGCTGGATCGGAGGAGAAAATATGGAGCTCTTCCTTTGTAGATGTATGGTAAACAGGTCAATTCCTGGAGAACTTCCCAAACCAGAAGCATCTTTGTTACACAGAATGTAGGGACCTCTCTCCCCCAACAGCCTTCCTTGGCAATACTATGTGTTTGCTACTTCATTCCTCTTTCCTGGAATGTGATTGGCTAACAAATCTCTGACATGGAATGCTCGCAGAACTAGGTGTAAGCCAATACAGTAGTGTTGTCCCAACAACCCACCTGATGCTTCCTCAATATTATTGGAAAGCTTGCAGTGCTAGAAAGGCTGCTAGTTCCAGGACATTGACGAGTAGATGCTTTTTCTAACCCTGATGTTCAGGCATGCGCTCATCCCCTCTTTCGATGCATCTAATCACACTTGCATGTCAAGAGTCATTTAGGACTTCCCTATGAGGGTTTCTTGTTAGCCAAAAGGGAGGATTGACCCAAGCCTTCCATCCCACTAGCATGAGAAGGGATGCGCAGCGCTTGAAGAGATCTTTGGCAAAGATGCTCTCTTGATGAACTAGTCTTTTCCACTGATGAAAGATAGCCGAGAAGATTACACTTGCCCCAATGTTGTTCTTTTTGAGAGCAAACATGCTACCTCCTTAGGTTTGCTGTTGCGATTATCTAACTGACCAAATCTCAGTGTTAACATTATACCCAAGAGCTTCAACCTTACCTTGGGTAAGAGATTCGACTTTTCCTCGATTATCACAATCCATAGATTATGATGAAAGCTGAAAGATGAATATGATCCTGTAGCTACTACCACACGAAGGAGGCCAGTTTCATCCACTGGAGAGATGAATCCACAGTCTTATCTCTTGTTAGCGGTGCCAAGTTACTACCAAAGTGTACATCTGAATGAACACTTGAGGAGCAGTACCTAGTTTGAAGTCCAGAGATCTGAACTGGTACATCAAACCATAGAAGGAGAAGGGAGGAATACTAATAATGGACTGATGCATAGGTAGTAAAATTATGCATCCTTCAGATCCACTGAAAGCAAGACAGCTTCCTCTGATGTCCTGCCAGGGTCTAGGAAAGGCACAGAGGTCTTCTTTATTGAACCTCACATCGTAGAGTTCTGAAGTAACAAGAGCTACCACTGAGGTAATTCGTTCAGGACCGGGGTGCCCTGGTAGCCCCAGGAATGACCTGGGCCCTTGAGGGACACTGAAGTGTCACTCAATGACCAAAGACCGATCTCAGGGAGCCGCCCTCGATCGCGACTCCCATGAGTGTGCATGGCCATCAGTCAGGATTGACCCAGTATTGTCCACCTCTGTCGGCACCAGTCCAAAGTCTGGTACCCTTAGAGCAGAAGAATTACGAGTACCCTCTTACCATGCCCATGAAGAGGGTACAACAGGTTGCTCCGGTGAATTATTCCCCCCCACCTAGGATATGATTGTGACCAGGCAATCAGCGTCTGAAGATGGTCCAGGAAGGCCAGCAACAGTGGGGTAAAGATCCCTGGAAATGAACATGGAAGGAGTAATTCTCTTCTTTCAGCTGAAGAGAGTGGAAGGATAGACCACGGCAGGGACAGAAGATCCATCCTCATTCCATTCTTGGTCTTTCAGTGCAAGCAAGTGCGTAATGATGGCGTCAAATGGTGCCATCCTCTACCAAAGTATTAAGAGTTGAGGGAGGAGCAGGATTCCATTGTCCCGGAAGAATGGTTGATAGAGAATCCAGAAGCAGGAAGATATGATACAAGACCATGGCCCCAGTCACGTGGATTGGTCCCAGGGGCCAACACATCAGGCCAGGCATTATCAGCCTATTCATCCCAATGATAAACTGATAGGAGACTGCTGGAGTCATTGCCTTAACTCCCACACAGGACCAGGTAGACTGACATTTCCAAGGAATAAAAAGCATCTACCAGTTCAGTTTTAGGGAGACTTCCAATCAACCAAGCAGTGAGTCTCCCTACTTAAAGAACAATGATCTGCATTTTGCATAGGAACAAATCAGAAAATTTTTCAAGTAGTAATTGTATTTTTCTTAACTATATAAATCCTAGTCCATCATCAACCATCCCTCTCAATTCTGAGAAGGGTGGATGAGACTAACGGGTAAGCAGGCAGGACTCTTAATCCTTGCTCCCACCTGTCACTTAACTGCTAGTTAAGAGTGATTTAGCAGCCATCCAAGCTTGCGCTGAAAACATATTCCTACCTAAAGGACGATGGTTTATATTTCGAGTAGGAACAATTAGAGAATATTAATGTAACACATTACCAGCTGACACTCTAGAACCATGAAAAAAATAATAGAAAAAATAGTGACAATGCTAACCTAAACCTTGTGCCACAGTAGCTAAGGTAGAGCAGAAACCTTCGCATGAAGGAGGATGCCGGGAGCACAGAAAAGAAAGAACTGTATGGTGTGCGCCAGAGGGTGCTTCATCCAGATTCCAAATCAATGCTCCTAATAAATTCTTGCTATGGCATAACAACTCACTGAAAATAAACAAGAATTTATTAGTATAGTAGATCAATAGCACAGAAGACCCTATTAACCCTTTTACCCCCAGGCTCTTTGGAAATTTCCAACCCTTAACCCCCCCAAGGGGTTATTTTTTCCCCAGCACATTTTGCAGTATATATTTTTTAAATTGCTCTAACAGCCTTAATTTTTGTCATAGAGAGGTCAGGTTGGTCTCATTCTCTTGGAAAATGCCTGAATTTTCTCAAAAAATTATCAAAAATATGAAAAAAAAATTTTATAGCATTTTTTTGCAAGGACGTACCGGTACGTCCATGGGGGTAAAGGGATGAATTTTGTGAAACGTACCAGTACGTCCTTTTGGGGGTAAAAGGGTTAATAATAGGCCCCTGGTTACTGAAACTGGCAATAAAAAAAAACTTTGTTATGTGACACACAAGCAAAAATTGAAGCATTTCATAAGACAAAACTGGAAGAGATAGTTAAAAGTAACTAAAAGAAGCAAACTGATAGCATATGATAGTGGAGCTTGAGTAATTTAAGATTGACTTGGTACAAAATTTCCTTCAAGCTCTCTATAATTGCTCTTTATCTTGAGTGATCATCAATTTTGTGTTAAGCATCTGAATTACTTGTGATGTCAAAATTGTGTACAACGGATAGCAACACAGCAGAAAACGGTTTTATTATCTACATTTCTATAAAGTAAACCCTAGCTTATCCAGAGTCTTTATCTGGATTGGCAACTTATCTAGCACAATTTTGGATCACAAGATGATTTTTGTAATACGTCAGGCATAAACTTTGCTATAAGGGTATAAGTGTGATCTTAAAATTAGCTCTCTAATTGGAAAAGTACAATTATAAAAATCAATGATATTTCATTATGTATTTGTAACATAAACTACGATAAATGTTTAATAACTGTGACAACCAGAGCTACAATGAAGTAAAAATTCATAAATATTGATGCTGGATGTATGATTACACAACAGAATATTTGTGGTAAGATGGCCTACGAACAACTAGCATGAATATGTGTAAGGCTGGAAATTTGTTTTGCATTTGAGTTTATGAACCGATTACTATTTCACAGCCAAACATACTAAATAGTTCTTGTTACAGAAAACTCCCTAAGCTATGACATATGGTTCTAAAGCTAACTAGCCATGGGTAAGTCTGTGGCACATGAATCTTTGTATGATTAGCCTATTTCCTTCCAATGTACTGTACTGTAAAAGTGTAATTTCCCAATTATGATGGTTTGCGTTAATCCAATCCAGCAAGTAACATTAACCCTTTTACCCCCAAAAGACGTACTGGTACGTTTCACAAAAGCCATCCCTTTACCCCCATGGACGTACCGGTACGTCCTTGCAAAAAAATGCTGTAAAATTTTTTTTTTTTCATATTTTTGATAATTTTTTGAGAGAATTCAGGCATTTTCCAAGAGAATGAGACCAACCTAACCTCTTTATGACAAAAATTAAGGCCGTTAGAGCAATTTAAAAAAAATATACTGCAAAATGTGCTGGGAAAAAAATAACTCCCCGGGGATTAAGGGTTGGAAATTTCCAAATAGCCTGGGGGTAAAAGGGTTAAAAAGGCTAAAACTCTGAATGAGGGGAAGGAACGAAAAAGCAGAAAAGCCACTCAATCTACCATACATTCAGAATCGCATAAACACGTTATAATAGACAAGATGCTTTCTGTCCCATGTGGAATTCGAGCCGATTACACAATTACTAGAGTGCCCAGCAGGAAGTTTTGGTTATGCTCTAAGTAAAAGGCTGTGAAACTTTCTTAGTAATAGGTTGGCAAAGGCACCAGCCACCCATTGACTGTGATACAACTAGAAAGTTATTGGATTCTTTGACTGGCCAAATAGTACTACATTGGATTCATCTCCAATTATGGCGCAATTTTCCTTTGTCTACACATACACCAAATAGTCTGGCCTATTCTCTACACATTCTCCTCTTTCTTCATACACCTGACAACACCAAGATGACCAAAAAATTCTTATTCAGGAAAATGGTTAACTACTGTACTGTAACTGTTCAGTGGCTACTTTCCACTTGGTAAGGGTAGAAGCAGCTCTTCTAGGAGAACGATATTCCAAAATTAAACCATTGTTCTCTAGTCCTGAGTAGTGCCACAGCCTCTGTACCATGGTCTTCCACTGTCTTGGAGTAGAGTTTTCTTGCTTGAGGGTACACTTGCATATACTGTACTATTCTCTGTTTCCTTTCCTCACTGGGCTATTTTTCCCTGTTGGAGCCCTTGGGCTTAAAGCATCCTACCTTTCTAACTAGGGTTGTAGCGTAGCTAGTAATGATGATAATACAAATCTCTACCTTTGTCGACGGTAAGACTTCTTGAAAGCTAAGGTGAGACCTATGCTCTATTGATTGTCTCATGAAGCCAGAAAGCAACAGTGTTCCTTGAGACTTCTTTCTTGGTTCTACCAGTGCTAAGGAAGAGACTAGAGGTCTCATGGGCCACAGAGGCATCTTCTCCACATAACCACTTGATGTTTCACGTAAATGAAATGGAAAAGGTCTCGAATCGGGTTTTGACCACAAACTCCGGCACAAAACTAAAAGAGACCTGCTTTCAAATCTAAGGCTACTAAAAAGACAGTCAGAGAGTCTGATCTCTGTCTGATGATCCCCTCAAAGGCTAACAGCAGATGGTGCAATATGATAATCATGATTTCAAAATACTATAATATACCTGTAAATGGGATAAGCTATTTATATGCCAAAAGTGTATAATATGTGGGTTATGAGTGACTAATGATACCCCAACATGTATAATTCGTGGGTAACGTTTTGACCTTTAATATGTCATGGACATGTAACATAGAATTTTCAGTAAATACAGTAGACTCGCTACTCGCCCTGCCAAAGCCATTTATTTTATACAATTTTTCCAGGTTTCTCACACCTCTAACATCTCGATTACAATATCCATCCATTTCTCTTGACGATGGACATTATCCAGCTCTAATAACACCATTTTTTCACAAATAGTGTTTTGGGTAATCATATCACAATCTAACGGCTTCCAATCAATCCAGATAAGCAGAAACCTTTTAGCATTAAGAGCATGTTGCTGTTGATTTGTCAGTGACAGCAGAGGTCCCACATTGTCTGATACTTTGATGTCCTCTTTAAAGTTCAGAACTGTCACTGTACTATTCATGAAATGCAGTATGAATGAACAGTTTTTGCATGTTAGACATATGCATAATCTTTTCCTTCTACTTCCAGCCTTTCTTAACCCTTTTACCCCCAAAGGACGTACTGGTACGTTTCACAAAACCCATCCCTTTACCCCCATGGACGTACCGGTACGTCATTGCAAAAAAATGCTATAAAAATTTTTTTTTTCATATTTTTGATAATTTTTTTGAAAAAATTCAGACATTTTCCAAGAGAATGAGACCAACCCGACCTCTCTATGACAAAAATTAAGGCTGTTAGAGCAATTTAAAAAAAAATATACAGCAAAATGTGCTGGGAAAAAAATAACCCCTTGGGGGTTAAGAGTTGGAAATTTCCAAAGAGCCTGGGGGTAAAAGGGTTAATAATCTTGGGGGCCACTGTAATGATACTGTTAACTTTATCATGTAGCATAAAATGTTCTTAGGATGAACAATAGTGACCTCAACTTGACAAAAAACATATGGTCACAAATGTACAAAAAACAATTCTAGAAATGCACCTGAGAGAGGATTCTTCTACTAGTGCTCCTGGGAGAATGCAAGAGTCAGGATACAAATCGAGAGGATGGGGATACGAGCTAATACAAAACCAAATGGCGTAAAAAGTTTGTAAAAACTGTGTGGGTGGCATATGGGTCCACATGCCAGTCACATTACTTGTCCACAAAAAATGCTCATGTAGAGAGAGATTTTTGCTTACATACCGATACAATGCTCTTAAACCAATTTGAATTTGTATGCTCACATGCCAATTTGCTCGTACTGTATTCAGAGCCATTTGTGAATCGAGGTACTACAGTATATGATTCCCCTAACAGAAAATAAGTTTGTTAACCACTAATTACACAGATTTTTTCAGAGACAAACAGATATGTGTCCTATTATCATAAATTACCAAACTTATAGTAATGAATAAGTTAAGTTGAGCTACTTAAGGGGGAGAAACGAGCAGCCACCAATACCAGGCATGATATGATGTACAAGGTTAGGATGGAATTAATTTTTGTTTTATATCGTTTATTATGACACTTATCATCTCCTCCTATGCCTATTGACACAAAGGGCCTCTGTTAGATTTCGCCATTTGTCTATCTTGCGCTCTAGAATCAATACTTCTCCATTCATCATCTCCTACTTCACGCTTCATAGTCCTCAGCCATATAGGCCTGTGTCTTCCAACTCTTCAAGGTTAAAGTTATTTTCTTATTAAAAAGGGGGAAGGTTATCAAGTATAGTTAGGTCCTTATTTAGATAAGAACCCACCCTACTAGATTAAGGTAGGTTATGTCAGAACAAATCCCTGCATACTCTATGACTCATGACCCTCTATGTCAGTTTATGAAGGTGAATCCTTCACCTACCCACCTGATCAGATAAGGACCCAGCATACAGTACTAAGTTAGGTTTGGTAATGTATGGTTAGATTAGAATCGTCTTTGCCTTTAGCTTTTCCCATTTCTATATGGGGCCACTGTTTCTAGTCAGCCTTCTCCATCTTTCTCTGACCTGTACATCTTGTTCTCTTAGACCCTTTTCCTTCATGTCATTCAATAATTTATCCTTCCACCTGAACTTTGGCCTTCCCATCCTTCTTCTGCCCTCCGTCCCTACGTTTATTACCCTTTTACATACGTGTTCATCTTCTCTGTGTGTGTTCATTTTCTGTCCTTATGACATGACGAAACCATTTTAGTCTTCTTCCTAACCCTTTTACACTTGTTCATCTTCTCCAAACGTGTTAATTTTTTCTCCTTATGACATGACGAAACCATTTTAGTGTTCTTCATAACCCCTTTTACACACGTGTTCATCTTCTCTATATGTGTTCATTTTCTCTTCTCATGACATGACAAACCATTTCAGTCTTATTTCCTGGTCTTTCTTTGAAACTCCAATACTTTTACTGTCCTCCTGATCAATTCCTTTCGGATCTTATCCTTTTTTGTGACCATACATCCACCTCAGCATTCTCATTTCCAGCATCTTTCATTTTTCATTCTTGATCTTTTTTTATTCGCCAAGTCTCTGGCCCATAGAACATTCCTGTAATTAACCACGCTACATGTTTATGTTTTACTGTATACACATGAGCATTTTATGCACATTAATTGGTTATTGAGGGATTTATGTACTATGGTACTCATTATGATTTGCATAAAATCCTTTTTGGGTTTAATCATGGTTTCATACAAATATCCCCCATTATCATTACTTATAGGAGGCAGTGGAAACCACAAAAATAAGTGGTTAGTACTCACAATAATTAGTGTAACTTTACACATTACCCAATTCAGATACTGTATCATCAATTTACGTTAAACAAGAACACTGAAATTTGGGTCAGCTTAGGTAAGTGATGGATGCAAAAGAGGTTGATGAGAGTAATCACACAGCATCCTAGGTTGGGCAAGAGGACAGCGTATAGTTTCTAATAGTGCAAGCAAAATGGTAAATATTTTTTTTAAAGGCCACTCATGAATGGCACAGGTAAGGGATAGTGACACTGCCCTAGCTAGCAAGACACTGACCTAGAGACTGACCATACATACATTTGATCAGCGCTAAAGCTCCGCCTCTACATCCAAGCTAGGACCAGGGAGAGCCAGATAATGGCTGCTGATGACTCAACAGGTAGACCTACAGGCTTCCTGAAACACCCCACCCTTGGCTCACAAGAATGGTGAGGTTGCAGACACTGCAAGAAACCATCTGGGTTGAGTGGGACTCGAACACTAGTCTGGCATAACACCAAGCAGGGATGTTTTCAAAAGGCCACCACATTAAGGATCAGAAATACATAAAACACAAATTAACCACTTGGAAAAATACACAGTTGCTGATTTGAAAATAAATCAGTGTTACAGTATACTAATAATGATAAAATGATAGTATACTGTATCCATATATTTCTTTTTACTTTATCGTAGTACGATATTCGTTAACCCTTTCACCCCCCAAGGACGTACCGGTATGTTCTTGCAAAACACTGTTAATTACATGTTTTTACATATTTTAGATAATTTAATGAGAAACTTCAGACATTTTCCAAAAGAATGAGACCAACCTGACCTCTCTAGGACAAAAATTAAGCCTGTTAGAGCAATTTGAAAAAAAATATATAGCAAAATGTGCTCGAAATTTAACCTTATGGTGGGGGTAAAAGGGTTAAGAGATTGGAACCGACCTAATTGAATACAAATCTTGAAACAAACTATTTTGTACCCAACATTCTAGTCAGGGGCCAATAATAACCTAGATGCATAATATAATTAGGAATACTCCACCAACTGTAAATACTTCAAACATTAACATTCCATTTTCTGTACAAATGAAATTGGTCTACCTTTCAATTTCCCCTCCAAGTGGCCAATTTGAAGCTTTTTCACCGTCACGTGACTTATATCAGGCCAACACCCTAGCTCCACATATAAAGAGATGTCAAATCGGCCATTTTGAAACCATTTCTTGTATTTTAGTTTGTGTAAATACAGTATCATTGTTGAAAGTATGCCAAATATATAGCCATTACTCCTTTGGAGGTAACTGTCAGAAATTTGTACTTCTAAATTTTTGGTGATGACTACAACAAGATGAGTCTCCAAAACCATGCTTCAGAAGGAAAGATTGTCAGGAATCAGGGGGCTGTCACAGGGATATGATCTTCCTTAAGAATAAGGCAAGGACACAAATTCTTTGCTATTTTTCCCTGCTGGAGTCCTTGTGGTTATAGCACTCTGCCTTTCTAACTTGGGTTGTAGCTTAACTAATAATAATAATAATAATAATAATAATAATAATAATAAATAATAATAATAATAACAATAATAATAGTGGTTGCAGTGGGGCATAGCTCCTAACATGTAAGGACAGTTTTAGACTAGGTTCGGTGAAAACCTTAAGTTAGGTGAGATGTTTCCCTCTTGAAATATCATTTATAAGTTGAAGAATCATACAATTCCCATTTCTTTATACATACAGTACATACATATACCAAGGTATTTCCCCCAGTTTTGGGGGTAGCCGACATCAAACAAATGAAACAAAAATGGGGACCTCTCCTCTCTACGTTCCTTCCAGCCTGACAAGGGACTCAACCGAGTTCGGCTGACACTGCTAGGGTGCCACAGCCACCAACCCTCCCCCGTTATCCACCACAGATAAAGCTTCATAACGCTAAATCCCCTACTGCTGCTACCTCCGCGGTCAACCAAGGCACAGGAGGAAGCAGCAGGGCCTACCGGAACTGTGTCACAATAACATTTCTTTATAATTTGATAAATACTAGTGCGACTTTCTGCCAAATATCATCATAATTGTTCATATTTTCATACAGGATTATTGTTCTGAGAGCCCTTGTAGTCTGTTGGGGCAGGACATAAAACTAAATTTAAAAAAGTAAACAGCTAAAAAATGTAACCTAACCTACTGTAGAAGTCATATCTTTACCTACTTACTTACCAAGGGGGGGGGGGGGGGGAAGACCCCTTGCGACCCCTCCCTACACTACCGTACTTGTATCTTACCCTGTCCAAATGAACTACATTCACCCCTTGTTTAGATGTAAAAATCTAACCTATATTTTTCCCCATAACACCTTTAGCCTCAGCCTACTATATTGTCATATACCTACCCTACTGTACAATAAATATTTGCACATGCACCCAAAATCTTGAAAAGGAAAACCTCAAAGAGTTCCATTGCCTAGCTTTGGAGGCTGTCTTTATTCATTGGATTAGCTTTGCCTCCCACACGAAGCTTCACAAGTTAAACTTACCACCCAAAGCCCAGAGTTCCCACTTGGGGTGCCCCATTATTGGTGGATATATATATATATATATATATATATATATATATATATATATATATATATATATATATATATATATATATATATATATACATATATACATATATATATATATATATATATATATATATATATATATATATATATATATTTCTGAAACTACTTATTTCCGACAGGAACGAGTGTCATTTTCAAAGACAAAGTACCTTTTTCTATAGATAGGAGTAAAACCATTTTTTCCCTAGGTCACATTACCCTGTAATAAAGTACAATAATACCCTAACGGGGCATGACACGACCTCACTCAGTTTAGATCGTAGTATTTTTGACAAGTGATAAAAGACACTAATACACTTAGATTTACACTACTATAAGTAATAACCAAACACAAATGATCTTCAGCATCCATGATTTCATAGACTTTTTTAAACAACACAAATAAATTAAATTTTTAAGTTTATACATATTGAATGTTTTCTACAACATTTACGGGCAGACGCCGGTATGTCAAGATTGACAGAGATCACATATTTCTGCTTACCTGAACAGTTAAATATCTTGACTGTTATGCCTTGGGCTTCACGTGTAACTTGGTTCCACTTAAAACTCACAGTCTTGCTGGTTCAAAAGAGGGTTGGGCAATGGCAGCTCTGATAAGTAGTAACTCGACCTAAATATATCCACATCGTCTGCAACATGACGTCACGTGGTAGTGTTTACAAGGTGGCGTTCATTTCCTAACTTCGTATTTTTATTTAGAGTTTGGGTTTTAATAACCACTTTTATTAATACAATTTTGAGTAAAATTTATAATAAAATACTTTTAAAACCTAAAATTATTAATATTTTCTACTCTATAATGTCACTGAGTTATTTAGTTGTACTTAAGTGGAAACGTTCATTTCATAGTTTCTGATATTTTTTTAAGACCCAACCACACAAACCAAGTGTAATATAAGTGAGAGTTGTGACTATAACTTTATTATTTCTTACAGCAATATAATAGATATAAAACGAGCACAGTATCTTTGTAATCAATATTATTCAAATTATACACCATAACATAAAAATATGCCACTTGATAATGCCTCCAGTTACAATAAAACACTGTACGTATATATATATATATATATATATATATATATATATATATATATATATATATATATATATATATATATATATATATATATATATATATATATATATATATATATATATATATATATATATATATATATATATATATATATATATATATATATATATATATATATATATATATATATATATATATATATATATATATATATATATATATATATATATATATATATATATATATATATATATATATATATATATATATATATATATGTATTACTTGCTAAGCCACAACCCTAGTTGTTAAAGCAGGATGCTATAAGCCTAAGGGCTCCAACAGGGAAAATAGCTCAGTGAGGAAAGGAAAAAAGGAGAATAAAATATTTTAAGAAGAGTAACAACTATAAATATCTCCTATTTAAATTACAAAAACTTTAACAAAACAAGAGGAAGAGAAATGAGATAGGAGAGTGTGTCCGAGTGTACCCTCAAGCAAGAGAACTCTAACCCAAGACAGTGGAAGACCAGGGTACAGAGGTTGTGGCACTACCCAAGACTATATGTGTATATGCATATATACATACATATATATATATATATATATATATATATATATATATATATATATATATATATATATATATATATATATATATATATATATATAATATATATATATATAAAGCATACTTCTTAAACAAACAATCGGAAACTTAGCATTCGTGTATAAGAATACACTCGTATGTACACAGAAGGGCATGGGGTGTATAGAAAAGTTAATTCTAAGTTTTATAGCAGTACGAGCAGATAAATGCTGTTGATTTTAAAATCCTTGGCTATTTGCATTTAACTTTACCTATCCAGTTTATTTAAATCATAGAGAAACTGGATTTTGAAAGAAAGACAAAAATGAGGAAATTATTGCAGGAAAATTATCTCATTTTGAAATAAAAACTAAAATGAGGAAATTATTGCTGGGAAATGATCTCTAAAATATTATTAGGAAATTATTGCAAGATTGTGTTTAGAATATTACTATAACCTAAGAACCAAAAGTGCGATAATTTCTCTGCAAGTTGATATCTATAGAGAAAGATAAATGAAGATCGAAAAGTATTGTTCCAAATGAAACTTATAGAATAGTTCTCCAGTGTGTGTGTGTGTATTTACTGAACAGTTAAATTGAATAAAACAGCGAGAGATCATGTTTCGTGAATTTGAAAAAAAAAAAAAAAAGATCCTGTTTTATGTTTAGGTTCATCTCAAAATCTAATCAATGTTTTTGAAATTATATCTCAACCTGTAACAGAATATGTATCCAATAATCATTTTATTTTATTTTTTCTTTTACTTCGAGTAGAAAGAGTCAAATGAATAAATGAAAATCAAATTTGGCAAAATCGGCTCATTTTCATTTATAAGTTCACTGAAATGCTTTGATTGAAGAGTTTACTTCGAATGCCTCAATTAAGTCAAAGTAAGCACCAGTTAATCTCATCTATCTATTCTTTAGAAATTTAACAATTACGAATAAATTACATAAGTCCAATCAACAATGGCACCATTGACCTCAGACACTGTGACGCAACCTTACTGTTTTATCAAGTCAATGCCTGAACAAACTAGAACTGGAAACATAAGACACATGAGTGACAAACATAGACTATCTGAACCAAGAACAAATAGTAAATTTGGTGAAAGGGCTTTTAGCTACTGTGCGCCTAGACATTATAATAAACTGCCAACTGAAATGAAGGACCTAAAGGGAGCAATTGAATTTAAGAAGAAACTAAAGACATTACTTTTCACAAGATCATATGATTTGGAAGATGCTACAATCAAAGAATTGTATAAGTTATAATGAAAATGTTTCATTAGATGATTAATATGGACCCGCCCGAGAAGTAGTTCACTCGACTTTAGTGGAGGGTTGGATTTAAACCCAAAACAAGTAAGTAAACAAGAAATTGTATAGGTGTCACTTTTGAACGTAATGTGCCTTTCCTCTATTTCACAACATAATATATATGGAGATTAACTATTCATTCATAAGATTATAAAGTGGACGAACGACCAAGAAGGACACATAGGTCATTTCTCATTCATAAAATTGCTAAGATTAACTTAGGAATGAACTATGAGTATGAATGACTGAATTGTAAAATCTTACGAGTAAACAAGATGGTGAATGCGAGGAACGAGTACACCATTTAAGAGTAACTAGATGAGGAATGGATAACTAATATGTCATCACAGCCTTAGAACTGAGAGAGAGAGAGAGAGAGAGAGAGAGAGAGAGAGAGAGAGAGAGAGAGAGAGAGAGAGAGAGAGAGAGAGAGAGAGAGAGAGAGAGAGATAATAACCAAACACAGCTAATCCCCTTCTGTTTTTTATCCCTTTGCATTCCTGCGAATACCCTAACCCAACCTAACACACTGTTTGCATAGCTACGCCCAAAGAAAATATACACCTGTTCTGCAGTGTGATATGCAAAATACCTAAGAATGTATAGGATAAACTGATTTTGTAGGACCTGTAGGGAGTAAGGTCCCCCTACGTGATAGGATCAGGAAAGCAGTCCTTAAAGTAAAGTAAAGTGAAGCCTTCCATCCTGGATGATCTTCAAGTGTTGGAGTGTCGTGGTCTGTGACATTCACCACCGTCTTTTCAGCGACGTAACTCGATGTGGCAGGTATTGCCCTGGCGGAGGCAGTCCTTCGGTTGCTGTCCTTCAGCTAGGACGCTACCGACCTCGTCCAGAAGCTGTCCTGACCCGTCTGCTCCTAGCGCATGCGCGATGCCAGCTCTGAGGGGGAGATAAACATTTGGTGAGCCAAAGAGGTTATGTCTGATGGTAAAATTTGATTTTTAATTTAACTCTGTTTATTGATAAAAGTAATGACAGAATTGATGAGAAATATTTTGTTCAAGAAGCTGAAGACTTTCTTGTTCTCTAAGTGTTAAAATAATGTGGATTTGACAATAAACACTGGTTATGTAGTGTGATATGCAAAATACCTAAGAATGTATACGATAAACTGATTTTGTAGGTCCTGTAGAGAGTAGGGTTTCCATGAGTTATAGGATCAGGAAAGCAGTCCTTAAAGTAAAGTAAGAAAATGACCAGGAGAACTAAAAAAATCTAAGA